>NC_066585.1:10766993-11121493 GCF_024323335.1 Lathyrus oleraceus | reverse complement strand
ATTCTTATTTATTAGGGTATCGAAAATAAGATGCATCTTATTGGTATAGGTAGTATCAATAAACCCTTATAAGTCTTCTTTATCCTATGGAGTCTCATACATGCACAACCTCATAATCTCTCTCATTTCTATGTGAATTCAGTTTTTATCTAGAAGCTGTCAGGAGTCGTTCATTGTCATGCTTTGTACACATGCGACCACTCCCCTCCCTCGTCGACCTTGGGTGTTACATAAAGCACCCTAAAAGGAAGGCTTATACGAGGTGAGTGCTCTAGATCATATAAATGCTAATGTTTTAGCATTATTTAAAAAATATATACAATTTGAATGTTAGAATTATAGTCACAGACTGTAATGGCCATTACGATTGTAATGTACCCTACACCACCAAAATCCTATTTTTTTTACTAGATATCATCCCATCCGAACCTTACCCCATCCCATAAACCACCATATAAACATGAATATATGATATTTCCCCCCTTATCTTCACTTTCCACTCTTTCTATAAATTAAAAATCCTCCATCTTCCTTCAACCCACTAACATTAAAAAAAAACCTTAACCAACAAAGCTTCTTCATCTTCAACCACTACTACCCACAATCAACCAATTTTTTTATCATCTATTACTAAAATCATCCACTTTTTAACTTCCCAAAACCAACTACCACCAAAAATCATCAACTATCCATCTCCTGCAACATCTCAAGCTAAGAAAACCTCTAGAGTGAGAAGGAAAAAATGTGGAAAAACAAAAACAAACTCGTGCGGGATTGAGTTCCTAACTGTCGACCAATAAGAAAGGTATGATCTTCTCTTTTGTTGGATAATTATTATAAGAGTGTATGTTTATCAAACTACAATTAAAAACTTAGGCATAACAAATGATGTTTACACGATGCTTAACCAATTGGTTTTGAGCTATTGTATGTCTTTAAAAGACCCTACTTATGCTAGAATTACATTAGAGTTTTAAACTTCTCTAGAGGTAGACATCAATAGAGTGAAAGTGAGGAAAATACACAAGAATGGGAAGTTGAATTGTGTATGTAGAATCTTTTTCACTTTTGATGAGCAGAATGTCAATGGTAGCAGAATAATAATAAAGTTCAGAAGCAATAAATGAATCAACACATAGAGTTTATCCTGATTCCTCTCCTAAATTGAGAGTAGTGTAGTCCCCTTGTCCAACAAGAGATTTTCACTATAATCAAACTGATTACAACTTTTCTCAAGCAAACCAGAAAGAGACTTCAACTGCTCAATCATACAGAAAGAGACCTCTACTCAAGAAATCTTGCAAGAGACTTTTGCTCAATCACATAAGAAAAAGACTTCACTAGTCAAGCACACATATAAGAGACTTCACTGCTCAAGCAACCTTGCAAGAGACTTCCTCTACTTTAAACAAACAGTTTAGTAGAAATGATTACAACTATACTTTGACACACAATCATAAGTATAGAAGTGTTACAACAACTATAATGATTCTTAACACTTACGATTTCTAAGATATACAAAGATAAGAAATCTTAAGAGCTTGTGAAAATAAATAGATTAAGCTTTAGCTCAAAGTTTGTACTCAACGTTTTCTAATAGTTTGTGTAGTAGTTGTTAACCTTCCTTCAAATTGGACCAATCAAAACATTCCAATTATTCAACATGTCCTTCAAACTCAAATGACCTGAGATAAACTCCTATTGTATTCTCCGATGGTCCCTCACCGGAGTTTCATCGTTTGGTAAATTTAGAACACGAGGTCACCATAAATGTGATCGCCCCCTCATCATGAATTCAACCTCATGCTCCAAATTCATTTATCTAAACTGAGCACGGGGAATTTCAGAGAATTTTCAGAAACAAGCAAGCCGCAAAAAAAAATTAAATGATGAACATGATCAATAAACACCAGATAAGTTAGGGGAAAGCATCAGAGAGTGAAGGACTACATTATGGTAACTTGTTTGAGTATAAATGGTGGTCAGAAGTTGATGGAGCTCGATCTGGTTAAAGAAATTCAGAAGGTCTCAGAGCTTGGTAATTGTTGCAAAGGCTTCAGAGGAGGCTAAAGATGCTAATAGAATCAAGAAATTGAATTGAAATAAGTTGGAATTCAAAACACGATAGTTGAATTTTTCTGGAAAATTTCATATTGCAGTAGGGGTTTCTTGGATTTCAAAAGCATAGAAATGAATTCAATAGCTTCCTCTATTTATAAGTAATGTTTTTGGATCCAAATACGTGTGGAGTCAAGCTTAATTCGTGTAAAACGAATTTAATCATGAAGTGAGAAAAGTGTGACTTGCAATCCATCAAAACTCAACCAAATAATGTGTTTCAAGGGTCAATTAACATCTTGAGACTTGGTTAAATATGTTTAGGTCTAAAACGTGTGCTAATTTGTCTTGAAATTGAGATTAGTGAAATTTAAATTTCGGGCAATGGTGATTTCTTCAGTTCCAAGTCACCATGTTCAACTCAATGGGGCATCTCGCTCATGAGGCTTTTTGGTCTCATTCTTTTTGCAATTTGTTGACATCATAACAAAGATTAAAATATACCAATAATGGTTGCATTTGGATTCTTTACCAAAAAGTTATGGCATGCTGAAGTTGGCATGAAAAACTGGTCATGTAACTTAGAAAAATCTAAGTCTCAAATGCCTGAAAAAGACATCTAATGTTTCAATGAATTTCATGGTCTTCCAAGTATAATTTAACTTTAATCCTTGAATAAACCTTGTAGAGGGCATCACAAATTATATTGTGTAAAAAGAATCAACCTCATATGTTGAAAATTGAAGAAGTTGTGAACCTTGAAAGTTGAGGAAAATTCGCTTGAAAATAGGTCAAATTTCACTAAGTCCACAAATGACCTATAATGTTTCCAAACTTATGATGATCCTCCAAGCATAAATAGCTCTTATCATAAAATTATAAGTTATAGAGGATAATGAGAATATTCAAATGCAAAAATAAACATTCAAAAATATTGAGAATTGAAGGAGTTGTGATCCTTGGAACTTTGACTTCAAATGTTGACTTTTGGGGTCAAACCACTTGGGACAAGCTTGTGACTTAGACTTTTCTTTCATGTCAAGGTACATGGATGATCATATGAACTTAATATAATGTGTAAATGAATGTATCTTGATTAGAACACTCAAAGTTTGAGGTAACTTGTTGAAGAAGGCATCGAAATAAACACATGAGCCCTTGACTTTCTTTGAGAAGTTAGCAATAAAAGTTTGAGATACCCTAGATTAGAATGAGATTGAAAGGTGATTTAGAACCTTAGAGATCATGCCTTGGAATATATCCCTTTGATAATCAATGGTTGACCATATTTTGCTGAGGAGTCAAAACAAACCCTAGTTGAGGAAACATGTTTGATGCTCTTGATGGGAAACCCTACCTTGCACAATAAAATTAAAAGAAACACGACATATTTTTTCTATTTTGATTAGTGGTTATATGAGTAATGAACATATAAACACAAGAGTAAAACACTAACAAAAAAGTGTTTGGTGATCTCGCACAAGGAAACCCCAAAGATGAGAGGGAGAAGACCAAGAGGTGATCTTGTTTGTGTAGCAAGGATGCAAATGATGTGTGGGATCTTAGGGTTAAAAATTAGGGTATGATAATGAGTTCCGATTCTGCTTCTTCATCATTCATAAGAAGTTCTACAAGATGTTCAAAGTTGTTGTTGCACTGATTTTTCTACTTCTATGTTGATTCACTCCTAAGAAGCTTCTAAGGAGATGTTATGTTGCTGCTACAACGTTCTCTCAGTTCATGCTTCTGGACGTGACTCTGTTCACCAAGCTTCTGAAGAATGGCAAGCTTCTGAAGTTGTATTACGTAGCTGAAGATTCTGAAGATCTCAAGCCAGACGATTGAGGTTATCAAGGTTCTGGCTCTAGATTCTAAAGACTCTAAAGCTTCTGAAGATACTGAAGATCTCAAGCCAGACTACTGACGTTGTCAAGGTTCTGACCAAAGATTATGAAGTTTCTGAATCTCGCTTTATGTTTCTTCATTTCATGCTTCATCAACTTTCATCAGAATTCAATGAACTTTAAGGTAAGATCAAATGAGAACATGATCAAATAATACATAATACAAATCGAATATCCTTTCCACAACCTGATTTTATGGGAAAGGATAGTACTATAAATCACACATGTCACTGATTTTGTGGACGAAGGACAGTACGCAGTATCACTCCTTTCACCATCCAATAGTGGATAGTCGCTCTATGAGCTTTTCACATTTTACCCTCCAACGATCTTCTCCTTATACTATATAAGTGGGACTTGAAAACTTGAAGAAAACATACACATATAGAAGAATACTGAAGCGCTGCAAAAACATGACAACGTTTATTTGAAAAGCTATCATTTTTCTATACAGTTTTTCTTTAAGTATTTGTTTATCATTTGTGTAAAATCTGCTTGTATAAAAGCATCTTATAACACACAAAATATTATTCAAATTGTTTGTTTGATTCCTTTATGAGGTTATTCTTGAGAAGACAGAGAAGGTTCTTCTTTGTGAGTCCTTAAGGAGACTAGGGTATAGTTGGATCCTTGAGAAGACAAAGAAGGTTATTCGTTGTGATTATTATAATTTGTTGATTATAGTGGATTAAGTCTTTGTGTATAAGGCAAAATCACCTTGGCGGGTGGATTGGAGTAGCTTTGAGTTTCAAGCGAACCAGGATAAAAATGTTTGTGTTTTTATTTCTTTGCTACTAACTTGTTAGTGGTGTTCTTGTTTTGGAAAAAGCTTTTGCATGTAACACCCAATTCAAACCCTCATTTCTTGTGTTTTTTATACCTTCACTAGATTTTCCAGATATATCCTGACGGTAACTAAACTAATGTTTCATTTAATATGTTTGATGTATTTACTATATATAAACAAATTATTAATTTAATTGATGTTTTAAATATTCTGATGCACCATAAACGTTTTTTATGGTGTATTGGTATATTTGCATCATGGTTGTCTATTTCCTAGTTTGTGTGTCCGTTTTTTGGATGAGACACCCTGTCCTCAGATATGTCTCCCATATCCTCCATAATTTGGCCACAACGCGTGATCGGACACACTCCTATGAATAACGAGAGAGTAACTATCTGCTTCCGTTTTTTTTCAAAAGTAGTTGTTATTCCAAAGGCCATAGGATCCATGCCTTATAGGACTATAAATATCTCAACTTTGAAGTTGAGAGAGAACAATTTGATATTCTTATATAGAAACTACATACACGGAGTTTCTCACCCCCTATGTGAGCTAGCTCTCAATCCTACAACACACCTTAAAAGATTTGGCAGCCCTAAATCACCAAGGATTGTCACATATTATATTTTTAGCAAGTACAAATGGCAAAACCAATTAAAAAAACATCTATAGACATAAGAGACATCTTATTGTTATGCATGACCCTCTGAACTCTTTATAAAAGATTCATTGCCTATGGGGCTAGAAATTTAAAAGTGTCAAACACAAATATTATAAAAGCTTATGGTGGAGATAATGAGTTCAAGAAGATTAAAATGCAATCACTAAGCAGTGGAAATGAAATGCTCAAAATGAATGAACAAGAATCGATGGCTAAATTCCTCACAAATTGGTGGTGGTGATTAATCAAATGAAGGCATGTTATGAAATTGTTAGTGAGCTAGTGAAGGTTTAGAAGGTTTTGAGAACTTTGAATTAAATATTTGATTACACTGATTGTGCAATAGAGGAATCATAGACCTTGTTGCAATGAAGCCTGAGAACCATCAAGCCTATATAAATGCTTATGAGTTGAGAATGAAGTGAAGGAAGTCAGAAAAGGTGATTGGGTAAGCATTGCAAGTTAAGATAAATAAGAAGATGTCTCAAGATACTACAAAGATAAATAGAACAGGAAAAACAAGAAATAATGTCTTGAAAATTTAACAAGAACACAGAATCTTGCTACATAATTAAGCAAAAATTGGCGCACAAATCTTTTATCGGATCATTTTCTATTTTACTCTCTACACGTAAGCCAAACTAAATATTGAAAATTTGTAACATATATATTTATACATTCTCCCGTTGTAAGATAAAATGCTAGGGTTTCAAGTCTTCATGTTTCAAGTAATGCAAGGAATAAAGCGTTGTATAAACGTTTTCCTTTTCTTAATCAAAACCAAAGTCATCTTAATCATATTCCATTGTTCAGTCAGCTTAAAGTTATTTGAACTAAAATTAGATCAAGGGAGATTAGAGCTATTGCTTCAAGTGTAACTAAAATTTCTCTCTACTTTTTCTAAGATGGTTGTGAGACCTTGATGGAAAATCTCATGAGTTTGAAAGAAAAAAAGTGTCCTTAATATTCATGGCAACAATGAGTTAGCATTTGATTGATGTAATTTGCAATACAGTTCAGCTTTTATAATGTTACATGGCAACAATGAGAATAACAATGTTACATGAAACAAAGTTGCACGCGTGTACATAGAACAGAAGAGAGAACTCACCTCATATGCCAATGCAATAGTACAGTTTAGTGGCAAAACACAGTATCACTTGTACTCGATACCACATCGAAGACTTAAGAAAATAAATGAGAAAATAATGTTGTTCTGGATACACATAAACAAATCATTTTGAGTTAAGTTTAAACAAATCCATAAATTCCTAGCTTAGTTTAGCTTCATCATATATTATTTGGTCATTAAAAACGTGATGATGTCATATAGGTGTGAAATAGGTTGGGTCGAATTAGGCTTTGTCAACTTTAAGTCTGAACTATTAAAAAAATTCAAAGTCTAAGTCTTACATGTATCTTGTCAAAGACTTGTTTTTTAGGTCCGAATATGTTTTTTTTTAAGTCTGATTGACTTATTAGTCTAATTAAAAGTTTATTTCATTGGATCGGGCAAAGACCCAATACGGATAAAATCTAAGTGATAAGTAGACATGGCATCATAACTCATACAAGTGGGAATTAACCTAGACTCACCCCGAGTTTGACGAGGAAAATCCATTTTGACTGGGTTTGGTTTTTCCTGATTACAAAATGGTGAAGGATCGAGTAATAGGGACATTAGTGTCCATCCTAAATCTTCCTCCAAATCCGCCCCATTTATTTCATTATTGTTCTGTTCAGGAATCAGAAGTGGATGCAGTTGGAGAAATGATGATCTCGAAATGATGGTGTTGATCTCGATCACGGTGGCACGAGGTGGACCTGCATGGTTAGCATGAAGTGCGGAGGACCGTTGGATGTGTCTGATGCGTAAATCTCCTGTAACAAATTATAGGATAGTCCTACGATAAAGAGATGATTTTAGAAACATAATTGTGCAATCAATCAAGAAGCTTTAGTCCGTAACGAGCTATCTCAAGGTAGCCAATCCAAAATGAATATGGTTGACTCAAAATAGTACCGTCGTTTAATTCAAAAAATATTGAAGAATAGTACCGTCGTTTGATTCAAAAAATATTGAAATAACAAAGAATATAAAAAATATATATCAGAGAATTTTCCGTTGAAACATTTTGAAAAAAACCTTATAAATTAAAGTTTTGAAATTGTGGAAAATCATTAAATTTTAGTCCTTTAGTTTTTTTTATAGATAAACTCTAGTTTTGATGGTTACTTTTGATTTTATTTAGTGTATTTTTTAAGAAAAAAGATCCAAGTCACTCGGAATCAATTTGGTTTAATGTTTAAAAGGTCGATCATTAAAGCGATCTATCTACTCCAACGAGTGATGTAGCAGTATCAAATGGACCAACAAAACTGCACTTAATTTTTATAGACTCGGAGAAGGCGTGTGACAAAATGCATAGAGAGATTTTATGGAAAGTCCTAGAGAAGAAAGGGGTTACAATTGCATATATTCAAACTATCCGGGATATGTATGAAGGGTATCGATTAGTGTGCGGACACATGGTAGAGAAACGGATGATTTTCTCATTTCAATAGGTTTGCATAAAGGTTCAACCCTAAGCCTTATTTTTTTACTTTAATTTTAGATGTACTCACGAAGAACATCTAAGAGGTAGTATCGAGATGCATGTTTTTTGCAGATGATATACTCATACTTGAAGTGTTGAAGGATGATTCAAAAGAGAGGTTAGAGACTTGGAGACGAGCTTTAGAAACACATGAATTTCATTTAAGTAGAAGTAAAACGAAATATATAGAATGTAAATTCAACAAAAGGATAAGCATTTCTAACCTAGAGGTGAAAGTTGGAGATTATATCATCTCACAATCACCGTTTAAATATCTTGTGTCTATAATACAAAAGACGGGGAAACAAAAAGAGATATAAACCATCGAATTCAAGTTAGATGGTTGAATGGAGGAGGGCGTCATGGATTTTATGAGACAAAAATGTATCGCTCAAATTGAAGGGAAATTTTATCGAACTGCAGTAAGATCTGTAATATTATATGGAGAAAAATGTTGTGTTGGTTGATAAAATAAGTGTAGTATAGATGAGGATGTTGTGTTGGATATGTAGTAAAACTAGACATATGATTAGAAATAACAATATTAGAAGAGTATTAGAGAGAGTGTTATGGTAACCCCTATAGTAAAAATTATGGTTGAAGATAGACTTCGATGGTTTGGGCATTTAGAGAAAAGATCTGTATATTTTTTGGTAAGAGAGTAGATCAAATGAAAAAGAGTCAAATTACTAAATATAGATGAAGACCTAAAAAAACTATAAGAGAAAATATTAAAAAATATTTCGAAATTAAGAATTTGGACAAAAACATGATTCTAGATAGAACATTATGACAAAAGTTGAATCATATAGACGATCCCGTTAATGGGATAAGATTTGATCCTCGTTTTGTTTTCAAAAAATGACAATTCATAATTAAGTAAACATCTGAAAAATTATACATCTATTGTCTTAGTGAAACATCAAGATCTTTTCACTCAATGTCTAGCTGCAACCTGCTCCTTACACACAGGACAGAAATTTTTGTGTGCAACCCATTTTTGTATACATTCAAAGTGATACAAATGATCACACTTCAGCCTCCCAACCTCATCATCTGCTTCAAACTCCTCCTGTACAAAAAAACCAAAACCGAGAATTTTATTTACATGAATTAAAACGAAAATTAGGACCGTCTTTGAGAGCGTGCAAGACAGACTCACAGACTACTCCTGTTCAGGGCTCAAAATTTGATACAGTTAAACCGTAGTTAAATAGAACCTCATACAATGTTCGTCAAAGTTAAATCTTACAAGAGTTGGGCCCTATTTGTTTTTTCACAGTTAAACCGTGGCTAACATACACAGAGCAACCGAAAATATAAGACGATCACGACTAAAACGTTGTACATTTACGGGGATAAAAATATATTCAATCCAAAATAAAATTTTGCGAACTAGATACCTGACAAATGCTGCATTTTTTGTCTACTTGATGCTTTGATTCATCCTCGTAAAATCGAAGTTTAGTCTTCCTTATATGAGGTTCCATCTCATCTTGTTTAAGTCCAGTACTAACATGACCAATTCTCTCACCAAGCTCAAGCAATTGCTATCAGACACAAACTAAGAACTTAGAGAAACATAAAACTGAGAAAATAATAGAATTGATTATTGGAGAAAGATCTGACCTCATATGACATGTTATCAACATCTAGTCTCAAATCTCTAAAAAGGTCGCGCGAATTGTATCGTCCTCCCATTAGTATTCTTCCTTGAAGCAACATTATCTTCAAAGTTCCAACAATAATCAAAATACGCACAAAGACTTAATTGGTTATATCACGATTTTGTCCAAGAATATCATCAGATTGACTTACTCGACACCGTCTACAGACTACCATACAAGGAAAAAACTTTCTCCATTTTTTCCTACTTAAAAAAATCATGCACCTTAACATAACAATTGCAATCAAGAATCTGAAGTTCCAAATTACATATCAAAACCATCACATGTTCATACTTTTAGTAGACATTGATTTTATCAAGTTAAGAGCATGATTTGCTATATTCTATTCAAGTAACTTGCAGTGATTATCAAGTTATCATTTTGCTTAGGTTTTACTAATCAGATTCATAATGAAAGAATACACAAGACCACGAACCTCAGATAAATCATCAGAAGAGAGATCGCGGATATGGCGAGGGTATGTTGCAGTTCCAAAAGAGCATGCCGTGAAAATGTCAGGATCAGTATCTGGGTAGACAGTAGTACGCCTCCGGAATGAAGATGAAGGCTGCCAATATAGTCATTATGATGAAGCAGGTCATGTTAAGGAATTTGAAACCAAAATGACGAACAAGTTAAACATATGGAAGCAAGCACAAATCAAACAAAAATCCAAACTAACCACAAAAATGTATCCAAGGTTCTAAATAACCTCGACCGCGACAAAACTATTATTCACTGTTTTTATGATAAAAAAAAAATTATGGTTAATTCACACTGCAACTACTGCAATCAGTGTCGCAACACCTTATTTAAAATCATGGGTGTATCTATCTAAATCACAACACAATTAAGTAATGCAAAAGATCATTTTGGCAAAAACAAAGAGAAACATCATAAATGCAACCTAACCAATGTCCATAGAAGAACAAAAAACAGAAAATAGTAATTACCTCTCGGTGAGTTATCTTTTCCAAATCAATCTTAGCCCTTGAAGAGACATTCTTCTTTGAAACAACACAATCAACAGAAGCAGCAGCATCAATTCCAGGTCCACACCAAACATCTTGAAAATCAACACAGGTAGAAGAAGAACCTTCATTACTACTATTTTTGCTACTCCCTCCTGCAGTATTCCCCTTATGCTTCTTTTTTCTGGTTTTCTTCCCTTGATGAGTCCAATCTGCAGAAGCACGAATCACCGCCGGCACCGACACCTGCTGAGAAGCACCGGCAGTACATCCTAAGCCTCTGAAAGTAGCTGCCGCAGATAAAAAGTTAATCTTTTTGCTGGTGGTGGGTTGCTGAGAAACAGCGGTTTCATTGGAGAATGTGGAGAGAAGAAGAGATGAAATTGTGGAGTTGCAACGAGTGGTTTGGGTTTGTTGATCCATTTGTGAAATGGGTTTGTGGTGGTTTTTGATTTGGTTTCTGGGTTTTCTCGATTTCATCCTATGTTGTTGTTCTGTTTTTGTTTGTGTGACAGAAGAAGAAGACATGGTTAGTTGAAGAAGAAAGAATGAGATTGAAATTTTGCAGAGAATAATAATAATAAATAAATAATAATAATAATATATTTAGTTTTGAGATTTTAATAGTAATATATTTGTAGGGTTGGTGTCTTTAGGTGGGGTTTTGTGTCACAAGATAGAGTGAGAGTGTGCCCTTAGGTGATGGTAAAGGTTTGAAAATTCTTTGCTTTCTCTTAAATCTATGATTCTTACTATTTGGATTGATGTAGAGGGCAACATAGTTTATAGACAATTTTATATTGAAACAAAGTCAAAACTTGTGCTGTAGTCTAGGTAGATGTTTCACCAAAGTTAATAGTACTTGATAGATTAAAAAAAACATGTACTTAGAAGTAAGAAAATAAAGTTTAAAATAAAAGCAAATGATGATAGAGTTTGAACAAAGCTAAAAATTGGCACCCCTCTCCTAGGATGGATACATCCATTTTTTAAACTTTTGATGAACATATCAAATGGCAATGTTGGTTCCCAATAAAAATGACCTTTAACCTATATGATAGTGTGTTCATCTTCTTTTAAACAAATTCATTTGTCACCAAAACTTTAGTTTACACTCACATATCAATGAAAACTTTTCAAAAAGGCTAGAAATCAATTATATAATGGGGTTGCAAGTTGCAATAGGGTAAAAAACAAAAGCTTAAGGACAAATTGCCATGTCCTACTATTTTTTTCAATCTAGCCTAATTTTGGACCACATCTTGTGTATAGGAAACAAAAGAATTATTTGGCCAAAGAGGTGGGATAGGAAGGTGGACTTAATTGTCCACAATTATAATAAGACATTTCTCTATTAGTTAATGTATTTGTATCTTAAATATATATAGGACTACCTTAATAAAGTTGTTGTATTGAATTTATTGATAATTAATATTATTTTATACATTTATATTTCATCAACTATCTATCTATTTAAATTATCAATAATACTCTTTACTTTGAATTTTTTTATACTTGCAAAATATTAAAATAATAAAAATTGAACCTCTATTTATTTATTTCAATCAAATGCTATAAAGTGTCAAATTCCTATTTGATAATTTTTTAACTTTTATTTTTTGTCAGCTTCTCACTCTTTCATTCATCATCATTCTTCTTTTTCTTTTCATTTTATTATTTTATCTTTTCTATATAATTATTTATCTTCTCCTAATTATTTTTAATATATTAAAATATTTAATTATAATATGAATATCATATAAATATTTATTGGTGTATGAATGTATACAATGTTGATATTTAATTTTGTTTGTAAGATAAATTTAATTAATTTTAATTATTTATTATTTTTAAAAATATTAATTTATTTATTTTAAAATTTTAATAAAATTAACAATCTATTTTATGAAATTAGATAATACTTAATAGCCATACATATAATTAATTTTCCATCTAATAGATCCCTATCAAAAAATATATGTTGTATCTTATAATAATTTTCAATATTTTAAATACAAAATTTTTATTTTTAAATATCAAAATTTCCTTTTTTTCACATATCACTATTACTAAAATAGTTATTTTATTTTAATTAACAATTATCTTTATTTGAGACACGGAATTCTTCTTTTTAAATGTCTAAATTTCTTTTTTTTATGGGTCACTATCAATAAAATATCTATTTTATTTTAATTAATGATTATCTTTATTTGAGGTATAACATTCTTATTTTCATATGTCAAAATTTCTCTTTTTCTCATGCGCCACTATCAACAAAATATCTATTTTATTTTAATTAACAATTATCTTTATTTAAGACACAAAATTCTTATTTGCAAATGTTAAAATTTCTCTTTTTCTCACGGACCACTATCGATAAAATATCTATTTTATTTTAATTAATATATATATATATATATATATATATATATATATATATATATATATATATGTATAACATACCATGAATAGATTTGATGTCATGGATTCTAATCCTTCATCATATATATTTTAGTCACGATTATAAATAATAAATTTAAAAAAAAAATGAATTATGTATTCAATCTTTATTATATATTAGATATATCTCTTATTTAATAAATTTAAAATTTTTATTATTGTTTATAATGGTGATCAGACAAATTATATATCACTTTTTTATTATATAATTTCTCGCAAAGCACCAACATTCTGCGGAGGAACTCGCATGTATGGTCCAATTTTTTTTTGCTAATTTAATATATGTTATATTAGGTAACAATTTAACTTTTTTAGTTTTAGAATAATTATTCAAACAAAAATCTAAAACAATTAATATAAATATATTAGATATTGCTAAGTGTGCTTAAATGCATTTTTCAATCATTATAAATAAATAGATTATGGTTTAAAATAGTTAAATATACTCCTTAATCACTAATATAATAAAATTGAATTTTTTAATTCATTAAATAATAAAATTATATTATAAAAGTTTGTATTCTTGAAATAGATTATTATAATATAAATAATATATTATGAAGGAAATGAAATAATATTTCAATAAAAAAATTATACACTCTTGATTATGCCACGGGCTGGAATATCGCAAATTCAAACCACTATTTTGAATATGTTATCAATGAATAACTATTCAATTGAAATGGCTTAACAAATATAATTTTTATTTTATTTTATTTGTTTAAAATTTATATTTAAAAAAATTTATATATACTTTTATATATTTGTGAATTATACTTTTTTCTTTTTGTTTTTTTATTGACATGCTACCACTTATGTAGACTTTTTTTTTGTGTTTTCAACCATTAATGTTATCAATTTTTTTAACTTTTTAGAATATTAATTTTGCCAATTGTTCTACTTAGAAAATCCTAATAGAGGATATATTTTTAAACTAAAGCATTTGATATTTAATAGATTATGGATATCTTTTATTTAAGTAAAATATGACTCGATATACTCTATTTTACTCTAATAATCAGTAGTTTATTTAAATTTTTATAATACTATTATATGTTGAATAAAATAAAATGTACCATATCTAGAGTATTTCCTTACTTCCTCCTTTCTATAAATGATTTATTTAAAATAAAATAAAATATCTTTAAATAAATAATTTAATTTAATTTTTAATATATTTTTTTTATTTTATTATTTAAGTAATATTATTTTTATCATTCTTAATATTCAATAAGAAGTAGTTTAATAAAAATAATATTTATTCTCTTTTATTTATTTTATTTTTTTAATATATATAAAATGATGAATTAGTCATTTATGGTATGAAGAAGGGAGTAGTACAATTAAAAAGTTAAATGAGATTTATTAAAATATATAGAAATAAGAGCAAGAGTTTTGTCTCAACTCTCAACTTTCTATTGTCACATGATTGGTTGGTACTTTGTGAGATGGGAAATGACATTTCAGTCAACGATTGCTTGCAATTGACATTTCACCGATTGACGCAATTAGTTACAATATTTTTTCAATTAACAACAAAAGTTAAATTTACTGTTATTAAATAAAAGAATAGAAAAGATTAGTGAGCAAACAATATAACTTTGTATTGTCTTGTTCTAAAAAAAATATATGACACAAATAATCTAATGTAATTGATTATTTCAAAATAAATAATTTATTTCAATTTCCAATAAAAAAAATTCAATTTTATTATTTAATTAATTTTTATAAAAAGTAATTTAGTTGATAATTTCATATATATTAGAAAAAAAGAAAAAATAATATTTTTATTAAAATAATTTTATCATATATTAAAAATGATGAAAGTATTAAGCCTTCTGTCCCACAATATATAATACTTTTATTATTTTCAATAAATAATAAAGGTATTTTAATAAAAATATTATTTTTTTATTTTTTTTATTTTTTTAATATATGTGAAACGGTCAATTGAATCCATTATTATAGGATAGAGAGAATATTATTTTAATAATTTCTGATATATGATAATGATAATTTAATAAAAATATCATTACCTCTTTTATATATATATATATATATATATATATATATATATATATATATATATATATATATATATATATATATATATATATATGAAATAATCAACTAAGTTATGGGTTTTTATCAATTCTAACGAATAATTTTTTTTCCATCTTTCTATAATTTCAGTCGGTATCTGACTGTTTGAATGAAAGCGATTATTTCTTTATTTTGGCAGGCAGAATGGAAATTAACTTTATTTAATTTTGGCTATAATCAATTATTTGAGTGCATCTATAGTACTTTATGATCATTCATAAGATTATGGTGGCCATTAATTGTGCCGAAAGTTAGATTAGACCATCATCTTTAATTTTTTAATCATGCATATTATTAAAAACAAAACGATATTATTACGAGGTACAGTAGTTCACAGTTGTAATCAAATATATATTTATTTTTTATTTGTTATTTTATGATTATTCACTTATTTGTATATATTAATTAAATTAATTTTTTTAATAGAAATTTTTTATATTAATTTTCATTTTTATTTTATTTTTCTGCAATAGATTCTAGAGGTATTATTGAGAAAAAAACCATTAATTAGTGTTGTATTTAGCTTTTAAAATAAATAAATAATATATATATATATATATATATATATATATATATATATATATATATATATGAACGGAGCAAGAAATATTTTATCGTGAGGGTAATGTAAATAATATTAAAAAATAATTAATTAATATACATTGTTATTTTATAATTTTTTATAGAATTAGAATTTTACTCTAACCGGTCCTTTCGAAACCGACTTTAAATCGAATTGTAAAGTGAAGGGTATCACTTTATATAAATTATTTATGGTTTTTATCTTTAGATAATGTGAAATTTGGGTTTTTTTCAATAATTTTACGTATAATTAAAATTATATTTAAACATTATACTGTTTTACATATATTTTATAATATTTTTACACCATATTAATCAATTATACTCTTACTGATATAAACAATCTATTATATTTTAATTATATACTATATTCCCTTTTGTTTTTAATATAAACTTTTTAAAAATTTTATACATATTAAAAAAAATATAATAAAAAAATATTATGAAACTCGTTATAGAACAATTCTTCACTAACAATTTATTATATTAGAAAATAATATATTATATATACTGCCATATCATGTTGAGGTGAAAATTACTTAATATATCTTGATTTAATTTAAGGAAAGACACTACATTATTTAAAAGAAATTTTTACTCAAATACCTCATATTTTAAAAAAAATCAAAATAACCCATTTTTCAAAAAAAATTTCCAATCTACACCAGTTTCAAACAAAAAATACATAAGGCATAGGCGTCATTCCAATTTGCGTCTATCCTTAAATTTTAAGTGGGGGTGCCAATTGGATTGGCAACAGCACATGGTGTTGCCAATCCAATTGACGCCCATGTGTAAGTTGGAAGAGGAGGCGTGATCAGTCACAATTTATATTGAGTTTTCATTACTGATCTGACGCAAAACAGAGACATTTGAGACACTATGCAAGCATTTATGGTACATTTCAAGTTAATTTTACTTCCGTTATTTTATTTACGCATTTTTAATCTTTGTTATGTTTTACCTTTTATTATCTTGATTTTATGCGTGGGATAGTTGTGTTTATGTCCGACAGATCCAAGTAGAAGAATCGGAGAACTCAGAAGAAGACAGTGC
This sequence comes from Lathyrus oleraceus, assembly GCF_024323335.1. Lineage (NCBI taxonomy): Eukaryota > Viridiplantae > Streptophyta > Magnoliopsida > Fabales > Fabaceae > Lathyrus > Lathyrus oleraceus. Next base: position 11,104,647 of record NC_066585.1, on the reverse strand, counting down.
GAGATTCCGACACGCAAAGGAGCCAGAAAACCCCGGTACAGGAGGCCTGACACGGCCATCCGTGTCACCTAACACGGGCCGTGTCAGGGCAATGGAAGCCAAGGAAGGAAAACAGTAGCCTGACACGGCCATCCGTGTCACCTAACACGGGCCGTGTCAGGCAGAAGCTCCAACCGTATTAGCCATGCCATGGGCGTGTCAGGAGAAACAGTAGGCTGACACGGCCACCCGTGTCAGCCCAAGCCCAAAATTTCCAGTTTTCTCGGGCTTTTCATTCTGCATGCCTTTTGGAGACATCTTTGGACCTGTCCAACTGCTGCTGGGAACTTTCACTATAAAAAGAGGTCTTCTGCCAAAGGAAAAATCATCTTGGAATACAGCAAACCACAGTATTGTGAAGCAATCAAGTATTACAAAGATCAAGGCATTTGGAGAGCTGAAGAGATTCATGAGCGGGAGCGATTGAAGATCAAAGTCATCCAATTACTTGTAATGTGTAATTTTTATCTTGAATTTGTTTTAAACAATATGAGTAGCTAAACCCCCCAATGCTAGAGGGTGTCCCTGATTTAGAATTGTAATGAATTTGAGTTTACATTTGCATTTGTAATATTTTGTTTACGGTAACCTTTTGATGTGTTTATTGCTTTCTCTTTCAGATCAATCGAGATTGATCTGTGGTTATCAATTAGGCTGGACCGCCATTGATAAGGTTTTCATAAGGTTACTCTGCAGTAGATATCACATAAGACTAGGGATACCCTGTATGAACCAGAGCATTCTTGATATTATACAGCTTAACTTCATCCTAATTGGCTATGGACATAGGAATTAGGACTTGGGAGAAAATACCCTTGAGAACTGGTAGTAATTGATATTTGTTGATTCAATAGTAACTCAGAGTTGTTACAGGGATAAATCATACACCTTTCCTGGTATTGTTCCTTTTTCTCTATAAACCCTTATTTTCATATTTCTTTACCTTTCCTTTTATTATTATATTTTTGCACTCAAAAACCAAATTAATACTTTTTGTTTAATTGAATGATAATTTAAACTCAATACTAACGTGCAGTCCTTGAGACCGACATTCGGGGAATTTCCCCATTATTACTATAAAAGACAATATAGTACACTTGCTATTTTTCCGATCAAGTTTTTGACGCCGTTGTCGAGGACTGCCAAAAATATAGAGTTTAATTTTATTTCAATTAAAATTTTGTTGCTCTGCAATAAAATTATTTTCCTGTCATTTATAATTTACTAATTTGTGTATGCGAGGAAAACCCTCAGCTGAAATTCTTTTTGACGCAGAGATCGAGAGAACCCTTCACAGAAGACGCAGAGAATAAAGAGTGGATTCTTCAGAAGAAAGTACCTCGGATCAACCAGAAGTCAAGGAACCAATGGCTGAAGTTCCTCCAATTCCACCTCCTCCACCTCCGGAAAGACTCCTAGGTGACTATGGAGGTGCAAACGCACCGGGTGGTCGACTAACCATTGTTAACCAACCGGTGAATGTGACAAATTTTGAACTGCATCCTAGCACGATCAATCAATTGGAAAGAAAACCTTTCACCGGAAAGGTTAATGAAGATGCCAACAAACACCTGCAAAGATTTCTGACCATGAGCACCACCCTAAAAATTGATGGTCACACTGATGAAGCAAAAAAATTAAGAATGTTCCTGTTCACTTTAGCTGAAGACACGGAAGAATGGTTCTATTCTCTCCCTGCTGGTAGTATCACTTCCTGGGAGGAGACGGAAACTGCATTCTTAAATGAGTATTTTCCAGCATCAGTATTCCTGAGAAAAAGGTATGAAATTCTGAATTTCAAACAGAAGGATGGTGAATCATTGGGAGATACTTACAAAAGATTCAAAAGGATCTTAGTCGTGTGTCCCACTCATAATATGGATCAGACAGAACAAATGCAGATGTTCGTTAATAGGCTAAAAATAAAGACAAAATAGTTGATTGATACAGCAGCCGGTGGCTCAACAAATTTCTCAACAGCCACTGGTATCAAGAGGATTATTGAGGCAATAGTTGTGAATGAGCATCTAGAGCTATATGACAGGTGTACCAGTAAGTCAGACGGGGTAATTGACCTAAAATTAGAGACAAATAAAATCCGTCTAGAAGACACTGTTGTTGCCGAAGTAGACAAAAAGCTGAAAGCTATGAATATAGGTACTCAACAGATAGCACAAGTTCAGCCAGCTCAAGCGAGCACGTGTGAAATCTGTAATGGACCTCATCACACAGTCTATTGCTTTGCGACTCCCCAACAAATTGAAGAGATCAAATTCTTGAAGCAGAATAATCCCTATTCTAACACTTACAATCCAGGGTGGAAGAATCATCCAAACTTCTCCTGGAAAGATCAAAAAGGGAATGTTCCACAACAGGGCCAAGGTCAATATCAGACTCAATATCAACAACAGCAAGCTCCAAGGAAAGCAGACTGGGAGATTGCCATTGAAAACATGGCAGCTCAAAATAAGCAATTTGAATAAGAGACTGGAAACAATCAGAAAAACACCACCGCATCCCTAAAGAATCTTGAAGTTCAGCTGGGGCAGATAGCACAACAACTGGCAAGTTCTCGAACACCAGGTTCCTTACCAAGTGAAATAGTTCAAAATCTGAGAGGTCAGGAGAATTTTAATACTGTCATGGCGACAGAGAAAAAGGCTTCTAAAAAGAAAAAAATTATATCACCGAGTGAGCCGACTAAAGAAGAAACTGCAAAAGGAACTAAACCGGTGATTAAATTGCCCTACCCTCAGAGAATAACAAAGAAGGAACCTAATGAGTCAGACTTGGAGAAATTCATGACAATGTTTAAAAGGGTTGAGTGTCATATGGCTTTGTTTGAAGCACTTGAAAGGATGCCCATGTACAAGAAATTCATGGAAGAGGTAATGGCTGAAAAGAAACCAACCACTGAAGAACATGTATCCTAGAAGGAACAGTATAATGCAAACTCACTGGGGAAGAACATTCCTAACAAACAAAAGGATCCGGGAACTGTCACAGTACCGTGCACAATCAAAGAAAGAACCTTCAAAAAGGTACTAATAGATTCTGGAGCTAGTGTGAATCTGATGCCATTATCGATCTATCACAGGCTGGGTATTAAAAATATCAGTGATATAAAGACCATTCTGAAGTTTGTGGATCACTCAAGAAAAGATGCATATGGTATAGCTGAAGATGTGTTGGTAACAATAGCGGACTTGAATTTTCCAGTTGATTTTGTAATCCTAGACATACCTGAAGATAATGAGGCACCCATCATTCTGGGTCGACCTTTCATGTAGACGAGTCGATGCAAGCTCGACATGGATCAGTGCACGTTAACCTTGAAAGTTCACGACAAGGAAATAACATTGAATGCTATTGAAGACCAGGAGCTGGAGGAAGATACAGAATCTTCGTATCAAGTAGGCTTAATCAGGACATTGAATGCTATTAGAATCTCATCACTTCCAGTAGCCACCCTAAACGGAAAGATTCACATCTCTATTCCAAACATCAAGAGGAAGGTTAAAAAGGAATCGTGGCACAAAGGAGTCCACACTGAGAAAAGAGACAACGTCCTAGTTGTGGATAAGAGGTGCAACAAGGTTTTGAACCTGAAATACCCCCCATAACAAGGGGAATGAACCGTCGAGCCATGCGACGTTAAACGAAGCGCTTCGTAGGAGGCAACCCACGCTTTTTATTTCTAAGCATTTGTGTGTGTCTGTAGGTATACAGGAGTTCTACAAGGAGGAGCCAGAGGAACCAGCGGTTGACCTGACAAGAAAACCAAAAAACGGCCAAAAGGACAGCCTGACACGGCCACCCGTGTCAGCTGACACGGGCCGTGTCAGGAGAGGGAAAATGTATGAAGGATGTTTAAAAACAGTGGCCTGACATGACCATCCGTGTCAGCTGACACAGGCAATGTCAGGAGCACTGAAGGAAAAATGGTTTTGGGTCTGGTAAAATAGTAGCCTGACACAGTCGGCTGTGTCAGCTGACACGACCCGTGTCAGGATCACTGTAAAAGATTTTGTGGAATATGGTAAAAAAAAGTAGCCTGACACGGCCACCCGTGTCAGCTGACATGGGTCGTGTCAGGCATGTAGATTTTTTGATTTTTTTTTGAAATTTTGGATTTTTCGTGGGGCCCACCCACTTAATCCACTCTTAACCACACGTTTTCCCCTATCACTCATCATTATCAGATTTTTACCACACATATCATTACTCTCTCTCATCATTTTTCATCTTCTTCTCTCACTCTCTTACAAACTCCATTAAAACTCACTCACCTCACCACACAAAACCCTCCATGCACCCAAGTTCCACTCACCTATAGCTCAAACGCCCTTCACAAATATTTCTCACCTCGTCGTCCCGGTCATAACCACGGTTTCAGATTTTCCTAACTCAAAATTTCGGAATATTGCTATTTTTTGCAGGTCCAAAATGCCCCCGAGAAGAATCCTTACCGAAAAGCAACAACTTACAGAGATGGCGAAGTCCCGGAAACGCCTGAGCCAAAATTCTAATCCCCACAATATTGTGTTTGATAATCCGGAGCAAGAACGACGTTACCAAATTCAACGGAAGCGCAAGCTCACGCCGACCAGGTATATGTGTGAGCATACTTTGAATGCTCTAGGGCTGAAAATTAAGGTCGACCTAATGTTCCATGTTTTGGGCATGCTCGAGTTTATGAGTTTGGAGGCGCCGACCTATGAGCGCATCACTCTCGAGTTCCTCAGCACTTTGGAGTTCCAGCTGGAAAAGCGGTGGATTAACACCACTAGGTATTATTTCTGCACCTTACATTTCCGGTTGTTTAACAATTATCATGAATTGTCTGTTGAGGAATTAGCTACAATACTCCAACTCCCTCTGAACGGGCCCGGAGCGGTCCCAGACGGGTTCTCTCCTAAGGATTTCTGCATCTCCATAACCGGGAGGACGGATTACTCCTCCAAAGGCGCGAAAGCCTCGGGCATCCAGAATCCCTGTTTCAGGTACGCCCAAAAAGGTTTAGCCTACACATTGTTCGGAAGAGGCGATAGCACTGGGGTAGCCACTCAGTGAGAGCTATTCTTCATGTACTCCATGGATCAAACCAAGACCATCAATGTAGTTGCCTTTGCAGCAGACTACCTGGGTAGAGTAGGCCGAGCTAACTCTAGAGGCATATCCGTGGGAGGAATGATCACCCAAATTGCATTGCATTTCGGGTATCAGGCTGTTTTACTTGAGGACACGCCAATTGCAGGTAATACAAAAATTGACATGCCTGCTCTAATTTCCCAAGGTATGATTGTGGTTGCCCCTTGTAAGACCCCAATTTTGTCCCTAAGATCCCTCATGGCATCATATCATTTCATTGCATTGCCTCAAGGATCATTGGACACCTTGCTTCCTTCCCTGTGGGTGGGATCCCTTTGAGAGTGGTTCTTGATCACTAAGCATTGCTTGCATTTGCATGTCACTGCATTTCTTTTTATCACTAACCAAAATGTACAAAAATATGCCATTAACCTTTGTTACTTGCAGCTTAAGCAGTCAACAGTCAAGGTAGTTCAAGTAAATCCTGTGTGCAAGAGATGAAGTTTCCATTGGGATATGGATCATGTGATTATTTCATTGAGCTTATTTGAGCTATAGGTTCATTTTGGAGCAAGTTCCCAAGTGGTTGAGGCCCCAAATTCATCAGGACAATTTCAGGTCATCTAAGGGTCAATGTAGTCAACTGAAAAGTCAACTGTGGGCTTTGAGTGTGGAAATTGAGTTTCTTCATCCCATTCATGTTCAAATCATGCTTATTCATCTTTTCAAAGATCAAGGTTGAAGAATTTGAAGTCAAGTCAAAAGTTTCCAAAAATGGAAAGTGACCTATAATTTCAACTTTCCAAAAATGGCAAGTTTTTAATCCAACTTCAACTCAACTTTCCAACATCAAAGAAGCTTCAAATGAAATTTTGTCCAACATGAAAGTTGAATATCTCTCTCTCCCATTTCCAAAAAGTCTAAGATCATGAGCATCTGATGAATGGTTGAGGAGATATGATCAAATCATTGCCAAGTGTGCATAGAGCTTCAAATGAGCATAACTTTTGAACCAAAGCTCCAAATTGAGTGGTTCTTTTTGCAATATTCTTCTCTTGACCTCTAATTTCCAAATCATGTATCACAATACATAAAATCTCATCACATAATCACTTGCATATCCATGTCTTTTTTGGAGGGAAATTGCAAAATTCAAAAATGGTGCATTGTATGGACTTTCTACCATTGCCATTGAGTTTAAAAAAGGATTTTCAGTGAAAATGATCACACGAATGGTACTGTTCACGTGCAATTAGCCCATGCACCATGCATTTTCAAAAAATTTGCAAAAACACCTTATTTCACTTAACAAAACTAAACATGGATTAGCAAGGTGATTAGGAAAGGATATATATACTCTAATCATAACAGAATTGGAGGAGGTTAATCACAACACACATTTTCAGATCTAGATCTTGAATTTTGATCAAAATTTTCTCTCACAAAGAACTTCCAAATTCTTCACACAAACACTCATTTCCTTGCATAATTCATGATCATGGAGTGGTTTTGAGTAAGATTCAACGTGCACTTTGAAGAATTCGTGTCAGATTCAACCATGTTTGAAGCTTGAAGGTGTTAATGGAGTTTTCAAATTAAGCTGGATTCACACGTGTTTGAGCTTCTAATTCTTCATCAATCATCTCCACAAGTATTATAGAGGAGCTTTGGATCATTTAGAGCCTTGGAACGTGCAAAACAAGAACCTGCTCTTCAAGAGGTATGATTTTCGACCTTCATAATTCTTCAATTCATGAGTATATCCGTGTAGATCTTTGTTTACTGAGAATTCTGAGCTAAAAATCGTGTGAAATGGTGCATTATTCCTTGAGTTACGCGCGTTTGAAGTTTTGCATCCAAAAATGTTCATGCACGATTCTCACTTGTTATGATGTTTTAAGCTTAGATGTTTGTTGATCCGTGTTCTACATGGCATAAGCTTTGATTTGGTATGCGTCTTGTTGATTTCTGGCAATTTCTGGAATTTATGGAAATTTGAGGATGAACATTCATCATCTTCATCATGAAGAAGATGAAGATCATAGGATAGCGTCGGTTTCTGGATAATTGCGACAGTTTCTGGATAATAGTGACGGTTCTGCGCCCAGGCTAGGGTTCATCATGAAACGGTGTCGTTTTGGCACCTGGCGCGCGTTTCATTTGAATTTTTACATGCTTCGATTCTGGCCGAGTGCAATATTCAAATTGTTCATTCATTTTTAGTGTTTCTCTCCTCTTTTGCCATGCATGTTCATATTTGAATTTCATTTTGGTATGTTAACTTCATAAAATCATATAAAACTGAAAAATGCATCAATTCATCTCCAATTTTTTGCAAAATTATCCTTTAGATGTCTAGTTTTTAATGATGATGAGTTTGAAAGTTGTGCATGGCTGGAATTTTATTAGCTCTAGGTTGATTGAACACATGTGCATTTATGACCTTGCCTTACTCTTTCCATTGTGAAATGCTTGATTTTAATCCAATGGACTTGAAATTTTACATGCTGATGCTAGACATGTTGATGGATGTTTTAGGCTTGGTTTGGTATTTTTCTCATGTACCAATTCGGTTTTATGCTTGTGTTTGCATGGTGTGACAATTTGTGTCACACATTTGGTTGTTCAACTTGTGCAACTTGATTTCCATGCCAAATGACCTCTAATGCTTCTGATTTTTTGTATGATGATCATGTTAGATATGTTGAATGCTCGTGATTTTTTTCAGAATTATTTGAATCATTTCTGTTTTGATTGGGAATTTTCATTCTTGATGTTCAAATGTGTGCCTTGAATTGGTCATTGACTTCTCTTGCCTATTACATGGTCCTTTTTAGGACTTGTTCTTGATTGGTTAAAGATGATTCATGTTGAGTTTGAGATTCTGTTTTGGATTTTTGATTCACTTTTGACCCTAGGCTTTGACCTAGTGGTTTGTTACTTACATTTGAGTTGTGAATTTCAGGTTCAAGTATGCATCTCCATGATTGATGTTGCTCCTTCATTTGAGCTTGATCATTTGTTGTTGTTGGATAACATTTGTGTGTTTTGTAGGCTTTGGTGATGGTTCACTTGTGTTTATGGCTCATGTGTTGCATATTGGGTTGTCTGTTTAATATTGATTGTTGTTTGTTTGTCTGAGTATTGTACTGATTGGTTTAGTTGTTTACACAGGTACTTAAGTTGCTTTAAGTTCATTTGAACTTTGCTTTGCTTTGCTTGTGGTTGGCATACCACTTAGGTATAATCCCTAATCTTCATGTAGTCTGGAAGACCTGCCATGTTACTTTGGCAGACACCTGTCTGAAGCCTTCCTTAAAAGGCCATGTCTTTGTTTGTTTAATTTTGTGCCAAGCAGGTTAAGTCCTCTTGAGAGGCAATTGGCAGATAGAAGGGATGTGTAATCCATCCCCTGCTATTCAGTTGTGTCATTCACTTTGCTCACACCATGTGTTGATGCATTGTGAATAAGAACCAAGATCTTATAGAGTCAATCATTTGTGGAGAAGAGTTCCCTCATTCTGAACTCCCACACCTTCTATTGATTAAAGCTCTCCCAGGCCAGGGATAAGAGCTATGAGGCATAACCCTCATCTCCATTTCATCTGCTTTACCCTAACTCTCAATGTTAGGGTTAAGAGCTCAAAACACCCCATTCCAGTTGGCTTGCTTCTAAAGCCTAACCTTGCTTGAGCCCATTGATTGTGTATAGTGTGTGCTAATTGGTTGTTTGTTGTTGTTTGCCCATATGTGCATAATTGTTGGTGGGTGCCTTTGTGCATTTGTTTTCATTACTTGTATATCATTTCATGATCATTGTTCATACTTTGTGACATTTTTTTGTTTTGTCCATTGAGGAGTCAATTGTAAGTCCATTTATTGGCAGTTGTTTCCTATGATCTGGTAGGAGTTGGGACTAAGACCATTGATTGGCATCCCATTTCCTTGGAGTCGAGTGTAAGACCATTTATTGGCAACTTGTTTCCTCTTGCTTATTGCATTTGTTATTTGTTTCTTGTGAGGAGTCAATTGTAAGTCCAGTTATTGGCATTTATTTCCTATGATCATTCCTTGGAGATTGGTGTAAGTCCATTGATTGGCATCTGGTATCCATGTTTTGTTTTGTGAGATTGGTGTAAGTCCATTGATTGACATCTGGTATCCATGTTTTGTTTTGTGAGATTAGTGTAAGTCCATTGATTGGCATCTGATATCCCTCTTTGTTTTGTGAGTCTGGTATAAGTCCATTGATTGGCATCTGGTTTCCAATTATGTTGCTTATTTGCTTTGTTTGTTGCCTTTTCCAAAGGAAGCACTTGGATCATCTACATATGATCTCAAGAGGTGAACTCCTAAGAAGTTTTACTCCTTATCCCCACCTTTTGTTTCTTTAAACCTCCATTTTGCATGTTAACCCAAACCAGAAAACTTTGTGCAAACATTTTCACTTGTTTTCAAATTAGAAACCTAGGCCTTAAGCCTTTGATTTTCAAACTTCATTTTCACAATACTTCTTCTGAATTGAATCTAATGTCAACTTTGACCATTTTTGTGAATACTCCTAATTGGTTAATTTCACTCATTCAATTGTTTTGTGGCTTTATCCATTCTTGATAAGTTTTCATACATTAGCCATAGATCTCAATTATCTTAGTGGTTGATGTAAATCTCACCTTTTGTCCTTAGTGATTGTATTGTAAGACTTCCTTGCTTATTATAGGGCATGGTCCCTCACTAGCAAGTTGAAGCTTTTCTCACATGGTGGACTTGTGGTTGTATAGGTGGAGTTTTCTCCCGTGGATAATGAAAGACCTTAGGGTTTTTGTTTAAAATCAACCCACTCATGTTTTGGAAATCTTTTAGCCGAACTACGAGGTTTTGATCCTGTAAAGGTACGTAGGCAATGGTTATCCATCCAAACACAAAAATGATAAAAATTGTACATTCTTTTCTCATCTTCCCAATCAATGTTTGCACAATAAATACTTTCATAAACATTATCTTTTGCAACAATGTGTGAAAAGGGTTCCCTAGGAGTACCTAGGATGCATTGGGTGCCTAACACCTTCCCTTTGCATAATTACCCCCTTACCCAGATCTCTGACCTTTCATTAGTTTTCTATGTGTAAAACTTCTTAGGCTTTTGTTCGCTTTTTAGCCATTCCTTTGGATAAATAAAAGTGCGGTGGCGACTCTATCTTTGTATGCTTTGCTTTTGATTTAGTCAATAAATCATAAAGTGACGAATACACCGCTACAGAAAAGTGGCGACTCTGTTGGGGATCGTCTAACTTTCCTAGTGGGTTTGCCAACTTTTCACAATTGTTGTGATATATTGTTTATGACATATTTTTGTACAAATTTGGGATTACTGTATTGCTTGTAATGATTGATTTGTTTGATATATCAATTTCTTGCTTGCTTGGTGATCTCTGTGAGATGAGTTCTATACCCGAACTCGAGTGCACCCTATGATAGGAGAATGGCATAGTCTCGTCGACTTGTGTGGAGTTATTCCTTAGCAAGTTGACTTGCGAGTCCATTCACTTGGTGGAGGTCATGTTGGATTAATAATGTCACACAAGTTATTTGTGGTTAGGCATTATTCTTTCAAGGTGTGCCGTGGAAGCCAAGGACCTTAGTTTACCAAGCCCATCTTGGCCTATTTTTAGGACGTAGTGCGGAGGTCGTTCAGATGTAAGATCTGATGCGATTGTTACGCGATACTACACTCATAAGAGTCTCTCTTGAGAATATTTTTGGAATACGAGTATTCGTTCCTCCGATAATATTCGAAAGATGGGATGATGACTATGGGAACCTCTGGTAGAACATGTTCGGCAGGTTTAAACCATAGTGCACTCCCTTTGGGTGGTCTTTAACCGAGACTCCATGCTCGTGACTCACAACAAACCCGTGATTCATGGTTGATCCGTTCAGGCAACCTTAATATCAATGGAACCTGGGTGTTGATAAGGTGTAAATCATAATCCACCAAAAAGGATGATTGATATTAAGGAGGTCTGAATCGTTCGTATATCGTTAATATCAATGGAACTTGGGTGTCGATAAGGTGAAAACCATAATCCACCAAAATGGATGATTGATATTAGGGATAATACGAGCCATCCCATGACCTTTGTCTGGTGTGCTTTGCTTGATCCTTGAGTGTGATTGTTGCATTCATGCATTCATGCATTCATCCGCATCCATATCATCAGATAAAAAGAAATTTTTCAAGGAACTTAAGGGGTTTATTTGCAAAATTTTCAGATATGGAAAGGCAAAAAAGGCATACAAAGAAGTACAGCTTTAGACAGCCTGATCTGAAAGAGTTAAGGAATCTGACATCTTATGTATTAGATCCCTTAGGTTTCAAAGCTCGTTATGGGAAGCTTCTGCCTCTGCTGACTACTCAGGTTGATGAAGGGTTGATGAATACTTTGGCGCAGTTCTATGATCCTTTGTATCACTGCTTCTCTTTTCCAGACTTTCAGCTATTACCTACCCTTGAGGAATATGCTCATCTTGTGGGTATTCTGATTCTGGATCAGGTGTCGTTCAGTGGCTTGGAGAGTATTCCTACTTCTCAAGAGATAGCTGACATGTTGCACATAGATGAATCCTTGGTTAAAGCTCATATGACTACCAAAGGTGGAATTCAAGGTCTCCCTTCTGAGTTCCTCATCGCTCAAGCTACTGTTTATGGGAAGGCCATGAGTGAGGATGCCTTTGAGGCCATATTCGTGCTTCTCATTTATGGATTGGTATTGTTCCCCAACATCGACAAATTTGTGGATGTGAATGCTATTAGGATCTTCTCGGTTCTTAATCCCGTTCCGACTCTGTTGGGTGATACCTATGTCTCTTTGCATCTGAGGAATACAAAGGGTGGTGGCGTTATTGTGTGATGTTTGCCTCTGTTGTATAAGTGGTTTATTTCTCACTTACCTCAGATGGTCGCCTTCAAGGAGAACAAAGGATGTCTACGGTGGTCTACGAGACTCATGTCTCTCACTAATGATGATATCTCTTGGTATGATCGTGCATATGATGGTGTCCAGATCATTGATTCTTGTGGTGAATTCTCCAATGTGCCTCTTCTTGGTACATTTGGTGGGATTAGCTACAACCCTGTGTTAGCACGCCGCCAGCTTGGGTTCCCCCTAAAGGATAAACCTAATAACATTCTGTTAGAAGGTTTGTTCTTTCAGGAGGGTAAAGAACCCCAAGGACTGAAAGCCAGGATGGTCCGCGCTTGGCACAAGATTCACAAGAAGGGTAGAAGTGAATTGGGTCCGAAGAACTGCATGGCTTTGGAGCCATACACTGCTTGGGTGAGGAAGAGAGCATCTGAGTACCTCATGCCTTATGATTATCCAAGACCTACACCTTTGGTTGTGGCTGGGCCTTCAACCCTCCCTAACCAAGGCATAGAGGAGTTGAGAGACGAAGACCTTTCACGTGCTTGGATCTGTGAAAGAGAAGAGTTGCTTCAGCAAATCTAGGAGAAAGATGCTATGATCGAGTTTCTCGAGCATCAGGTCATTGATGATCCTGATGATACTTGGACTTCTCTACTTCCTCAGTCTTCCAAGTTCTGGAAAAGGAGGTATGATAGACTCGCCAAAGATAAGGCGGACATGGAAGCAGCATATGAGAGAGAGATCAAGAGGCTTCGTGCAGCTTATCTTCCGGCATCCCGGGCTTCTAGGGATCCATAGGATGTTTATTTTCCTTTTCTCTTGTAATAATTGACAATGTTGTACTTCTTTTTCTCAAATATATTTGATGAGATATTTTCCATATGCAATTAAAATAATTAATATTCAAAATTGCAAATAATACCCAGAAAGTTCCTTCGAAAATAAAATAAATCATGTGCACAAGCATTGCATGCATCATTTTGCATAAGCAGGTGTTGTTCTGGTCTTCTTGTCTGTGGCCTAACTCTGTGCTCTTCATTTATTTTGAAGACAAGCTGACTCATCGGTACTACACCCAAGCCAATTCTGCAAGAGTGATGGATCAACTTGAACAAGAGAACCGTGAGCTGAAGGAAGAAGTTGCCAGACTGAGTGCTCTGATGGAGCAGTTCCTAGCTGCTCAGAATCAACCATCTCCACCGCCTGCAACTCCTCCCCAGAGGACTGTTATATCAGAGATTGTCTCCTCGACAGTGCCAGCTGCCAGTGCTCATTTCATGCCAGCCATGCCAGCCGGGTTTCCGTGGGGTATGCCTCCTGGTTATATGCCTGATATTCCAGCTCCAACCTTTGCTTCCATGCCGGCATCTAGCCCGGTCCTTGCAATGCCTCCTCCTGTCGTGCATACCCCTCCCAGGGTAGACGACACCATCTATCATTCTGAGCCGTCTGAGGGCCCAGATGTTAATGAAAAGATGGACGCAATGAATGACCAATTCCTTGAACTCCGCAACGAATTGAAAACCCTTAGAGGAAAAGATTTGTTTGGCAAATCTGCTGCTGAATTATGCTTGGTTCCCGGTGTTAAGATACCTGTCAAATTCAAAGTCCCTGACTTTGAGAAGTATAAGAGGAACACCTGCCCGCTCAGCCACCTGGTTATGTATGTCAGGAAAATGTCTACTCAGACAGATAATGATCAGTTGTTGATTCATTATTTTCAGGATAGTTTGTCCGGTGCAGCTCTTCGTTGGTATATGAGCCTAGATAACGCAAACAGTCGTTCCTTCAACGATCTTGGCGAAGCTTTCGTCAAGCAGTACAAATACAACGTGGATATGGCTCCTGACCGTGATCAACTCAGAGCCATGTCCCAGAAGGACAAAGAGACATTTAAGGAGTACGCCCAGAGGTGGCGAGAGCTGGCAGCTCAGATTACTCCTCCGCTGGAAGAGAAGGAGATGACTAAGATCTTTCTGAAGACTCTTAGTTAATTTTACTATGAACGGATGATCGCTAGTGCTCCCTTTGATTTCACTGAGATGGTGTACATGGGGATGCGATTGGAAGAGGGAGTCCGTGAAGGACGTTTATCCAAGGATGAAGGCTCTTCTAGCAAGCGGTATGGGGCATTTGCTAAGAAGAAAGATGGGGAGGCACATGCTGTGCAGTCCCATGTTAAACCAAGAAGACCCTCTGCCAAGAGGAAGCCTGTGCGTCATGCCAGCAACCAGCATCAGGTGGCTCATATAGCACCTGTCTTTCGTGACAATCAGCATCATAATCAGCAACAATCTCAACAGTATCAACAGCAGCATCGTCCTCAGCAACAAGCTTACCAGCCTCACAACAACAGTAATCAAGCTAATTTGAGTTATGAGAGGAAAAAGATCACTTTCGATCGGATTCTTATGTCATACGCTAAGCTATATCCCTCTTTAATAGAGCGGAAACTGATTACTCCCAGAGAGCCTCCGGCTGTGCCTGCTAACCCGCAGTGGTGGTACAAGCCCGACCAACATTGTGTTTATCATTCTGGTGCTCCGGGCCACAATGTAGAAAACTGCTATCCATTGAAGACTAAGGTGCAAGACCTTATGAGATGCGGCATTCTGAGCTTTGAGGACTCAGGCCCCAATGTTACGAAGAACCCATTGCCCGAGCATGGGAAGTCGGTTAACATGGTCCAGGGTTGCCCTGGCAAATATAAAGTCAAATATGTAAGCCATATTCGACAGTCATTGGTTGAGTTGCATCGTTTGCTGTGTGATTACAGTCATATGGAGCACGACCATGACAAATGCCGTATCTGCTTTGTCAATCGTCTGGGTTGTCGCCAAGTGTGCAGAGAGTTGCAAGAGTTGTTGGATGATGGGACCATTGAGATCCTTCAGAATAGAAATGTTGATGAAGATGAGCCAGAGGTGAATGTGATCTCTCCTGTGTTCAAGCTACCTGAGCCTGTTGTCATCCGATATGATGGCAGCAAGCCGAAGGTCTCGCCTTCTTTGGTGATTAAGCCTGCAGGCCCTGTGCCTTATTCTTCAGATAAAGCTATTCCATTCCGCTATAATCCTGTTGCTGTGGAAGATGGGAAAGAAGTGCCTTTTCCTTCATCCTCTGTTATTAATATTGCTGATGTAAGCAGATTGACCCGTAGTGGTCGTGTATTTTCAGTGCCGAAGCCGCAGGCTAAGGCTGATTCTGATGTTCGTCCGGTGGGGAATGTTGTTAATCTTCTGAATCCGGCACTTGCTGTTGCTAAACCCTCCTTTGTACAAAAGACTCCTGTTTCTTCTGTTGGCCCAAGTGGCACTGTGAATGAAGACTGTGATGAGATGCTGAGGCTCATCAAGAAGAGTGAGTACAACGTTGTAGACCAGCTTCTACAAACACCGTCCAAAATCTTCGTATTATCTTTGCTTCTGAATTCAGAACCCCATAGGGAGGCTCTGCAGAAAGTTTTGGACTTGGCTTATGTCGATCATGATATCACAATTGAACAGTTTGACAGTATTGTTGCAAACATCACTGCTTGCAACACTTTGAGTTTCTGTGACGCTGATCTCCCTGAGGAGGGAAGAGACCACAACATGGCTTTACATATATCCATGAATTGCAAGAACGATGCCATGTCCAACGTGCTGGTGGACACTGGGTCATCTTTGAATGTATTGCCGAAGACCACTCTTTCGAGATTGTCATATCAAGGGCCTCCCATGAGGCAGAGTGGTGTTGTTGTGAAAGCTTTCGATGGGTCGCGTAAGACCGTGATTGGGGAAGTTGATCTCCCAATCAAAATTGGACCAAGTGATTTCCAAGTTACCTTTCAGGTTATGGATATCCACCCATCTTATAGCTCGGCTACCTAGGGTTAAGGGTAATTGTGCTCGCTAAGACATCGCGTCTTATGCCTACGTATCTCATCTGGAATGAGAATCAGAGCAAGCCGTAGTTCGGCTAACTACGGGGTTATGGATTGGGTTTTGGACGAACGACGTTACTACGCAATCTACCGGATGCTCGACCTTTGGAGACTTACTCGCCTGTAGTAGAAGGAGTTAACGTGTTCTTAGGAGAAGAAAAATCAATGAGTTGGTAGGGTTAGGGATGCTCATGCAAAAGGGCAGTCCTTGACGAAGGAACCGCGCTACCTGTGGGGATACGAACACATACAAAACAAACATGTATAAAGTAAACGTGCCAACAAGGCAATCAGAATAAATCTCCCAAATGGTATCCCACAAGCAAAGTGGAATATCCAACGAGCTATCCCTGTAAAAGTCATGTGAGCCTTCACAAAAACTCAACAAAAGGGTTAGTGAAACACGATAAGGATTAGGAGAAAACATGATATGACAAACGTAAGTCAGATTAGAGCAAAACAGAAAAAAAACAAATGCTACTGTCGCGATCGCTACTGTCTCGCCTAGCGAAGGCTTGGCGAAGCGTCGCTGCATGCTCGCCTAGCGAAGGTGCTAGCGAGCGCCTGCGGGTTTTGGATTTTTCATGGATAACAGTATGGTTTCAGAAACCTCAAACCCTGTGACATACACTTCAGAAATTAAACGATTAAGCATTCAAGGTATTATTTATACATTCATACATAATTATGAACCCGTGGGCAAAAACCTAATGAAATTCATCCATCATACCTCAAACATTCAGAGTATTCAACTTCAAAGCACAAAGGTAATGGGAATAAGGGCAAACCTGATTGGAGAGATCGGTTGAAATCAAATGGCACGGCTGGATTTGCAAACCAATGTTAGGGTTTGCTTGAGCTGAAAGTGTGTGAGTCAGAATGAACCTTTCAGAGTTGCCTGGAGGTTGCTGCAGATTAATTCTCACTCTCTCTGTCTAGGTTTCTCTCCAGGTTTTGTCCAGGGTCTTGTTTCAATAAAAACTCTAGTATTTATAGCCTAATATTGGTAGCTTAGTGAGCTTTTGAGAGAGGTCCAAGTCTGAGATTTTTTCTTTTATTTATTTATTTATTTATTTAATTTATTTATTTTCGTTTTCCGTTTTTTTTTTGCATAACACGTGGGCTTTGCCTAGCGAGCATGACAGCTCATGAACAAACCTTTGCTCCTTCAAGATTAACGTTTTGACTGACGAATAGAACCCTGTTGGAAGTAACTCAAGTCTTTCCGTTGTGTTGACTGATCATCTAAATAGAACCCACAAAGTGTCCTGGATGATGTTCAAGTTTCTTGGAGCTAATCCCGATTGACATGATGAAATGCAATGTATCTAATGTTAAATGACCTAAAAATGAATGCGTGAATAAGGAGGGCAAATTTTGGGGTGTTACAGCTGCCTTTATTCAGTCATCAACTAACCCGAGCAGGATGAAAGCGAATAGTTTATCAGACAAATAGGGTGAGTTGTGATTGAATACCAAAAACAGACCGAAAATTTGCACTCCGAGAACACCACAAAAATGCTGAAATACACCGTGCTGTTTATTTCTCTTCCGATCCTCTGGCTGAATCTGAATCAGTCTTCTGACTTAATCTGGAGTTTTGATCCTCTGGCTGAATCTATACTCAATTTAGTCCTCTGGTTGGATGTTAATTTTGATCCTCGGGCTGGATACGGTTTCAATCTTCTGGCTAGATCTTCTTCGATCTTCTGGCTAGATCTGAATTGTTTCGATTCTCTGGCTGAATCTATTTTGATCTTCTGGCTAGATCTTCTTCGATCTTCTGGCTAGATCTCCTTTGTTTCGATTCTCTGGCTAAATCTATTTTCTTTGATTCTCTGGCTGAATCTACTTCGATCTTCTGGCTAGATCTGAATTATTTCGATTCTCTAGCTGAATCTATTTCCGGTCTTCGGGCTAGACCTGACTTCGATCTTCTGACTAGATCTTCTTCGATCTTCTGGCTAGATCTGAATTGTTTCGATTCTCTAGCTGAATCTATTTCGATCTTCTGGCTAGATCTGAATTGTTTCGATTCTCTGGTTGAATCTATTTCCGGTCTTCGGGCTAGACCTGACTTCGATCTTCTGGCTAGATCTTCTGGCTAGATCTCCTTTGTTTCGATTCTCTGGCTGAATCTATTTTCTTTGATTCTCTGGCTGAATCTACTTCGATCTTCTGGCTAGATCTGAATTGTTTCGATTCTCTGGCTGAATCTATTTCCGGTCTTCGGGCTAGACCTGACTTCGATCTTCTGGCTAGATCTTCTTCAATCTTCTGGTTAGATCTGAATTGTTTTGATTCTCTGGCTGAATCTATTTCGATCTTCTGGCTAGATCTGAATTGTTTTGATGATAAATTCCCATCATCAGGATCTCGCATCTGGGGCATGCGTTGGTTGACCCTCTTTCCAAATCTACAGTCTTCATGTTAGATATGCAGCTTCGAGAATATCCCACTTTTAGGCTTCGTACATATTCTTCAGGCTAGAACATGTTATAACGACTCTTCGATTAGACTTTGTTTTTTAAATGCGATCCGCGGGCTGGATCCTCTTGTAGGTTGATTTTCTGTTGAGCTGTCAATCTATTCCTCCAGCTGGCTTGTTGGGGAAATAACGCTCGTAGTCGACTCTCTGGCTGAATCTTCAAAATGACCCTCAGGCTGGATCTCTGGAAAACGATTCTCAGGCTGAATCTTCGAAATTACCCTCATGCTGGGTCACACACACACTTGATCCTCTGGCCGAATCTCATGACTTTGGTTGTAAAGTAATTTTTCAGTCTGCTTTGAAGAACCTGTTTATCAGCTTATGTGTATGTTTGTGTAGTGGTGTATTCATCACTTTATGATTTATTGATTAAATCAAAAGCAAAGCATACAAAGATAGAGTCGCCACCGCACTTTTATTTATCCAAAGGATTGGCTAAAAAGCGAACAAAAGCCTAAGAAGTTTTACACATAGAAAACTAATGAAAAGGTCAGAGATCTGGATAAGGGGTTAATTACGCAATGGGAAGGTGTTAGGCACCCATCACGTCCTAGGTACTCCTAGGGAACCTCTTTTCACAGTTGTTGTATAAAAAAGTTTATTTGTTTATGACATATATTGTGCAAACAATGATGGAAGGGATGAGAAAAGAATATACAATTTTTATTGTTTTTGTGTTTGAACGGATGAACCCGTTGCCTACGTACCTTTCCATGGAAGGTAAGGATCAAAACGCCGTAGTTCGGCTAAAAGATTTCCAAAATATGAGTGGGTTCATTTTAAAACAAAAGCCCTAAGGTCTTTCGTTATCCATGGGAGAAAACTCAACCTTATACAAACAACAAGTCCACCATGTGAGAAAAGCTTCGACGTACTAGAGGGGTTAACCCTGTTTTCAGCACGGAAGTCTTACAATTCGATCACTAAGGACAAAAGGTGAGATTAACATCAACCAGCTAGGATAAATCAAACCTATGGCTAATGCATGAAAACATGAGTGAGAAGTGGGCTTGGGCCACAAAAGCAATTGAGTGAGTGAGATTAATTGATTTGAGTATTCATGAAAAGTATGGTCAAAGTATGATTAGAATTGATTCAAAAGAAGTATTGAGAAAATGAAGTTTGAAAAGTCAAAGGCCTAAGGCCTAGGTTTCTAATTTGAAAAGAGATGAGAATGTTTGCACAATAGATGTCAAAGTTTTTGAATTAACATGTGAAAAGAGGGTTTTGAAAACACACACAAAAATGGAGGGGTGAGGGAGTAAAACTTCTTAGGTGTTCACCTCTTGAAATCATATAGAAGATGATTCAAGTGTGTCCTTTGGAATGAGCAACAATGCAAATGACAGGTAAACAAAGCATCAAGCAAGGTTAACAAAAGCGGATATCGGATGCCAATTACTGGACTTATACCAATCTCCTAAAACAAACATGGATACCAGATGCCACTCAATGGACTTATACTAGTCTCCTGAAACAAACAAAGAAATGATACCGGATGCCAATCAACTGGACTTACACCAATCTCACAAAACAAACTGGATATCGGATACCAATAAATGGATTTATACCAATCTCCTAAAACAAACATGGATATCAGATGCCAATCTATCTGGGCTTACTCTAATCTCCAACAGATGATCATGGGAAAACAAATGCCAACAACATGGACTTACAATTGCATCCTCACATACAACAAACAAATAGAAGCACTAAGCAAAGAGGACATGAGTGGCCAATGAAATGGTCTTACACTCAATCTCTTCCAAATCATAGGAACAATGGCCAATGAATGGACTTACAGTTGATTCCTCAATGGACAAACAAAGATGTGTTACAAAGATATGATCATGCAATAATGAACAATTAGTGATGATAAGTGCACAAAGGCAAACAAACAAACATGCACAGATGAATCAGGTAATCAGACAAACAAGTCAATTAGCACACACTATATACAAGCAATTAGGCTCAAGCAAGGGTTAGACTTTAAAGTCAACTGGAATGGGGTAAGTGGTGCTCTTAACCTTAACATTGAGAGTTAAGGTGAAACAGATGAAAAGGAGATGAGGGGTGTGCCTCATAGCTCTTATCTCTGGTCAGAGAGAGCATTGAATAATAGAAGGTGTGGGAGTTCAGGAAGTTGGAACTCTCTCCACAAGTTAATGAATCTATAGATCTTGGGTTAAGATCCACAATGCTACCACATGTAATGTGAGCAAAGGGATGACACACAGAATAGTAGGAGATGGACTACACATCTCTTGTATCTACCAATTGCCTTATCAAAAGGACTTTTCCTGCTTGGGGACAAAGATAAACAATCACAAACATTGCCTCTTAAGGAGGACTTCAGACAGGTGCCTGGCCACATAACAAGCCAGGTCTTCCAGACTACATGAAGAAAAGATGTTATACCTAATTGGTTAAGCAACCAAGCAAAAGCAAGTTCAAAGTGAACTTAAGCAACTAAATGTACCTGAAAACAATCCAACTCAATCAGTATACAATTCAAAAAGTCAGACAAATAATCCAACAGTCAACAGACAATGTACAATCAAACAAGTAAGGCTACAATGTGCAAGGCACAAGCTCAAATCAAATGAGCACGAAGCATCCTACAAAACAAATCAAGGTTAGTCAATATCAAACAAATAAACCAACTCAAGCAATGTGAATTAATCTCCTTAAGGCCATGTGCTTTTTAACCTGAAAACAAACTCAAACATGAGAAACAAACCACTAGGACAAGGCCTAGGGTCAAAGAAGGAGAAATAATCCAAAACAGAACATGAAAATTGACAAGAATCAAGATTAATCAAATAAGGACAATATCCAAGTGGTCCCATATCAAAAGCATCAACCAATTTCATTTCATAAACAAATCATGTCAAAGTATGCAAGTTGAAAGCTCAATGAGGCAAACAGAATGAACCAATTCAAATCAAATCAAATCAAAAATGGCTCAATAAATTCCAAGAAAAATCATGTCTAAACAGAACACATCAAATGATCAACACACCAAAAATCAAAGCAATTGGATGCGTATAAGCATGTCAATCAAATCATCAAGTCAAGGTAAGCATAAACAAGCTCAAACAAGACCACAAATGGTGCATCAACTTAAGGCAATCCTAAAACAGAAATGACATAAGATAAATGACTCAAACCAAAGCCAAGACACACTTTAACATGTCAAGAATCAATGTACAAAATTTCAAGCTCATATGATAAGGCATAAGAATTTCACAAATCATGAAAGTTCAACACTCATCAAAAGTCCAATTATGACCAACCAGCAAAGAAAATCTCAAACAAATTGGAAATAGATCCAAAAATTCTACAAAAAATCATGATCAATCCTAACATCCAGAAGTAGCAGCATGCAAAAATTCAGATCATTTGGCATTTATTTGGCAAGGTAAATAAAATCAGCAAGTCAAGCAAGCCAAGGTGTGACACACATTATCACACCTTCATTAATCACATCATATCTCAACAACCAGAAGTGAGAAATATGCAAACTATATACCAAAATGACCATTAGGATGTCTAGTTTATGCATGAAAATTTTCATGTTCATTGGATTAACCATCATTATTTCACAAAGAAAATAGAAAGCAAGGTGCAAGATATGACATACAAACATAAACCCTAGGCCAAAAACATTTTCAACCATGCACAAATTCTGTAAAAATATCCAGAAAATAGAAGACATCATGAAGATCACTGTGCAAAAAACCTCATGTGATTTGGATAAGTATGTTTTGAGTTATGAATTTTTGAATGAAGAGAAAAATTTAAAATGCATGAAACAAGTGGTATGAACATGGAAGGCATACAAGAGAAAATGCAAAAGCCAAATATGTGAAATGTCTTTGGTCCGGATTCGAACCGTGCATGCATTTGAACTTGGCGCTCTCATAAGTGAAACGCACCGTTTCACTTATGCTTGTGTGGCAGCGCAAAACAACACAGACCAATCAAAAAGCCACGTTGTAGCCAGGTGTACCAATACATGAGCATAAACAAAGATTCACATGCAAACACGGCCAGGCAAGATCAAAGTGAATCTGGAAATAGAAACCCTAGCTATTCATCACGTGTTCATCATGTTCATCATCATCAAGATCCAATCATCACAGAAATTCACCAAACATATATCAATCGAATCATCATTCAACACACATCAATAATCCAGCATCCATTTACCCTAATTCTAACTGTATCAAATGAATTGAGCAGAGAAAGTTTCATCAACCAAACTTCAATTCAACATAACTACTTCAATATTGCATGAAATCAATAGATCTAAAGTTCATCATACTCTATGTGTAGCACCTCAAATTTGCACCTCCCATTTTTGTACATTCATTTTCATTTTTAGGTCATTAACATCACATTAACATTGCATTAGCATTGCATTGTCCATTGCCAAGTCATCAGTCATCAGTCAAGACTGGTCAGGAGATCCAGTTAAGCAAGCAAGCAAGTGCATTTCCTCTTGAGGCAAAGCCCTAGGGTTGGTTCATTGATTTCATATGATTCAAGGATCATTTTGAAGTGGTTTGGCCAAAGGTTGGAGGCTCAAAGATCATCAGTCAAGATGCAAGTCATCTGAAACCCTAGAAAGTCAACCAAAGTCAACTATGCATTCAACCATGGATTTGAAGGTGGGAGATGGTTAGAGAGGCCTCGTTCATGTCCATACAAGTCTCATTTGACATTTCAAACATCAACAATGAAGAATTTGGAGCCAGTGCAAAAGTTTCCAAAAATGGCAAGTTTTGGACCAACTTCAACTCAACTTTCCAACATCAAAGAAGCTTCAAATGAATTTTTCTCCAACATGGAAGTTGAAGATCTTTCTCTCCCATTTCCAAAAAGTCCAAGATCATGAGAATCTGATGAACGGTTGAGGAGATATGACCAAATCATTGTCAAGTGTGCATAGGAAAAATGTGTTACGCATTGATGCATACGAATTTCGCATCGATGCATGCAAGGCAAAATGTGTTACGCATTGATGCATACGAATTTCGCATCGATGCATGCAAGGCAAAATGTGTTACGCATTGATGCATACGAATTTCGCATCGATGCATGCAAGGCAAAATGTGTTATGCATTGATGCGTACGAACTTGGTATCAATACATAACTCTGTTTTGATCATGCATTGGCTACTGTTCACGTCCATATTACTTCATGCACCACTAATTTTCAAGTTTTGTCAAAACACCTCCAAACTTAACCTAATTTTCATTAGCAATTGGTTTAGCATAATTAAGCATGTTTAGCATAGCATATAAAAGAAAAAACCCTAACAGATTTCAGCATTAACACATCCAAATCTCAGATCTAGATCCACTTTTTCATTTTTCACAAACTTTTTCTCTCAACTTTTCATCCAAATTCTGCATAAACCTTGCATTGATTCATCATCCACGAGCATTTCTGAAGAAGATTGAAGCAAGAATCCATCCATTTCGTGCACATTTTGGAACTGTATTAAGCTGCATCAACCATGGCAGTCGCGGATTTGAGCTACATCAAGGACAGTTGAGCTTCGATTCTTCATTCACTCACTCACATAAGCATTAGAGAGCAACTGTTTCAACATTACCAAGCTTGAAATCACCTGTTCCAGTTCTGTAACTTCTTGAAGGTCAGATTTCGAGTTCATTGATTCATGAAATTGTTGTATGCTTGTTATAGATCTTGCCATGCTAAGAACACTGAGCTTTGAATCATTGATTTCCATGCTAAATTGTTAAAGTTATGTGGATTTTAAGATTGATGTGCAAACTTTATTCTGCTCGATTCATGCTTGTTAGTGAGAATTAGGGCAAAGTGAGCTTAGATTGTTAATGTACGTTAGAAGACGAATCTAGCGGTATAGGTCTTGGCAATTTCTGGACATGAATGTTCTTGATGATGAAGAACGTATGAATGTTGCATGAACCCTAGGTTTTCTTTTCCAGAACCTGTTTTGATCTCCTGAGCGCGTGTTTGCATGGTTTTTGGTGTTTATCATCATGTATTGGTTGCATGGATATTGCATGGCTGAATGATTGGCCCATATTGGTTTACGCCGCCACATCACCTTTAATGAAACGATGAGTTTCATTGGGCGCGCGCTTGGATTCAAATTCCTCCTCAGTTCGATACTGAGCGAGTGCATTTCCATATATTTGCCTTGCATTTTAGTCCTTTGTACTTCACATGTTCATACCATGCCATTTTATGGTTTTTTATTTTATTTTTTCCTTACATTCAAAAATCCATATCTCCCTGAATAATTGTCCAATTACTATGAGGTTTTTTGCACAATGTTCATCATGATGTCCTCTATTTTATGGATATTTTTCTAGGATTTGTGCACGGTTGAAAATGTCTTTGGCCTAGGGTTTATGCTGGCATGTCATATCTTGCACCTTGCTTGCCTTTTCCTTCATGAAATAATGATGGTTGATCCAATGAAGCTGAAAATTTACAGGCTTAATCTAGACACTTTGATTGATCTTTTGGCTTTGAGTTTGTATTTTTAACATGCTTGGTTGTTGAGATATGATCTGATCAATATAGGTGTGACAATGTGTGTCACACCATTTCTTGTCCAACTTGTTGATTTTCTTTACCATGCCTATTGAATGCCAAATGATCTGAATTTTTGCATGATGTTTCTGCTGGATGTTAAGTTTGATCATGAATTTTTATGGAATTTTTGGATGCATTTCCAATTTGTTTGAGATTTTCTTTGCTGATTGGTCATGTTTGGACTTTTTGATAGTCATGAACTTCTAGGATTTGTGAAATTCTTGATGTTTATCATATGGACTTGGAATTTTGCACTTGTATTCTAGATACTCTTAAGTTTGCTATGGTTTTGGTTTGAGTCATTTATCATGTGTGGATTATGTTTTATGCTCGTGTGAAGTTGATGCATCTATTTGTGCTTCATTTGAGTTGCTTTGTGCATACCTTGCCTTAGGGATTTTAATTGACATGCTTCCACTTGTCAAAATGACTTGATTTTTGGTATGACGATCATGTGATGAATGTTGTTTAGCCATGATTTTTCTTGGGATTTATTGAATTAGTTTTGAGTTAATGAGGATTGATTCATTCTGTTTGCTTCAATGACCTTTGAACTTGCATGCTTTGCACTAAATGCCTTGTGAAATGAAATTGGTTGATGATATGGATATGAGACCACTTGGATATTATTCTTATTTGATTAAGCTTGATTCATGCCAATTTTCATGTCCTGTTTTGAATTATTTCTCTCATTTTGACCCTAGGCCTTGTCCTAGAGGTTTGCCTCTCACATTTGAGCTTTGTTTCAGGTTAAAAAGCACAATTGCCATGCTTGATGATATTCACTCATTTGGAGTTGATCCATTGCTTGTTGATGACTAATATTGAGTTTGTGTTGTAGGCTTTGAAGCTTAAGCTTAGGCTTTGTGGCTTGCACCTTTGTGCATTGATGCTTGTCTGTCTGTTTATGTACAGTTGACTGTTGACCATTGTCTGTTTGACTTTTGTTTGAGTTGTGTACTGATTATGTTGGATTGTTTTCAGGTACCTTAGTTGCTATAGTTCCTTTGTGAACTTGCTTTTGCTTTGCTTGATAGCTTAAGCACTGAGGTATAACTTTCTAACTGCATGTAGTCTGGAAGACCTGTCCTGTTACTTGGGCAGGCACCTGTCTGAAGTCCTCCTTAAGAGGCAATGCTTGTGTTTGTTTATCTTTGTCCCCTGTACATATCAAAGCCCTCTATGAGGCAATTGGCAGACAAAAGAGATGTGCAATCCATCTCCTGCTATTCAGTTGAGTCATCCCTTTGCTCACACAACTGGTGTTGATGCATTGTGGGTATTAACCCAAGATCTCTGTACAGTTGTGTCAGTCATAAGTGTAGAAGGGTTCCCACTTTCTGAACCCACACTTTTATCTGTCTGAAGCTCTCCCAGGCCAGGGATAAGAGCTGTGAAGTCTTATCTTCACTTCCCATTTCATCTGCTTCACCCTAACTCTCAATGTTAGGGTTAAGATCTAACATCACCTGATTACAGATGGCTTGTGTTGCACCGCCTAACCCTTGTGTGAGCCCACTTTGTGTGTATATAGTGTGTGCTATTTGTGATTGTTTGCTTTGCTTTGCCTGTGTTGTATAGGATAGCTTGCTCCCTGTGCAAGTTAGCTAGAAACCTTAACTTAGGGATGATTTGCATGATAACATCTAGGCTCGAGTCGTAGTCTCCCTAGTTGTGTCTCCCTTTGTATCTGGTTAGGCTAGTCCTTTGTCCCTGCGTAGGGGAACTACGTCGCCCTGATCCTCATACCAGATGAGGTACGTAGGCAGGAGATGAGCTGATCTCTCCGGGCGCCCTTTTTCTTTTGCAACCCCTTTGTGTGTGTTTGGAGTCTGACATAAGTCCAGCGATTGGCAGTCGGTTTCCTGTGTGTGTTTGTTGGTTCGGAGTATGATGTAAGTCCAGCGATTGGCATTCGATCTCCATGTTTGCCTGTTTGTGTGGAGTCTGACGTAAGTCCAGCAATTGGCAGTCGGTTTCCTGTGTGGTTTTGTTTGGCGTGCGTTAGCCGAGCTACGAGTGCTCTGATTCTTCTCCGGTCAGAGAAGATACGTATGCATAGGATGCAACATCCTAGCGAGCACGTTTCCCCTGTCCCGAACTACGTCGACTCTGATGTCTGTGCTTGACAGACTACGTAGGCCCAAGATGCGATATCCTGCCGAGTTAGTTTCTTTTGTTTTCTGTGTCTCTTTCAGCCAGTGTTTGATGTTTGAGCAGTTTCTAGCAACCTTTCTTCTATTCTTTTGTGCGTGGATCCCGTCGAGTACGACGGATGCGTAGGGGTGCTAATACCTTCCCTTCGCATAACCGACTCCCGATCCCATTCTCTTTGGTCGTGAGACCATATCTTTTCCAGGTTTACTTCGAGCGTTTCCTTTCCCTCTTTTGGGATAAATAACGCACGGTGGCGGCTCTGCTGTCTTCGTTTCCCGCCGGTTTTTCGCGTAATGCGACAGCTGGCGATTCTGCTGGGGAACAAGAGAAGTTGACCTCTTGCTGGTCCATCTTCCCTAAGCGAGTCTCTCCTAGCGCTCTCTAGGGTAGGGTTTTGGTTGCTGTTTGCTTTATTTATTGCATTCATTCATTTATTGTTTGCATTTATGTGTGCATTAATGTTTGCATTCATTCATATTCATCTGTGCTGGCTGTGCTGTGTTTCCCTGTTTGGGGTGGGAGTTACTCGAGGTAAAAGGCCCAATACCCAGGCTATGAGTGAAATCTAGGAAACCTAGGAATAGAGTGATTCACGGGAAGCGGGTGGTATGCGCCACTTAGCGGAACATTGATATCACGAGCAATTCAGACCCTGGTGGGATATTATCGTTGCATACTGCGGGTGTGTATATGATGATATTCTGCGAAAGGTTATTTATGCTGCGTTTCTCTCGACCTTACCCTGGCCTAGATGACACCCGTGAGTGGGGAGGGAATGATCATTATTACAGGTACTGTTGCTGACTTGTTGGTGACTCTGGTTACTGATGGTGACTTTGGTTCAGATGAACTTATGGGTACTTACTTCTGAGACGTCAGAGTTGTGGCCGTGATATCTATCAGCGGGTTCCGTTTATTTTGGATCCCCGGGTTGAATTAGAGGATTGGTTCAGAGGATCCGGTTGTCATCCGTTCAGTGAATTCCTGTGATGGTGATGCATTCCCCGGTTCCGTTTATTTCGGAACCTCCCAAGTTGGATTGATGGTTACTCGGGCCTTCAGATGATGGTAATCAGTTCAGAGACCGGTCCAGTACAGTTGATCCTCAGTAGACTTGGAGGATGGCACAGTCTTGCCTGCATGCATTTGCATCATTCCCATTTCGCATTCATTTGCATTTAACTCATGTCTATCCGTACTCAGGGTCCATTTTTGATTGAGATTCTGGTCGAGAGACATCCGGATGTCAGAATGTTATTGATGAAATATTATCCGTCTCAATGAAGCCAGAATCAAAGGGCAATACCTCATATGGATAGACATTGCATGTGTGAGTCATACTAACTTGTTTGCTGTTTTGTAGGTTTCAGTATCTAACCAGTGCACATAGCTCTCCTGCTCAAACCAGCTTAGACTGATGGATCCACCCAACGCCGACATTCTTGAACTGAAAGAGATAATGAGGCAGTTGTTCAGTGTTGTGCAAGGGCTTGCCTTGGGACAGAAAGCAATGGCCGAGAGATTGGAAAGGATTGAAGGCTGGATGATCAAGGAGAAAGTTCAAGGAAAGGCTCCGTCATC
Source organism: Lathyrus oleraceus (assembly GCF_024323335.1). Classification (NCBI taxonomy): domain Eukaryota; kingdom Viridiplantae; phylum Streptophyta; class Magnoliopsida; order Fabales; family Fabaceae; genus Lathyrus; species Lathyrus oleraceus. Next base: position 11,075,839 of record NC_066585.1, on the reverse strand, counting down.
TGCAGTAAAGAAGCCCTCTAGCATTGTAGTAAAGAAGCCTTCTGGCAGTGGTCAACCCGAGAAGGAGGTTGAGTCAAGTGGGATGCAGGCCAAGAAAGAACGCGGTAAAGATCGTTACCACCCTTATGCTGCCATTGTAACCACTCCTGTTGGTAATCCACTTGTACAACAGCAACAACCACCACATCAACAGAAAGCACTGAGAGCTAAGAGCCAGGTGAAGAAGGGAAAGACGGATCGTCAGTTTGATAAGCTACCCGTGACTTATGCTCTTCTGTTCAAGAGGTTGAGGGATCTTGGGTTAGTTCGGCCAAGGATATTGATTCCTGTAGAACCGCATCGGAGGCCTGCAAACTATGACGAGAATGCCAGGTGCGAGTTCCATTCTAGGGCACCCGGACACAACATTGAAGGTTGTAGAGCTTTTAAGCATGTCGTCCAGGACATGGTGGATTCCAAGGCTATCAACTTGACACAGATAATGAATGATAACGGTAACCCCGTGCTGATGCAAGGTCCTGTGGGTGCGAAGGTAATGTCCAAGGACAAGAGAGGAACAAATGTGACTGATGGGGATCAGTTAAAAACTTCAGTGTCTGTGGTCTCAAAATATCTGATGAAAAGTGGGGCTTTCTCTAATATTGATAACTGTTGTGCGGCCGTCGCCACAAACAGGTGTATAGTGATGGGGGAAACAATCCACAGGACGATGGAAGTAGAAATGGATGGTGAAAAAATTGAAACGCCAAGTCAGGCCGTTGAAACCATCGAGGTAGAGAACGCCATTCTTGCTGAGAAAGAGAGGAAGCTGCCCATTTCTTCTTAAAAATAGGTTTTGGAAATGGTGAAGAACGGAGAAGCTCTAGGCTGGGGAAAGATCGTGGACATTATGGTGAAGGCTGATATGTTCGGGGTTGGCTATCAGCCAGATCAAGACTTGTCTAGACAAAGCAGAGGATGCCGTCCACCATACACTTTCGTCAGTGCAGGAATGCTGGATCCAGGTCACACATGTACAGTGGGCGAAGAGATCGACAGTGACCGCAAGCTTGAGTCGTGGATAAAATCGTGCGTACCAGGGAACTGGAAGGCCTCCAAGATCGTCACTGTCACTCATCTAGAAGTGTAGTATTTCTGTTTCAATTTTGTTTGCATGAAAGCCATACGTCTTGCCCGAAACGTAATGGTCCATTGTAAGGGCCGTCTCATGTGTTTCATTATGCAACATTTTGCATCAGTAATAAATGGATGTTTTTGTGATTAAAAGCGGTGTTCCCTGTTTTTCAATTATTTTTGCAGTTAAAAAAAATAAAATAAAAATGGCAATGTTTATTTTCATTTTTCTTTCCTTTTGATTCGTCTTGTTCCGACCTCAAAAGTGACTATCCTCCTGATCTCATTGATAACAATTCGGTTACACCTCTGTATGACTTCGACAATCCGATCTATCGTGCCGAAGAATAAGGCGAAGAAGATTAAGATCTGCTGGAATTAGCCAGGTTGTTGAAACAAGAGGAGAAGGTGATTCAACCGCACGAGGAGCGATTCAAGATTGATATTCCAAGCACCGCAGAGGTCAGAAAGGAAGTGAAAGTTGGGGTCGCTTCAGAGGCGAGTCGAGAGCAGAATGGTAGCCCTGTTGAAAGAGCATGTGGATACCTTCGACTGGTCGTGTCAGGATATGCCAGGGTCGGATACCGATGTCGTTGTGCACAAGCTACCATGGAGAGAATATTGTCCTCTAGAAATGCCTAACGCCGGTGTCACGTATCAGGGTGACTTTGTTTCATGATATGATTCATCGTAGAATCAAATGCTATGTTGATAACATGATAGCAAAGTCCCAAGCAGAAGAGGGACATCTGGTAGATCCGGGGCAAGTTGTTTGACCGGGTTGAGACAACTCAGACTGAGGTTGAGTCCGAATCAGTGCACTTGTGGAGTGCTGTCCGGTAAACTGCTGAAGTGTGTTATGAGCGGATAAGAGGAATCGAGGTCGATCCTGCTAAAAAAAAAAAAAAAAAAAAAAGAAGAAGAAGAAAAAGCAATACGAGAAATGCCTGAACCGAAAACAAAAAGAGATCAAACAGACAGGTGGATAATGGTTGCCAAGGGGCATTGAAAAAAGAATAAGTTGCAGGAATCTCTGATTCTGATGACTCTAGTAGAGAGACGGTCATTAATTCTGTAATTGACAGCCCTCGAGGGGTCTATGAGGTGCGTATTGGGTCAGCATGACGAGTCTGGTCGAAAAGAGCATGCAATTTACTTTAGCAAAAAGTTTATCGATTGTGAAACAATACATTCACTGCTCGAGAGAACTTGTTGTACTTTGGCATAGACTGCTCGCCAACTGAGATAGTATATGCTGGTTCATACCACTTTTGTGGATTTCTAAGATGGATCTGATCAAGTACGTGCTTGAGAAGCTAGCAGTGACTGGACGGGTTGCGAGATGGAAAATAATTCTAACTGATTCGTGATATACAGCAACCCATTGAGGATTATCAACCAAGGAAGTTTGAGTTCCCTGATGAGGACATCTCGAGGTCCTCCAATCGAAAGATTGTGAGGAACCGATCCCGGAGGAGGGGCCTGACCCTGAATCCGAACGGATTCTGATGCCTGAAGGGGTTAAGGTGAATGAGTTGGTGTGTCCCAGATAACCTTTGAATACACCAACGTTGGTGGCTGAGTACAAAGTTTGTGTCCCGAGTACTGAACCTCGATGCGTGCATCTACTAGGGCAACGCCTTTCTCATTCAGGATGGGATAGAAGTGATATTACATACTGAGGTCTAGGTCCCATTGTGAAGAGTCCTGGTGGACATGAAATTAGAAAAGGCTGAGGAAAAGGGTTGACAGTTATTTATTATGGGGCAGTTGTACCCAATGAATGAAGCGTGTTGTTAACCGAGAAGTGCGACCTCGTGCGTACCACGTGGGAGAGGTGGTGTTGAAAAGGATCCTTCCTCCTCAAGACGATCGTGGGGAAAATGGATAAACAGTTATGAATGTCCATTCATGGTTAAAAAGGTTTTCTCTGACAGAGCCTTGTTGCCAAATAACCACGGATGATGAAGATTTTCCACCCCCTGTGAATGCGGACGCAGTTAGAAAATACTTCGTAAAAAGAGACCCGCTGGACGAAAAGAATAAAAGAGTCCAGGCAAAAAAGGGCATCCCGGCGAACCAAGAAAAAAGAAAAGGAAAAGGTTCGGGAAAAAATTAGGGATAAAGAATGAAAAGAACTGTACACCCGGCAAGTCGAAAACCCCACAAGGGCGACTTGGGCAAAAAAGGGTATCCCGGTGGACTGAAAACCCGAAAGGGCGGTCCAGGCAAAAGAGGGAATGAAACGAACAACTGCGTCTAGCATGATCGTTTGTGCTTTGGATACATCATGGATAATCTCCGACAGAGATCGATCGGAAGCGTCTTGTTCAGAAGACAGAAAGTGCAGAAAGTCTTGAGGACATATGAGGTGTAACCGAGTTGGAACCCGATAAGATCATGATTTCACATTGCCATTAGGATAGATTTTTCCATTTGTGCGCATTCACCTCTTTTCAGGGATTGCTTCCTGTGTGTTGCTCGGTTTTGAGCCACCTTTTCAGTCAATAAATGCATGTTCAGTCAAATAATTTTGTTTTTGTTTTCATTACTGCTTTGATTGCGAAAACATCCGTTTATGTTTGATAAGAATATTTGCATTTTGAAACATAGAGGTCCCTCCCGATGCATGCTTATAAGATTGAAATCTGGAAATCTTATTTGGAAGTTTGAGTGACCTAGGTGTTGAAATATTGGCACGCCTGGGGCACGCTTTTATCTAACGATCTCTTGTGCAGGTGTTGTTAGGTATCTTCATTCACTGGCAGATTATGATGAGAAGCCTTTTGGTAAGAGATCCCCGTAGAGTCCAATCAGGGGCAAGGGATAGAAGAACGGTGAAAAGACGACGAAAGAAGGACGACGATCCTAGAGGGTAATCAAGAAGACTCTTTAAAGTCTGATGACTGGAAAGTTTGTATGAATCCCAGGAGTTCGATCTTCGCGGAGTACGGAGAAGTCGGGAATACAAGGTGATGAATCAGAAAAGTCCAGACGAGTCTGGGAGTTCTCAAAAGTGGAAAGTCGACGCTGCGGTTGGATGATGAATGCCGGTGTTCGACGAATCGACGGGCAGTCCATGTCCAATAGGCCGTATCTCCCCAGTGAGAGTGTCATCTCCCTATCAGAGTCGAAGATCGGCGTCTCCTCAGCAAATCTGAAGGTTACGGTTTTCCCAGCGGAGTTTGTGTTGATAGTTTTCCCCAGCAAGGTCCCCAAGCGGATCGGGTTCGGCAAGAATTATCCCCAGTAGAGATAAGCGTTGGTTGCCTCCCATAGCAGAGTAATCCCCAAGCAGTTCGGGTTCGATGGAGGCCATCCCCGACAAGGGTCGTCTTTTCCCAGCAGGGTGGAAATTGACATGGGATTGAGATCCTCAGCAAGGTTCCTGGAGCTCTCCGGTGTTGTCTCTGAAGGAGATGTGTTTTTATGCATTCATCATTTAGATAAGCATAGCATATTGCATCATTAGTGCGTAGCATTTCCATGATCATGGGGCATTGCGCTAAAAAAACTCATGCATCAGCATTGCAAACATATCCATTAGCCCTAAGCCGTGGTGACCAAGAATGGGTTGTTGGAAAGAGCTTAGCCTCGCGCCATTGGATTGATTTCAGAACTGGGTTCCCCAGCAGGGTAGAAAGGTGTTTTCCCAACGAGTGACTCCTTAGTTGAGCGGGTATCCCCAGTAGTGTTACTCCCCAATTAGTAGCATCTTGCCAACTTGGATCTATTCCCCTAGCAGATGTGGGTGTGTCTGATCTCTCCATATAGAGTTGACCCCTTAAGCAGAAAGTGTCTGTAAATTCCTTCTGCAGTCCCCACTGAGTTATATTCTCGTGGATGACGGTTGTTTCCGTTCCCTCCCCACACATAATGGGATGGGTTTTCCCTATTGAGTTCTTTCCTCATTAGGATGAGTCTTGATTCAGTCTTCCTTTTTTGGATCGATCCTAAACTGACTTCCTTTTGGTTGTCTCTTGTGCTTCCCTGCGGTATAAATGAATAGTTGTTCACTAACCGGCATTCATTCATCTTATCCTCAGCGGAATTTGTTGGCCTCTGCCTACAAACCGGCAGTTGTAAGTCCTATCTTTGTGGTCTTCTACCTACTAAACCGGTAGATGTGAATCCTCTTTTCTCCCCGTTGTGGAGTCAACCCTTGTGCTCATCCTAGTCGATGACGGTTACTTTACTGTGGTTTTCTACCTACTAACCGGTAGATATAATCCTCTCTTTTTGGTTATCATTATCCAGTTTCGGTATTGATAGTCCTTTCCCCTTTTGGGTGTTTTGATTAAGCAACTTTATCCCCAGCGGGTCTTCCCCTTCCTTGTGGGTATTTGCTCCGAGTAAGCCATTTTATCCTCAGTGGGTCTTCTTTCACTCACCGTTTGCCGGTAATGTTTGTTGTTTCCCCTATTGATTGGTCATCTTTGCATACCTAGTCTCGGTATCCCGATGCCTTTCTTTTTTCGGTCGATCTATCCTTTAACAACCTACAACCCGATTAGGATAATCTTCCATGCGAGTGTATTATCTACGTTTTGACGGCTATAGATAATATATCTCGTGCGCTCTTTGGTCAATCTTTTGATTGTTTTCACCAGTCGAGTAAGATTCGTATTCCTTGTGGAATCGAATATCCATCCTTTAACAAGTTTGCTTTCGCTCTCTTCAGGATGATGAATGTTTTGGAACATAAACCAATTCACGCTTTCGTCGGTCACCTGTTTCATGCCTACAACCCGATATCCTTGGTGTTCCTTCCTGTCTGCTCCCTGTCGTGACCTAGATCCCCAGTGAGGTCACCTCTCCGTTGGTTTCGATAAACGTTGAGTTTTTCCCAATCGTCCGTTGACGTTTGGTTGTGATTAGTTTTTCCCCAGTAAGTCTCCTTCTCCGTTGGTGTCGGTAAACGTCGAGTCTTCCCATTCATTAGTAAATGTCTGGTCGATCCTTTTTTGGTGTCAGTAAACATCATCTTTCGATGTCGGTAAACGTCGAGTTTTCTCCCATTCATCCGTTGATGTCTGGTCGAGTCTTCCCATTCATCAGTAAATGTCTGGTCGATCCTTTGTTTGGTGTCAGTAAACATCATCTTTCGATGTCGGTAAACGTCGAGTTTTCTCCCATTCATCCGTCGATGTCTGGTCGAGTCTTCCCATTCATCAGTAAATGTCTGGTCGATCCTTTGTTTGATGTCAGTAAACATCATCTTTCGATGTCGGTAAACGTCGAGTTTTCTCCCAATCATCAGTAAATGTCTGGTCGATCCTTTGTTTGATGTCGGTAAACATCATCTTTCGATGTTCGTAACATTTTTCTGTTTCCCCAAGCAGAGTTCTCCTCTCCGTTGGTTTCGATAAACGTCGAGTTTTTCCTAGTTGTCCGTTGGCATCTAGTTGTCTGTTACCTCTCCGTTGGTTTCGATAAACGTCGAGTTTTTCCTAGTTGTCCGTTGGCATCTAGTTGTCTGTTACCTCTCTGTTGGTTTCGATAAATGTCGAGTTTTTCCTAGTTGTCCGTTGGCATCTAGTTGTCTATTTATCTCTCCGTTGGTGTCGATAAACGTCGAGTTTTTCCTAGTTGTCCGTTGGCATCTAGTGGTCTATTTACCTCTCCGTTGGTTTCGATAAACGTCGAGTTTTTCCTAGTTGTCCGTTGGCATCTAGTTGTCTATTTACCTCTCCGTTGGTTTCGATAAACGTCGAGTTTTTCCTAGTTATCCGTTGGTATCTAGATGTTTTTTCCCCACAGTCATTCATTAATGTCTGGTTACCTCTCCGTTGGTCTTGATAAACGTCGAGTTTTTCCCCTTCGTCCGTTGACGTCTGGTTGTATTTCTCTCTTTCCCATTCATCCGTTGATGTTTGGTTACCTCTCCGTTGGTTTCGATAAACGATGAGTTTTTCCCATTCGTCCATTGACGTCTGGATGTTTTCTTCCTTTGAAGAGATCAAAATCCCCAGTAGAGTCGTCGGTAAATGTCCTGTCTGGTTTCCTATTGTAAATACCTTGTTCATCCCGCAGAGTGCAAATTTTCCGGTTCTTTCGGTATTCAATCCCTGTTTACCCTGAAAGTCTTACAGCCGTTGCTCTCATCCATTCGGGTTCCCAGTTGATTGAATAGGGGCAGCTGTAGCACCTCAAATTTGCACCTCCCATTTTTGTACATTCATTTTCATTTTTAGGTCATTAACATCACATTAACATTGCATTAGCATTGCATTGTCCATTGCCAAGTCATCAGTCATCAGTCAAGACTGGTCAGGAGATCCAGTTAAGCAAGCAAGCAAGTGCATTTCCTCTTGAGGCAAAGCCATAGGGTTGGTTCATTGATTTCATATGATTCAAGGATCATTTTGAAGTGGTTTGGCCAAAGGTTGGAGGCTCAAAGATCATCAGTCAAGATGCAAGTCATCTGAAACCCTAGAAAGTCAACCAAAGTCAACTATGCATTCAACCATGGATTTGAAGGTGGGAGATGGTTAGAGAGGCCTCATTCATGTCCATACAAGTCTCATTTGACATTTCAAACATCAACAATGAAGAATTTGGAGCCAGTGCAAAAGTTTCCAAAAATGGCAAGTTTTGGACCAACTTCAACTCAACTTTCCAACATCAAAGAAGCTTCAAATGAATTTTTCTCCAACATGGAAGTTGAAGATCTTTCTCTCCCATTTCCAAAAAGTCCAAGATCATGAGAATCTGATGAACGGTTGAGGAGATATGACCAAATCATTGTCAAGTGTGCATAGGAAAAATGTGTTACGCATTGATGCATACGAATTTCGCATCGATGCATGCAAGGCAAAATGTGTTACGCATTGATGCATACGAATTTCGCATCGATGCATGCAAGGCAAAATGTGTTACGCATTGATGCATACGAATTTCGCATCGATGCATGCAAGGCAAAATGTGTTATGCATTGATGCGTACGAACTTGGTATCAATACATAACTCTGTTTTGATCATGCATTGGCTACTGTTCACGTCCATATTACTTCATGCACCACTAATTTTCAAGTTTTGTCAAAACACCTCCAAACTTAACCTAATTTTCATTAGCAATTGGTTTAGCATAATTAAGCATGTTTAGCATAGCATATAAAAGAAAAAACCCTAACAGATTTCAGCATTAACACATCCAAATCTCAGATCTAGATCCACTTTTTCATTTTTCACAAACTTTTTCTCTCAACTTTTCATCCAAATTCTGCATAAACCTTGCATTGATTCATCATCCACGAGCATTTCTGAAGAAGATTGAAGCAAGAATCCATCCATTTCGTGCACATTTTGGAACTGTATTAAGCTGCATCAACCATGGCAGTCGCGGATTTGAGCTACATCAAGGACAGTTGAGCTTCGATTCTTCATTCACTCACTCACATAAGCATTAGAGAGCAACTGTTTCAACATTACCAAGCTTGAAATCACCTGTTCCAGTTCTGTAACTTCTTGAAGGTCAGATTTCGAGTTCATTGATTCATGAAATTGTTGTATGCTTGTTATAGATCTTGCCATGCTAAGAACACTGAGCTTTGAATCATTGATTTCCATGCTAAATTGTTAAAGTTATGTGGATTTTAAGATTGATGTGCAAACTTTATTCTGCTCGATTCATGCTTGTTAGTGAGAATTAGGGCAAAGTGAGCTTAGATTGTTAATGTACGTTAGAAGACGAATCTAGTGGTATAGGTCTTGGCAATTTCTGGACATGAATGTTCTTGATGATGAAGAACGTATGAATGTTGCATGAACCCTAGGTTTTCTTTTCCAGAACCTGTTTTGATCTCCTGAGCGCGTGTTTGCATGGTTTTTGGTGTTTATCATCATGTATTGGTTGCATGGATATTGCATGGCTGAATGATTGGCCCATATTGGTTTGCGCCGCCACATCACCTTTAATGAAACGATGAGTTTCATTGGGCGCGCGCTTGGATTCAAATTCCTCCTCAGTTCGATACTGAGCGAGTGCATTTCCATATATTTGCCTTGCATTTTAGTCCTTTGTACTTCACATGTTCATACCATGCCATTTTATGTTTTTTTATTTTATTTTTTTCATACATTCAAAAATCCATATCTCCCTGAATAATTGTCCAATTGCTGTGAGGTTTTTTGCACAATGTTCATCATGATGTCCTCTATTTTATGGATATTTTTCCAGGATTTGTGCACGGTTGACAATGTTTTTGGCCTAGGGTTTATGCTGGCATGTCATATCTTGCACCTTGCTTGCCTTTTCCTTCATGAAATAATGATGGTTGATCCAATGAAGCTGAAAATTTACAGGCTTAATCTAGACACTTTGATTGATCTTTTGGATTTGAGTTTGTATTTTTAACATGCTTGGTTGTTGAGATATGATCTGATCAATATAGGTGTGATAATGTGTGTCACACCATTTCTTGTCCAACTTGTTGATTTTCTTTACCATGCCTATTGAATGCCAAATGATCTGAATTTTTGCATGATGTTTCTGCTGGATGTTAAGTTTGATCATGAATTTTTATGGAATTTTTGGATGCATTTCCAATTTGTTTGAGATTTTCTTTGCTGATTGGTCGTGTTTGGACTTTTTGATAGTCATGAACTTCTAGGATTTGTGAAATTCTTGATGTTTATCATATGGACTTGGAATATTGCACTTGTGTTCTAGATACTTTGAAGTTTGCTATGGATTTGGTTTGAGTCATTTATCATGTGTGGATTCTGTTTTATGCTCGTGTGAAGTTGATGCATCTATTTGTGCTTCATTTGAGTTGCTTTGTGCATTCCTTGCCTTAGGGATTTTAATTTACATGCTTCCACTTGTCCAAATGACTTGATTTTGGGTATGAGGATCATGTGATGAATGCTGTTTAGCCATGATTTTTCTTGGGATTTATTGAATTAGTTTTGAGTTAATGAGGATTGATTCATTCTGTTTGCTTCAATGAGCTTTGAACTTGCATGCTTTGCACTAAATGCCTTGTGAAATGAAATTGGTTGATGATATGGATATGAGACCACTTGGATATTATTCTTATTTGATTAAGCTTGATTCATGCCAATTTTCATGTCTTGTTTTGAATCATTTCTCTCATTTTGACCCTAGGCCTTGTCCTAGAGGTTTGCCTCTCACATTTGAGTTTTGTTTCAGGTTAAAAAGCACAATTGCCATGCTTGATGATATTCACTCATTTGGAGTTGATCCATTGCTTGTTGATGACTAATCTTGAGTTTGTGTTGTAGGCTTTGAAGCTTAAGCTTAGGCTTTGTGGCTTGCACCTTTGTGCATTGATGCTTGTCTGTCTGTTTATGTACAGTTGACTGTTGACCATTGTCTGTTTGACTTTTGTTTGAGTTGTGTACTGATTATGTTGGATTGTTTTCAGGTACTTTAGTTGCTATAGTTCCTTTGTGAACTTGCTTTTGCTTTGCTTGATAGCTTAAGCACTGAGGTATAACTTTCTAACTGCATGTAGTCTGGAAGACCTATCCTGTTACTTGGGCAGGCACCTGTCTGAAGTCCTCCTTAAGAGGCAATGCTTGTGTTTGTTTATCTTTGTACCCTGTACATATCAAAGCCCTCTATGAGGCAATTGGCAGACAAAAGAGATGTGCAATCCATCTCCTGCTATTCAGTTGAGTCATCCCTTTGCTCACACAACTGGTGTTGATGCATTGTGGGTATTAACCCAAGATCTCTGTACAGTTGTGTCAGTCATAAGTGTAGAAGGGTTCCCACTTTCTGAACCCACACTTTTATCTGTCTGAAGCTCTCCCAGGCCAGGGATAAGAGCTGTGAAGTCTTATCTTCACTTCCCATTTCATCTGCTTCACCCTAACTCTCAATGTTAGGGTTAAGAGCTAACATCACCTGATTACAGATGGCTTGTGTTGCACCGCCTAACCCTTGTGTGAGCCCACTTTGTGTGTATATAGTGTGTGTTATTTGTGATTGTTTGCTTTGCTTTGCCTGTGCTGTATAGGATAGCTTGCTCCCTGTGCAAGTTAGCTAGAAACCTTAACTTAGGGATGATTTGCATGATAACATCTAGGCTCGAGTCGTAGTCTCCCTAGTTGTGTCTCCCTTTGTATCTGGTTAGGCTAGTCCTTTGTCCCTGCGTAGGGGAACTACGTCGCCCTGATCCTCATACCAGATGAGGTACGTAGGCAGGAGATGAGCTGATCTCTCCGGGCGCCCTTTTTCTTTTGCAACCCCTTTGTGTGTGTTTGGAGTCTGACATAAGTCCAACGATTGGCAGTCGGTTTCCTGTGTGTGTGTTTGTTGGTTCGGAGTATGATGTAAGTCCAGCGATTGGCATTCGATCTCCATGTTTGCCTGTTTGTGTGGAGTCTGACGTAAGTCCAACGATTGGCAGTCGGTTTCCTGTGTGGTTTTGTTTGGCGTGCGTTAGCCGAGCTACGAGTGCTCTGATTCTTCTCCGGTCAGAGAAGATACGTATGCATAGGATGCGACATCCTAGCGAGCACGTTTCCCCTGTCCCAAACTACGTCGACTCTGATGTCTGTGCTTGACAGACTACGTAGGCCCAGGATGCGATATCCTGCCGAGTTAGTTTCTTTTGTTTTCTGTGTCTCTTTCAGCCAGTGTTTGATGTTTGAGCAGTTTCTAGCAACCTTTCTTCTATTCTTTTGTGCGTGGATCTCGTCGAGTACGACGGATGCATAGGGGTGCTAATACCTTCCCTTCGCATAACCGACTCCCGATCCCATTCTCTTTGGTCGTGAGACCATGTCTTTCCAGGTTTACTTCGAGCGTTTCCTTTCCCTCTTTTGGGATAAATAACGCACGGTGGCGGCTCTGTTGTCTTCGTTTCCCGCCGGTTTTTCGCGTAATGCGACACTATGTTCCAAGATCTACAAGATGCACATCCTAATTTCATGAATTAGAGCAATCGAAAACTGACCTCTATGAAGATGCAGAGTTGGATTTGCTTGATTCAAGTCCTGGAAACGCGAACTAGATGCTCTACCAAGCTTGAATGAATGAAAGGATGCAAGATTTCAGCTCAACAATGCTTGATTCCTCTTGAAATCTCAACTACCATGGGAGGATGCAAGTTCAACAGTCCACGATTTGGCTTGAATTCTGCAGGATCTGGCTTCAATCCACTTCAATAATGCTTATGGATGATCAACAGAACAAGAACAATGCAAAAGCTATGAAGAAAAACGAAGAAAAAGTTGAGAGAATTTTGAGAGCAAAAGTTTAGATCTGAAATTCTGAAGTTCTTGTTGATGAATTTTGTTAGGATTAAGGTTATATACCCTCTGCTAATGAAGCTCCTTAATCATGGTTAGGCTAATGCAAAAGGATTAGTGAAATGGAAAGTGTTTATGCAAAATTGCCAAAATCACCCTTATGCTCATATGCCAATGGAACAGTGCCGAGTTTTTGATTGGAATGAGCTTAAAATGTGACTTGGAAGCAAATGCAATTGGTTGGAAGTGAATGTAATGCATAATTTTCAAATTGGACATTCCCTCCAAAATTCAAATTAAATTCAAGTGAGAAATGCAATATTTTTGTGATGAGAATTAATGAAATGTGATGCATGATTATGATAGAGCATGTTAAAATAGGAATGTTGCAAGAAGAACCATTCCAATTGGCCTTGTGGTGTGAAAGTTATCCCCTTTTGAACTTCAAATTTTCTTGGCAAAGATTGATCCATAACTTTTCAACCACACATGAGAAATTCATGTTCTTGGACTTTTTGGAAAGGTGAGAGCAAGATCTTCAACTTTCATGTTGGGCAAAATCTCATTTGAAGCTTGCTTGATGGTGTAAACTTGAGGAGAAGATCTTTCCATTTTTGGCAGTTTGAAATTACAGGTCACTTACTATTTTTGGAAACTTTTCATCTGACCTCAAATTCCTCATTGTTGATATTTGAAATGTTATATGAGACTTGTATGGACATGAATGAGGTCTCTTTAACCATCTCCCACCTTCAAATCCATGATTGAATGCACAGTTGACTTGTGTTGACTTTTCTAGGGTTTCAGTTGACCTGGCTATGCTCTGATGACATCCAAGCCTCTACCACTTGAGATCTTGATCCAAAATGATATCATGGTTCATATGAACTCTTATGAATGCTCATGGTGCCCAAATTCTTCAAAATGGCCACCATCTATTGCTCAATGAATGCCTTTGACTGTTTTGACCTATGGTTGCTTCATCTGCAAGTAACAAGGTTAGATGACATATTTTTGTACTTTTGGTTAGTAAACAAATGAAAAGCAATGATATACAAATGCAACACATGCTTGGTGATCAAGAACCACTCTCAAAAGATGACCCACCCCTAGGGAAGGAGGCAAGGTGCACAATGATCCTTGAGGCAATGATATGAGATGATATGATGCCATGAGGGATCTTAGGGACAAAATTGGGGTCTTACAGATGCCCCTATTTAAGGTCATTCTAGCCGGAGAAGTGAAGTTTAGAAATCTTCATCTCGACGCGGTAGAATGGGCTTAAATAACAGTAATGAGACAAATTTTGGTCCCTAAGAGACCTCATGATGCAGATGTATGCATGTAAAAGACACAAACTCTATGGGGATATGGTTCACACAGAAGAAAAGACAATCCATCGGAGTAATACACTCACCTGGAACAAAGACTCTAACAGGATTCTCACGGGGACTCTTATTGGGGATATAAAGAAAAAGAATGCGTGATAATGACACGACTCTGATTTTTGGGCAAAATAAAACTGACATTGCGTGAGCAGGGCACGACTTGAAACTGGAGACTAGACTGGGGAAAAGAGAATTCGAACTAGGAAAGAGAAAGAATTCCAAAGGAAGATACATCCATTGGAAAAAACTCAAACTGACTCAAAGAATGCATGTATTGGGGAACACCAATACAGCAAGACGAGAGATAACCACAACTCCGCTGGAAAAATCTAGTTGAAGATTATCCAGGGAAAGCCAAAGGAATGAGATGTTACCGGTTAGTGAGTAACATGCTCGGGAAGAATGAATATCTAAGACCTGTGTACGGGTGAGAGATATCAATCAACCAAAATCATCTGAAGAAAACCTGAAAAAGGTATACTTCACTCAGAGAAAATCTGACTCCAACAGGGGACCAAGGTCACAAAAGGGAGCAGACAGGAAGGAACACCAAGGATACCGGGTTGTAGGTATATAACAGGTGACCGACCAAGGCGTGAATTGGTGTGTGTTCCAAAACACTCATCATCCTGAAGAAAGCTAGAACAACAAACTTGTTTATAGGATGGACATTTGATTCTGTAAAGAATGCAAATCTTACTTAGTTGGAGAAACAAACAAAGGATTCAACCAAAGAGTGCATGAGATATATTATCTATTGCCGTCAAAACGTAGATAATAAACTCGCATGGAAGATTATCCTGAACCGGGTTGTAGGTTGTTTATAGGATAAAAATCCGACATCGTGAATTGGTTTGTGTTCCAAGACACTCATCACCCTGAAGAAAGCTAGAAAAGCAATCTTGTTTATAGGATGGACATTCGATTCCGATCAAAGGAATACGAATCTTACTCTGCGGAGAAAATAATCAAAAGATTGACCCAAGAGTGCACGAGATATAATATCCATTACCGTCAGAACGTGGATAGTATACTCACATGGAAGATTATCCTGAACCGGGTTGTAGGTTGTTTATAGGATAAAAATCCGACATCGTGAATTGGTTTGTGTTCCAAGACACTCATCACCCTGAAGAAAGCTAGAAAAGCAATCTTGTTTATAGGATGGACATTCGATTCCGAACAAAGGAATACGAATCTTACTCGACTGGGGAAACACGAAAGGCTTCAACCAAAGAGTGCATGAGCTATATTATCTATTGCCGTCAAAACGTAGATAATAAACTCGCATGGAAGATTATCCTGAACCGGGTTGTAGGTTGTTTATAGGATAAAAATCCGAAAACGAAAGGCATCGAGATACCAAACTAGGTATATAATGATGACCAATCAAAAGAGCAACAAACATTACCACGAAAGGGTAAATGAAAGAAGACTTGCTGGGAATACATTGATGTAAATCAATGATCCGGGGAACACAATCACTGACAAACGGTAAAAGGACCTGCTGGGGATAAAATTGCTAGCATACGGCAATTACCCACAAAAGAGTTGTTGAGGATATAAGTGCTTAACTCAAGCGACTTATCCAAACAAAGGAGGGAATATCAACATTGAATACTGAATGAAGATAACCACAAAGAGGGGATTACATCTACTAAAGATTGGATAGAAAACCACAGAAGGGGAATTGTCATCGGTTGGGATGAACAACAAAGTTAACTCCGTTAGGGGAGAAAACGGGTTTATAACTACCGGGTTGTAGGTAGAAAAAACCGCAAAGATAGGACTTACAACTGATGGTTTGTAGGCAGAGGCCCAAAAAGATTCCACTGAGGATAAGATGAATGAGCGCCGGTTAGTAAGCAACTATTCATTTATACCACAGGGAAGCACGAGAGACAGTTGAAAGAAGGCCAATTTGGGATTGAACCAAAAAGCGGACTGAATCAAGACTCGTCCTAATGAGGATAGAACTCAAAAGGGAAAACCCATCCCATTATGTGTTGGGAGGGAACGGAAATAACCGTCATCCACGAGGATGTATCTCAGTGGGGAAATGGCAGGAAAGGATAGACACTTTCTGCTTAAGGGCTGACTCTAAATTGAGAGATTTAACACCCGACATCTGCTTGGAGAGATCTATTGTGGAGATCTGTATCACCATTAGCAGGAGACAACAATCAAAAGATATATGGCAAAAAATGCAACATGAATATCTGTATGTTTATGATTATGCATGAATATGCGTGATATATGTTTGATGAATGCTGACAAAACAGACATTTCTAACACAAACAGGCCCAGGGAAAAAACGCCCGGTACTACACTTCCAGAGGAAAACCAAGAAATCCAAACTGGAAAGCCAAACTGCTGGAGATCCAAATGCTGAAAAGCAAAGATCTGCGAGGAGGCAAAAGATCAGAGATATCAAGGGAAACACCAAATCTCTGAGTAATGGATCAATAGTCGACCCAACTGGGGAACAAAAAGTTCACAACAGGCAGAACTTGCTACTGAAGCAAATCTGTTGGGGATGCAGAGAAAATCATGAGATTTCTGCAAGAGAGCAAGAGTTCACTGTTCAAGCAATAACTACCACGAAGGCAACTCCACATAACTCCGCTAGGGAACAACCCACAAAGGGAGAACAGCCCATCCACATAGAAAACTGGTTGCACGAGCAACTCTACTGGGAATACTGTCAACGATTTTAACGTGTAATCAACCCACTGAGGGAGAACAGATCGCACAAGTAGATTCTGCCATACAAGCCACTCTACTGGGGATCAAAATAATCGGGAAATCAACCATATTCTGCAGGGGAAGATCATCCGCCATGCAACCAAACTACTGGAGATTTTGCCGGAGAAAGAGAAGGATAGCTGGGGACTGACCGCCAAACACCGAACCTTCACAAAATACCACAACTGCTGAGGAGGACAGACCTCACTGCTCTGCTGAAGGGTTAAGAGGTGAAAACCTTAACAAGCACTCTGAGGGGAGATACCAACAATTCCACTAGCAATCTTGCCGGGAAAGAGGATAAAGTATTGGGATGTCAACCCACTCAACCACTGAATCTTCCAAGAGAAATCAACCGTGCTGGGGAGAGACTACTGCTGGAGAAGAAACTGAGTCTTCCACAAGCACTCTGCTCTGGGGATACATCACAGATTCCAGCGACTATGCTGAGGAAAGTGATGAAAACCGGGATGTCAACCTTTCCACCATTGAATCTTACGAAAGAAACAACCCATGCTGAGGAGAGGACATTGTTGGAGAGGATTGTGAAGCCTTCAACAACACTCTGCTTGGGGAACAACCCCACCAACAACTCTGCTTGGGGAGAAACCCCCAAAAATAGTCTGGAGAAAGAAAAAAATACAGCCATGCCAGGAATAATGAACGAATGCCTTACCCTGATGGAAATCATGTCACCCTTGGGAGAGCACTGAGAAATTCTTGAGTATCCTTTCATCATTGTGAATGTTCACTTTGTTTGAAAAATGATTTTGAAAAGATTTGTTTTGTTTAAACAATGACATTTTATCGATTAAAACATGCAAAACATTTGTTGAATTGAAACAAATAAGAGTGCAAATAATTGGATAAAAGCTCAAATTGATTTGATGGAATGGTAGCCTGCAAATGGCAAGACTCCATAGATCTGTACAAATTTAAAATCAGTGATATATATTGGAAGAGGGCTACATTGAACATAATGATCCTTTCTCTACCAATTTGAATCTCGATGTATGCGAAGCTTCAGTCGGCGACGAATCGAGAATCTCTGACGAAAAGACAGTTGTAGAACGGAAAGTCTCGTCAGGATGCAGTTACTTGCCAAATCCCTAATTTTTGCCTAGATTGCCCCAGGGTGAGGTACTCAATCTAGCGGGATGCAAATATATTTTTTCAAGTCTCTAATTTTTGCCTGGATTACCCTTTCGGGTTCTCCACCGAGACGCTCATTTTTGCCTAAGCCGCCCTTTCGGGTTTTCAACTTAGCAGGCTATTCTGTTTTTGATTTGCATATACTTTTTTTTAGGCAAAGTATTTCTTGACTGCATCTGAATTCACAGGACGAGTGAAATCCTCCCCATCCATTATTGTAAGAATCAGTGCACCGCCTGAAAAGGCTCTCTTGACAACATATGGACCTTCATAGTTTGGAGTCCACTTGCCCCTGGAATCGGGCGCGAAAGACAAAACTTTCTTGAGCACGAGGTCACCTTCTCGAAACACGCGAGGCTTGACCTTCTTATCGAATGCTTTCTTCATTCTCTGCTGATATAACTGACCATGGCACATGGCAGTCAATCGCTTCTCTTCAATCAAATTCAACTGGTCGTAACGACTCTGAATCCATTCAGCATCAGTCAACTAGGGATTTGAGGGTATACTTTTTTCTTTTTTATTCTTTTGAAAAAAAAATTCTGATTTTTTGATTGATTTTTTTTTTATTTTGTTTTTCACCCTCTTCTTTTTTTTATTACATTTTTTTTTATTGCATTTGCAATGCCCCAGTTTGACTGTTCTGCTGATTCTCATGATACAGCTGAACGAGCTTCTTTTCGTGCTCAAGAAAATGGGTAATCTCATCAGGAATCCCTTCAACATCATCTTCCTCTGCCTCGAATACAAAGAATTCAAGATTGGGAGATGGCGTTGGATCATTATGTTCAATGGGTTTAGAAATCCCTGCATAATGATTTTGGTTAATGAAAAACTTCTGAATTTAAACAAGCAAATCATTATACATATGAAAAGATTGCTTTTTTTCTTGTTTTTATGGGTTTTTTGTGATCACTGATTTCATGCAAAAAGCAAAAAGTGAAAACAAATGGAAAAACAAATGTTTAACAATGCATTAATTGAATGAAATATCATTGTATAAATGCTGCCAACAATGTCATCACTTCTCCTTTTGGCATGGGAGAAGGGTTTTCAACAAAGTGAACAATTACTCTGATCTATGGATGACCGTAGGAACTTCTACAGCGACCCAATTATGGCAGACGCCACCAGGAATGATAAAATTGTTCAAGTCCTCTGCATCCTTTTCCAGAATAGCAGCAACTTCTTCAAGTTGATCAACGTGGATGAATCCACCACTCTTGAACAGACCAAGCTCATTGAATGCCCCAGAAGAATAGCCAATGCCAGCCCGGGACTTGTTGTCTTCAAGCTCAATCATCTTTCCTAACCCAGCAACTGCACCACATTCAATGGCCAACTTCGCATCACGGTAGGAAGCAAATGAAGGAGACTTCTTCTCAATTGGTTCATCAATAGATAAAGCTTGGAACGGAGTTCCAACTTCATCCTCAGCGTCAATATATGAGAAGGAAGACAAGTGGCTAACCAGGAATAAATCCATCAACAACACTTAGTCGGGCAAATTCCTCTCTGAGTTCACAATTCTCTTGCTCAGGATGATCCATCAATCTAGCAGAGATAACCCAGTGTAGTACCGGCGAGGTGCGTCTTCAAAATAAATGAAGAGCACGGGGATCGGACCACAGGACCAGAAGCTGAGAACGACGCCTGCTTATGCAAATGATGCATGCAATGCTCGTGGTGATGATTTGTTTTTATTTCAAAGGAACTCAAGGGTTTTACTTGCAAACTTTGAAATGTTAACATTTTGATCGTATATGAGAATATCTCATCAGATACATCAGGTAAAAAAAATTCCGGTTTTTTCCATGTTTGAAATTTTTTGCAAATAAACTCCTTTGAGTTCCTTGAAAATTTTCTTTTTATCTGATGATATGGATGCAGATGAATGCATGGATGCATGAATGCAACAATCACACTCAAGGATCAAGCAAAGCACACCAGACAAAGGTCGTGGGAAAGCTCGTAGTATCCCTAATATCAATCATCCATTTTGGTGGATTATGGTTTTCACCTTATCGACACCCAAGTTCCATTGATATTAACGATACATGAACCAGCTCAATCATCCTTAATATCAACCATCCATTTTGGCGGATTATGGTTTTCACCTTATCAACGCCCAAGTTCCATTGATATTAAGGATATATGAACGACTCAACCACGAATCACGGGTTTGCTGAGAGTCACGAGCATGGAGTCCTGGTTAAGAACCACCCAAAGGGAGTGTACTAGGGGTTTAAACCTGCCGAACATGTTCTACCAGAGGTTCCCATAGTCATCATCCCATCTTTCGGATATTATCGGATAAACGAATACTCGTATTCCAAAAATATTCTCAAGAGAGACTCTTATGAGTGTAGTATCGCATAACAATCGCATCAGATCTAACATCTGAACGACCTCCGCACTACGTCCTAAAAAATAGGCCAAGATGGGCTTGGTAAACTAAGGTCCTTGGCTTCTAAGGCACATGATTGAAAGAATAATGCCTAACCACAAATAACTTGTGTGACATTATTAATCCAACATGACCTCCACCAAGTGAATGGACTCGCAAGTCAACTGGCTAAGGAATACTCCACACCAGTCAACAAGACTATGCCATTCTCCTATCCTAGAGTGCACTCGAGTTCAGGTATAGAACTCATCTCACAGAGATCACCAAAGCAAACAGCAATTGTATATCAAGCAATTCAAATATTACAATCAATACAGTTATCCCAAATTGTACAAAAATATGTCAAATAACAGATAACAAATATCATACAACAAGGGTGAAAAGTAGGCAAAACCACTAGGGAAGGTCTAATGTTATCCCCAGCAGAGTCGCCACTTTTCTGTAGCGGTGTATTCATCACTTTATGATTTATTGATTAAATCAAAAGCAAAGCATACAAAGATAGAGTCGCCACCGCACTTTTATTTATCCAAAGGATTGGCTAAAAAGCGAACAAAATCCTAAGAAGTTTTACACATAGAAAACTAATGAAAAGGTCAGAGATCTGGATAAGTGAAATTCTAGTTATCAGACTTTGGATGTCACACTGGTTGTTATGACATCCAATTCTGCACAGACAGGGATTATGCAGAACTTAACAGTAAGTGCAGTAAATAACACAAGTAATTGTTCACCCAGTTCAGTCCAACATGACCTACGTCTGGGGGCTACCAAGCCAGGGAGGAAATCCACTATTAGTAGTATCAATTCAAAGCTAAACTCACCCGTTTACAACTTATCACTTAATCCCTACCCAATGCAATTTCAATCTTACACTAAGATCAGAGTTCCTACTCACTCCCCCTCAATCACCTCAGTGATATTAAAGACACTTTGAAGTCACACTTCAAAAACAACTCTTGATTATGCTTCACAGCTTAAATCAAGATACACAGCACTCACGCTTAAAAGCTTTGAGTGACACAACACTTACAACTCAATGAACACCCTATGCCAAAGCTATCATCTACTTAATAATGACTTGGCTTACAAGAAACGTCTAATACAAGACTCACAAAAATACAGCAGTGAAGTATGATGGACACACAAAATCTTCACGCCTCAAAATCCCCGAAACTGAATGAAGGAACGCCTTCCTTTTATATTGCAGTACCTGGGCTTTTGCACCTGTATTCTCCTGAATTTAAGGTCACACGAGTTCCCATAAATTCAACATTTAGGTTACTAACAAATAGGCTATTTGTTAGGTTCATTGAATGTAGCTTGGTTGTTGATTTCCTGGATTTTCTCTCAGTTGTTGAATCCCTGAAGAATAGCCTGAGAAAAAGCTGAAACAGAAAACTGAACAACCTACAAAATAGCATATGCTGTCAGGAATGAATGTTACGACATTCAGCTTGACATCAAGGTCCATATGCTGAGTCTGTTTTTCCAGAAAACAGACTGTACAATTTTGCTGACCTGTACATGATCAAAATGACCATATTACAGTAACAACTTACATTAATAAATGTTACAGTGTCCAACTTAACATTTACACATTTGGCCTTAAGTTAGTTCTGTGATTCTCTTGAAGAACAAACTAAGTTACATGCTGAAGTATAGCAGAACACCACTCTGTCTAATCTTCAGCAGCTGTTGTCAATGATGAAAGTCATAACATCCAGTTTGACATTCAGTCATTAGGCCTTATGCCAGGTCTGGTCTTTCCTTGATAACCAGACTGGAAATAAATACTAAGTTCTAACAGAACACCTGCTGTTCTATTCCTTAGTATCTGTTGACAGGTATGAATGTCACAGCATCCAGTTTGACATCCAATCAATCCTGTGTTAGCTAGTCATGCAGTAACTACACTGTAGTCACACATACATGTCATGACATCAGTCAAGACATTAGTAACCATCTAGTGTTTTACCATATAATGCAGCCAATTAAACACCTACAAACTCCCCCTTTGGCAAATTTTTGGCTAAAACACTTTGATCCCCATAACAGAGTTCACAGCAGCGGAATCACACACCTAGCAGGAAATAATACTAGCTAATACACTCAGAGTGGCAGCACACTCACACACTTACAGAAGTTAAGCAAGACTTCACACAGCAGCACACATATACAACTGCAGGGGAGGAATCTGTCGTCGTGAGAGTCTGTTGTAGAGACCCATGAGTGTCTGTTGTAGAGACACCCACTCTGTTCAGGGGTTACTCCCCCTTTTTGTCAAAAATGTTGCCAAAGCCAACAACATAACCAGAGAATAACGACAGAGTTACAGACTTGGTTTTACTTCACAGTTTCAACCAAGTTACCATCCACTTGATCTTGCTTCATAGCTTTGATCAAGTAATAACCCACTTTTGCTTTACAGTAGGTACCACCATATCAGATGCCATGATGTTGTTTCTGACATCCAGAACCACTCCTGCATGAACAGCATCCTTGAACTCATGCAGGGACATTGGCCTTCTCACAGTAGGGTGTCTCCTTACCCTCCTGTAACCACCCTTGTTGCAGGTAGCATAGCTATGATCTGGTGACCAATCACAGCCTAGTACAAATTGTTTAATAGGCAGAGATATTAAACAATTTATCCCAAACATCAGTGGTTGCTATAAGGTCTCAGAGAGACATATTCCCAGTTTGCTCCTTAAGTTTTCAAACTGAGTAGCATCCAGAGCCTTTGTAAATATGTCAGCCAGTTGAAGATCCGTGGCTACATGTTCCAAAGTGATCACCTTGTCTTCCACCAGATCTCTGATGAAGTGGTGCCTAATGTCAATATGTTTGGTCCTGCTGTGTTGGATGGGATTCTTGGAGATATTGATGGCACTGAGATTATCACAGAACAATGTCATGACATTTTGAGTGACATTGTACTCAGTGAGCATCTGTTTCATCCAAACCAGTTGGGAACAACTGCTTCCAGCTGCTATGTATTCAGCCTCTGCAGTGGACAGAGAGACACAGTTCTGCTTCTTGCTGAACCAAGATATGAGGTTGTCTCCTAAGAAGAAGCATCCACCTGATGTGCTTTTTCTGTCATCAGCACTCCCAGCCCAGTCTGCATCACAATACCCAGATAGGACCGGCTCAGACCCATGTGAGTACAGCATCCCATAGTCACATGTCCCATTGACGTACTTGAGGATCCGTTTGACTTGATTCAGGTGGCTCACCTTAGGCTCTGCTTGATATCTGGCACATACTCCAACTGCATAGGAAATGTCAGGTCTACTTGCAGTTAGGTACAGCAAGCTACCTATCATGCTTCTGTACAGGCATTGATCAACACTAGGCCCTCCATCATCTTTGGTTAACTTCAGATGAGTGGGAGCAGGAGTCCTCTTGTGCCTAGCATTATCCATACCAAACTTCTTAACTATGTTCTTGGCATACTTGCTTTGGGAGAGAAACATAGAGTCCTCCATTTGGTTTACTTGCATTCCAAGGAAATAGGTCAGTTCTCCCACTAGACTCATTTCAAACTCAGACTGCATCTGGTGAACAAATTGTTGAACCATTTGTTCTGACATTCCACCAAAGACTATATCATCAACATAGATTTGAGCTATCATGATTTTGCCTTCTTCATCCTTCACAAATAAGGTTTTATCTATGCCACCCTTTCTGTATCCATTTGAGGTCAGAAATTCGGTTAACCTTTCATACCATGCTCTAGGTGCTTGTTTTAACCCATACAAGGCTTTCCTCAACTTGTATACATGCTCAGGTTGGTTAGGATCACAGAACCCTTTAGGTTGTTCCACATAGACTTCTTCATTCAGGTAGCCATTCAAGAATGCACTTTTCACATCCATTTGGAATAGCTTAAACTTCAGGATGCATGCTACCCCTAACAGCAATCTGATGGACTCAAGTCTAGCCACAGGAGCAAATGTCTCATCAAAATCTACCCCTTCTACTTAAGTGTATCCTTGAGCTACTAGTCTTGCTTTATTCCTAGTAATAACTCCTTTCTCATCAGATTTGTTTTTGTAGATCCACTTGGTACCAATGATGTTGGTCCCTTCAGGTCTTGGAACTAGCTCCCAGACTTCATTCCTTTTGAACTGCTCAAGTTCCTCTTGCATGGCAGTGATCCAGTATTCATCAGTCAGGGCTTCCTTCACATTCTTTGGTTCAACCTTGGATACAAAGCAGGAATTTGAGTTTATTCCTCTTGACCTGGTAGTTACACCACTGGTGGGATCCCCTATGATAAGATCCTTAGGGTGGTCTTTCTGAATTCTGATAGATGGCACTTTGGTGGTTGCATCTACCTCACATTCAGGAGGAGGTTCCTGTACTTCTTCAGACTTGACTGGACTGTCAGTTGAGCTGTCAAGGAATGTTTCAACATCCTCCATGACATCGGTTACTTCCTCTTTATCGTCCACAATGACATTTATGGATTCCATCAGGACATTGGTCCTGTAGTTGAACACTCTGTAGGCTCTGCTGTTAGTGGAGTATCCCAGGAATATACCTTCATCACTTTTGGGATCTAGCTTCCTTCTCTGTTCACGATCTGTGAGAATGTAGCATTTACTTCCAAAGATATGAAAGTACTTCACAGTGGGTTTTCTGCCCTTCCATATTTCATACAGAGTGGAGGAGGTTCCTTTTCTCAAGGTGACTCTGTTGTGAACATAGCACGCGGTATTCATTGCTTCAGCCCAAAAGTGCATGGGGAGCTTCTTTGCATGAATCATTGCTCTGGCAGATTCTTGAATAATTCTATTTTTTCTTTCAACTATTCCATTCTGCTGAGGAGTTATAGGAGAGGAGAACTCATGGCTTATTCCTTCAGACGAGCAAAACTCATCAAACTTGGAATTCTTGAACTCCGTACCATGATCACTTCTAATCCGGACCACACAACTGTCCTTTTCCCTTTGAAGTATTATGCACAGATCTTTGAAGACATCAAATGTATCTGACTTCTCTCTGATGAAGCTTATCCACGTGTATCTGGAATGGTCATCAACCACCACGTAAGCATACTTCTTCCCACCAAGACTTTCAACCTGCATAGGTCCCATTAGGTCCATGTGCAACAGTTCCAGAACTCTGGAGGTTGTGGAATGTCCCAGCTTCGGGTGTGACATCTTGGTTTGCTTGCCCACCTGGCATTCTCCACAGACTCTTCCTCCATCAATCAGAAGCTTTGGAATTCCTCTGAGTGCTTCCTTGGATATGATCTTCTTCATTCCCCGTAAGTGGAGATGTCCAAGTCTTCTATGCCACAGCTTCACCTCCTGTTCTTCCTTGGCTGAGGAGCATGTTGTGGAAAAGTTAGAGAGTTCAGGTTCCCACAGGTAGCAGTTGTCTTTGGACCTGGTTTCTCTCATAACTTCCTGATTGTCACCATTTGTCACAATGCACAGCTCCTTAGTAAACTGAACATGAAAACCTTGATCACACAGCTGACTTATGCTGATGAGGTTTGCAGTTAGTCCTCTTACTAACAACACATTGTTCAGTTTTGGCACTCCAGAACAGTCCAGTTTGCCCACACCTCTTATTTTTCCTTTGGCACCATCACCAAAGGTCACAAAGCTGGTAGTGTGAGGTTGAATATCTACCAGTAGATTTTCCATACCAGTCATATGTCTTGAGCATCCACTGTCAAAGTACCAGTCTTCTCTGGAAGAAGCCCTTAGAGCAGTGTGTGCTATCCTAGCATACCATTGTTGCTTCTTAATGGGAACACATCGCTTATGTGTTTTGTGCTTAGGTCTGACATGCGAGGCTTGGTTAGGGAAACCATGAATCCAGTAGCAGAAGGCTTTTATATGACCACGCCTACCACAGTGGTGACACTTCCAATCCTGGTATTTCCTCTTCTGATGATCATTCATCCTAGTTCCTCGATGTTGAGACATTGGCTTTGACTTCCGCTGATACTTCTGAACTTTAGCCTTTGGGCGTTTGTGTTCAGTTGAGGATCTTTTCCCAAATCCTAGGCCAGATTTGGTTCCAGACTGCTGTCCCACCTTTAGAATCTCTTCCAAGGTGTCAGTTCCCTTATTCATCATTCTGATGGATTTGGTCATCTGGTTCAGCTTGGAGGTCAGCAGGGCTATTTCACCATTTAGACCCTCTATGACAGACAGTTGCTTTTGTCTCTCATCTTCCAGTTCCGTGATGAGTTTCTTCTGCTTTTCTCCTTGTGCACGCACTTCTGCACTGGTGGAACACAGCTTCTTATAGGCTGCAGCAAGTTCTTCAAAGGACAGTTCATCTCCACTTGAGTCATCATCGGAGGCATAAACACTGGTTAGTGCAGTGACATGTTTGGCAGATTCTCCTTCAGATTCACTTTCAGAATCTCCTTCAGACCAAGTGATAGCTAGCCCCTTATTTTGCAATTTGAGGTAAGTAGGGCATTCAGCTCTGACGTGTCCATACCCTTCACAACCATGACACTGGATTCCTTTGCCATGGTTGAACTTCTCATCAGAAGTTGATCTTTTCTTAATGTCAGACGGGATGTTCTTGACATTAGGTCTACCTCTTTGATCAATTTTCTTCACAAACTTGTTGAACTGCCTCCCAAGCATGGCTAAGGCTTCTGATATACTTTCATCACCACCAGTATATCCTGCTTCTGACTCCTCTTCAGCATTAGATACAAAAGCTATGCTTTTGTTCTTCTTCTCAGCATACTCACCTAGGCCCATTTCAAAGGTTTGGAGGGAACCAATGAGTTCATCCACCTTCATGTTGCAGATGTCCTGCGCCTCCTCTATGGCTGTGACCTTCATAGCAAATCTCTTAGGCAAGGACCTGAGAATCTTTCTTACAAGTTTCTCTTC
Organism: Lathyrus oleraceus; assembly: GCF_024323335.1. Taxonomy (NCBI): domain Eukaryota; kingdom Viridiplantae; phylum Streptophyta; class Magnoliopsida; order Fabales; family Fabaceae; genus Lathyrus; species Lathyrus oleraceus. The sequence continues at coordinate 11,048,930 of NC_066585.1, read as the reverse complement.
AGCCATTTTCTCACCTAGTCCACCAGAGGTGTTTGCAATTTCAAGAATATTCATGTGAAAGTCATGAATAGTCTCATCCTCTTTCATCCTCAGATTTTCAAACTTGGTGGTCAGCATCTGAAGTTTGGACATCTTCACCTTGGAAGTACCTTCGTGTGTTACTTTGAGGGTATCCCAAACTTCCTTAGCTAGTTCACAGTGGTGTACCAGCCTGAAGATGTTCTTGCTGATTCCATTGAACAATGCATTCAAGGCCTTGGAATTTCCAAGAGCTAATGCCTCTTGCTCCTTGTCCCACTCTTCTTCAGGAATCTGCACACTGACTCCATCTTCACCTGTCCTCATTGGATGTTCCCATCCTTTGTTGACAGCTCTCCAGACTTTGCTGTCTAGAGACCTTAAGAAGGCTATCATACGAGGCTTCCAGTCATCATAATTAGAGCCATCCAACATGGGTGGTCTGTTTGAGTGTCCTAACTCCTTGTCCATGGTACTAGAAAGTAACTTCCCTAGATCTCACCCAGAAATTCACAGGCAGGGTGCCTGCTCTGATGCCAATTGAAATTCTAGTTATCAGACTTTGGATGTCACACTGGTTGTTATGACATCCAATTCTGCACAGACAGGGATTATGCAGAACTTAACAGTAAGTGCAGTAAATAACACAAGTAATTGTTCACCCAGTTCAGTCCAACATGACCTACGTCTGGGGGCTACCAAGCCAGGGAGGAAATCCACTATTAGTAGTATCAATTCAAAGCTAAACTCACCCGTTTACAACTTATCACTTAATCCCTACCCAATGCAATTTCAATCTTACACTAAGATCAGAGTTCCTACTCACTCCCCCTCAATCACCTCAGTGATATTAAAGACACTTTGAAGTCACACTTCAAAAACAACTCTTGATTATGCTTCACAGCTTAAATCAAGATACACAGCACTCACGCTTAAAAGCTTTGAGTGACACAACACTTACAACTCAATGAACACCCTATGCCAAAGCTATCATCTACTTAATAATGACTTGGCTTACAAGAAACGTCTAATACAAGACTCACAAAAATACAGCAGTGAAGTATGATGGACACACAAAATCTTCACGCCTCAAAATCCCCGAAACTGAATGAAGGAACGCCTTCCTTTTATATTGCAGTACCTGGGCTTTTGCACCTGTATTCTCCTGAATTTAAGGTCACACGAGTTCCCATAAATTCAACATTTAGGTTACTAACAAATAGGCTATTTGTTAGGTTCATTGAATGTAGCTTGGTTGTTGATTTCCTGGATTTTCTCTCAGTTGTTGAATCCCTGAAGAATAGCCTGAGAAAAAGCTGAAACAGAAAACTGAACAACCTACAAAATAGCATATGCTGTCAGGAATGAATGTTACGACATTCAGCTTGACATCAAGGTCCATATGCTGAGTCTATTTTTCCAGAAAACAGACTGTACAATTTTGCTGACCTGTACATGATCAAAATGACCATATTACAGTAACAGCTTACATTAATAAATGTTACAGTGTCCAGCTTAACATTTACACATTTGGCCTTAAGTTAGTTCTGTGATTCTCTTGAAGAACAAACTAAGTTACATGCTGAAGTATAGCAGAACACCACTCTGTCTAATCTTCAGCAGCTGCTGTCAATGATGAAAGTCATAACATCCAGTTTGACATTCAGTCATTAGGCCTTATGCCAGGTCTGGTCTTTCCTTGATAACCAGACTGGAAATAAATACTAAGTTCTAACAGAACACCTGCTATTCTATTCCTTAGTATCTGTTGACAGGTATGAATGTCACAGCATCCAGTTTGACATCCAATCAATCATGTGTTAGCTAGTCCTGCAGTAACTACACTGTAGTCACACATACATGTCATGACATCAGTCAAGACATTAGTAACCATCTAGTGTTTTACCATATAATGCAGCCAATTAAACACCTACAATAAGGGGTTAATTACGCAATGGGAAGGTGTTAGGCACCCATCACGTCCTAGGTACTCCTAGGGAACCTCTTTTCACACTTGTTGTATAAAAAAGTTTATTTGTTTATGACATATATTGTGCAAACAATGATGGAAGGGATGAGAAAAGAATATACAATTTTTATTGTTTTTGTGTTTGAACGGATGAACCCGTTGCCTACATACCTTTCCATGGAAGGTAAGGATCAAAACGCCGTAGTTCGGCTAAAAGATTTCCAAAATATGAGTGGGTTCATTTTAAAACAAAAGCCCTAAGGTCTTTCGTTATCCATGGGAGAAAACTCAACCTTATACAAACAACAAGTCCACCATGTGAGAAAAGCTTCGACGTACTAGAGGGGTTAACCCTGTTTTCAGCACGGAAGTCTTACAGTTCGATCACTAAGGACAAAAGGTGAGATTAACATCAACCAGCTAGGATAAATCAAACCTATGGCTAATGCATGAAAACATGAGTGAGAAGTGGGCTTGGGCCACAAAAGCAATTGAGTGAGTGAGATTAATTGATTTGAGTATTCATGAAAAGTATGGTCAAAGTATGATTAGAATTGATTCAAAAGAAGTATTGAGAAAATGAAGTTTGAAAAGTCAAAGGCCTAAGGCCTAGGTTTCTAATTTGAAAAGAGATGAGAATGTTTGCACAATAGATGTCAAAGTTTTTGAATTAACATGTGAAAATAGGGTTTTGAAAACACACACAAAAATGGAGGGGTGAGGGAGTAAAACTTCTTAGGTGTTCACCTCTTGAAATCATATAGAAGATGATTCAAGTGTGTCCTTTGGAATGAGCAACAATGCAAATGACAGGTAAACAAAGCATCAAGCAAGGTTAACAAAAGCGGATATCGGATGCCAATTACTGGACTTATACCAATCTCCTAAAACAAACATGGATACCAGATGCCACTCAATGGACTTATACTAGTCTCCTGAAACAAACAAAGAAATGATACCGGATGCCAATCAACTGGACTTACACCAATCTCACAAAACAAACTGGATATCGGATACCAATAAATGGATTTATACCAATCTCCTAAAACAAACATGGATATCAGATGCCAATCTATCTGGGCTTACTCTAATCTCCAACAGATGATCATGGGAAAACAAATGCCAACAACATGGACTTACAATTGCATCCTCACATACAACAAACAAATAGAAGCACTAAGCAAAGAGGACATGAGTGGCCAATGAAATGGTCTTACACTCAATCCCTTCCAAATCATAGGAACAATGGCCAATGAATGGACTTACAGTTGATTCCTCAATGGACAAACAAAGATGTGTTACAAAGATATGATCATGCAATAATGAACAATTAGTGATGATAAGTGCACAAAGGCAAACAAACAAACATGCACAGATGAATCAGGTAATCAGACAAATAAGTCAATTAGCACACACTATATACAAGCAATTAGGCTCAAGCAAGGGTTAGACTTTAAAGTCAACTGGAATGGGGTAAGTGGTGCTCTTAACCTTAACATTGAGAGTTAAGGTGAAGCAGATGAAAAGGAGATGAGGGGTGTGCCTCATAGCTCTTATCTCTGGTCAGAGAGAGCATTGAATAATAGAAGGTGTGGGAGTTCAGAAAGTTGGAACTCTCTCCACAAGTTAATGACTCTATAGATCTTGGGTTAAGATCCACAATGCTACCACATGTAATGTGAGCAAAGGGATGACACACAGAATAGTAGGAGATGGACTACACATCTCTTGTATCTACCAATTGCCTTATCAAAAGGACTTTTCCTGCTTGGGGACAAAGATAAACAATCATAAACATTGCCTCTTAAGGAGGACTTCAGACAGGTGCCTGGCCACATAACAAGCCAGGTCTTCCAGACTACATGAAGAAAAGATGTTATACCTAATTGGTTAAGCAACCAAGCAAAAGCAAGTTCAAAGTGAACTTAAGCAACTAAATGTACATGAAAACAATCCAACTCAATCAGTATACAATTCAAAAAGTCAGACAGATAATCCAACAGTCAACAGACAATGTACAATCAAACAAGTAAGGCTACAATGTGCAAGGCACAAGCTCAAATCAAATGAGCACAAAGCATCCTACAAAACAAATCAAGGTTAGTCAATATCAAACAAATAAACCAACTCAAGCAATGTGAATTAATCTCCTTAAGGCCATGTGCTTTTTAACCTGAAAACAAACTCAAACATGAGAAACAAACCACTAGGACAAGGCCTAGGGTCAAAGAAGGAGAAATAATCCAAAACAGAACATGAAAATTGACAAGAATCAAGATTAATCAAATAAGGACAATATCCAAGTGGTCCCATATCAAAAGCATCAACCAATTTCATTTCATAAACAAATCATGTCAAAGTATGCAAGTTGAAAGCTCAATGAGGCAAACAGAATGAACCAATTCAAATCAAATCAAATCAAAAATGGCTCAATAAATTCCAAGAAAAATCATGTCTAAACAGAACACATCAAATGATCAACACACCAAAAATCAAAGCAATTGGATGCGTATAAGCATGTCAATCAAATCATCAAGTCAAGGTAAGCATAAACAAGCTCAAACAAGACCACAAATGGTGCATCAACTTAAGGCAATCCTAAAACAGAAATGACATAAGATAAATGACTCAAACCAAAGCCAAGACACACTTTAACATGTCAAGAATCAATGTACAAAATTTCAAGCTCATATGATAAGGCATAAGAATTTCACAAATCATGAAAGTTCAACACTCATCAAAAGTCCAATTATGACCAACCAGCAAAGAAAATCTCAAACAAATTGGAAATAGATCCAAAAATTCTACAAAAAATCATGATCAATCCTAACATCCAGAAGTAGCACCATGCAAAAATTCAGATCATTTGGCATTTATTTGGCAAGGTAAATAAAATCAGCAAGTCAAGCAAGCCAAGGTGTGACACACATTGTCACACCTTCATTAATCACATCATATCTCAACAACCAGAAGTGAGAAATATGCAAACTATATACCAAAATGACCATTAGGATGTCTAGTTTATGCATGCAAATTTTCATGTTCATTGAATTAACCATCATTATTTCACAAAGAAAATAGCAAGCAAGGTGCAAGATATGACATACAAACATAAACCCTAGGCCAAAAACATTTTCAACCGTGCACAAATTCTGTAAAAATATCCAGAAAATAGAAGACATCATGAAGATCACTGTGCAAAAAACCTCATGTGATTTGGATAAGTATGTTTTGAGTTATGAATTTTTGAATGAAGAGAAAAATTTAAAATGCATGAAACAAGTGGTATGAACATGGAAGGCATACAAGAGAAAATGCAAAAGCCAAATATGTGAAATGTCTTTGGTCCGGATTCGAACCGTGCATGCATTTGAACTTGGCGCTCTCATAAGTGAAACGCACCGTTTCACTTATGCTTGTGTGGCAGCGCAAAACAACACAGACCAATCAAAAAGCCACGTTGTAGCCAGGTGTACCAATACATGAGCATAAACAAAGATTCACATGCAAACACGGCCAGGCAAGATCAAAGTGAATCTGGAAATAGAAACCCTAGCTATTCATCACGTGTTCATCATGTTCATCATCATCAAGATCCAATCATCACAGAAATTCACCAAACATATATCAATCGAATCATCATTCAACACACATCAATAATCCAGCATCCATTTACCCTAATTCTAACTGTATCAAATGAATCGAGCAGAGAAAGTTTCATCAACCAAACTTCAATTCAACATAACTACTTCAATATTGCATGAAATCAATAGATCTAAAGTTCATCATACTCTATGTTCCAAGATCTACAAGATGCACATCCTAATTTCATGAATTAGAGCAATCGAAAACTGACCTCTATGAAGATGCAGAGTTGGATTTGCTTGATTCAAGTCCTGGAAACGCGAAACAGATGCTCTACTAAACTTGAATGAATGAATGGATGCAAGATTTCAGCTCAACAATGCTTGATTCCTCTTGAAATCTCAACTGCCATGGGAGGATGCAAGTTCAACAGTCCACGATTTGGCTTGAATTCTGCAGGATCTGGCTTCAATCCACTTCAATAATGCTTATGGATGATCAACAGAACAAGAACAATGCAAAAGCTATGAAGAAAAACGAAGAAAAAGTTGAGAGAATTTTGAGAGCAAAAGTTTAGATCTGAAATTCTGAAGTTCTTGTTGATGAATTTTGTTAGGATTAAGGTTATATACCCTCTGCTAATGAAGCTCCTTAATCATGGTTAGGCTAATGCAAAAGGATTAGTGAAATGGAAAGTGTTTATGCAAAATTGCCAAAATCACCCTTATGCTCATATGCCAATGGAACAGTGCCGAGTTTTTGATTGGAATGAGCTTAAAATGTGACTTGGAAGCAAATGCAATTGGTTGGAAGTGAATGTAATGCATAATTTTCAAATTGGACATTCCCTCCAAAATTCAAATTAAATTCAAGTGAGAAATGTAATATTTTTGTGATGAGAATTGATGAAATGTGATACATGATTATGATAAAGCATGTTAAAATAGGAATGTTGCAAGAAGAACCATTCCAATTGGCCTTGTGGTGTGAAAGTTATCCCCTTTTGAACTTCAAATTTTCTTGGCAAAGATTGATCCATAACTTTTCAACCACACATGAGAAATTCATGTTCTTGGACTTTTTGGAAAGGTGAGAGCAAGATCTTCAACTTTTATGTTGGGCAAAATCTCATTTGAAGCTTGCTTGATGGTGTAAACTTGAGGAGAAGATCTTTCCATTTTTGGCAGTTTGAAATTACAGGTCACTTACTATTTTTGGAAACTTTTCATCTGACCTCAAATTCCTCATTGTTGATATTTGAAATGTTATATGAGACTTGTATGGACATGAATGAGGTCTCTTTAATCATCTCCCACCTTCAAATCCATGATTGAATGCACAGTTGACTTGTGTTGACTTTTCTAGGGTTTCAGTTGACCTGGCTATGCTCTGATGACATCCAAGCCTCTACCACTTGAGATCTCGATCCAAAATGATATCATGGTTCATATGAACTCTTATGAATTCTCATGGTGCCCAAATTCTTCAGAATGGCCACCATCTATTGCTCAATGAATGCCTTTGACTGTTTTGACCTATGGTTGCTTCATCTGCAAGTAACAAGGTTAGATGACATATTTTTGTACTTTTGGTTAGTAAACAAATGAAAAGCAATGATATACAAATGCAACACATGCTTGGTGATCAAGAACCACTCTCAAAAGATGACCCACCCTTAGGGAAGGAGGCAAGGTGCACAATGATCCTTGAGGCAATGATATGAGATGATATGATGCCATGAGGGATCTTAGGGACAAAATTGGGGTCTTACAGTTTGATATGCATGCAAATGCAAATGCAAATGTTATGCATGGTGCAAAAGAAAAAAGATATCTGCTTGGGGAAGCAACTCTGGCAGGGAGCGGATCGTTGTATCAATCCTTGAATGCTCTATGGGGAACGATCCGTCTGCCGGGACCGGGGAGCCACCGAAAATAAATCGGCCTTTTTTGAAAAGTTGACCTTGTTGGGGAAGTATCAACTATGGAAACTTTGCTTGGCGAGGCTCTGTGAGGAGAGTTTGTGAGGAAAGCACTTCCTGGGGAAATGTCGTAGGAATCGACCTTTGTTGGGGATATGAACTTGCTAATCGTCCTCAGGCTGGGGATTAAAACAAATATGTTAAAAAAAATAACCTGTTGGGGACGAGATGAACACTGGGAACACCACCCTCTTGTTTGTTGGGTATGCGACTACTCCGCTGTTGCCGGGAAGATACAATCTGGCACTGTCGACTCCGCTGGGGATATACATACTAGATACTGTCAACTCTACTAGGGATATACAGTCTGGATACTGTCAACTCTACTGGGGAACCTGCTCTGCAGAGGGGAGGCTTTGTCAACCGCTTGGGGGTGAGGATTCATGACTTGGCATCCGGCTCCTGTGACCTGTAACCAAAAAATACACGTATGCCCCAGGGAATTACTCGGTTTGAATTCACCGTCCGGGATTAAGCACATTCAAAGCAATTTTGACTGTTTTCCTGCGCAAGTCATCTGCAACAGCCACCATTACATTCAGATGCAATATGTTTCCTCAAGAATTCAGACATCTTTTGCAAACAAACTGATAAATGAAAAGTAAAGAGGCTTTTTAACTGAATTATTCGACTTTTGTTGGTTGAAAAATTTGTGCCAGGAATAGGCGAGTACATCAGGAAGCTGATCCCTGGAAAGAGGCGATCGCTATAAATTGAACAAGAGAAACTATCCTAATGGCAATGTGGAAACGGGGTCCCACCGAGTTTCGACTCTGCTATGGCTCGTATGTCCTCAAGATGCTCTGCTCATCTTGCTTTCTGAAGTGGATGATTAGTCGATCTTTTACCTTCGAAGATTGCCGGATTGAATGAAAAGGTGATATAACACGGATGAACTCAGATCGTAGTTATTCGCTTATTCCCTAACTTTTGTGTGGACCGCCCTTTTGGGTTTTCAATCCACCGGGATACTCTTTTTTGCCTGAGCCGCCCTTTCGGGTTTTCGACTCACCGGTTGTACATTTTTTTTTATATCCCTAATTTTTGCCCGAACCTCTTCATTCTTTTTTTTGGTTCGTCAGGATGCCCCTTTTTTGCCTGGACTATTCTTTTTACTGTCCAGCGGATCTATTTTATGCGAAGTATTTTTTAACTGCGTCTGAGTTGATAGGGGATGGGAAGTCTTCGCCATCCATGGTTGTTAGCATCAGAGCTCCGCCAGAGAAAATTCTTTTAACCACGTATGGACCCTCGTTGTTCGGTGTCCATTTGCCCCTGTGATCTGTGTTGGGAGGAAGAATTCTTTTGAGTACCAACTCACCGACTCGATACTCCCGAGGGCGCACTTTCTGATCAAACGCTCTCTTCGTCCGTCTCTGATATAGCTGGCCATGGCATATAGCTGCTAGTGTCTTTTCCTCAACTAGGCTTAGCTGATTGTATCGAGAACGGACCCATTCTGCTTCGTCCGACTTCATTGTTGGTGCAGGGAAAAGTTATTCTGGCACAAAATGGCATATGAACCCCCTCCGATGTGATCAACACTGCACCAACTCCGCGACCATTGACGTTGACCGCCCCATCAAACATCATAATCCATTTGGATTCAGGGTCAGGCCCCTCCTCCGGGAGTGGTTCCTTGCAATCTTTCGATTTGAGAAACATGATGTCCTCATCAGGAAAGTCGAACCTCATAGGTTGGTAATCATCAATCAGTTGTGCGGCAAGATAGTCTGACAAGATACTTCCTTTGATGGCTTTTTGTGAAGTGTATTGGATGTCATACTCTGTCAGCATCATTTGCCACTTAGCAACCCTGCTGGCTTTTCAAAAATATACTTGACTTGATCCATCTTTGATATCAATAGAGTCGTGTGAGTCAACATATACTGTCTTAGTCGGCGAGCAGCCCATGCCAAAGCTCGGCAAGTTTTCTCGAGCAGTGAGTATCTTTGTTCACAGTCGGTAAACTTTTTGCTAAGGTAGTATATTGCATGCTCTTTTCGACCTGACTCGTCATGCTGACCGAGCACACAACCCATTGACCTTTCTAACACAGTCAAGTACATGATCAACGGTATTTTCCTCTCGGCCTGTAGACTGGCCCCGATCTTGATCTCTTTCTTGTCGTCTTCGGTACCAATGTTGATGGTCTCAACCACCTCCTGATAAAGTGTGATAGCTCGGTCCTCCTGTTTCAACAACCTGGCTAACTCCTCAGGCAATTCACAATCTTCCTCAACCCCTTCTTCGGCTTGATAGATAGGATTGTCGAAGTCATACTTGGCCATAGCAGTGTCGTTAGCAATGAGATCCGGGTGATCAGTTTTACGAGGTGTTTTTTGGAAAGAAAAACGAAAAAGAAACATTGCCGTTTTTGTAAAAGTAAAAATAATTGAAAGAAAGAGAACACAAAATTGTTTGCAAAAGCTGTCCTTTATTGATGATGAAAATAATTGTGAAATGTAACTAAATGGATGGCCCTACAGATGAGTCATTACACCTTGGTCAAAGTGTAAGACTTTGTTATGCATGTGATAAAAGGAAAACAATGAAAATTACTCCTTCAGTAGAGTAAACCGGACGACTTTTTCAGATGACCAATTGTCGAGCTTTTCTCCTGGGACACACGGGCGAATCCAGCTATCTAAGTCACAGTCGTTGTCAGCCTTGTCTTCATCTGCAGCATTAACGGTTGGGGAGAAACCAAACCCCCGCTGGAGAAAGTACCGGCTTCATTCTTCTGAGACCCCGGAGTATACCCCAATCCAAACTTGTCTTCTTTTATGATTGGCTCCACAAATTTGCCCCAGCCTTGGGCATTACCATCCTTAACCACTTCAACAGCTTGCTTGTATGAAGAGATAGAAGTCCCGACCTTCTCAGACTCAGGTGAAAAGACAGTTTCGGGCGCGACCTCACTGATGTTTATGGCTTCGAAGCCCTGACACAGCATCTCATGCATCTCGCCATCCATCTCCACATACTTAAATGTAGACAGGTGGCTAACAAAAATATCCTCTTCACCACAGACGGTGACGATCTGACCTTCTAGTCCATATTTGAGCTTCTGGTGGAGAGTAGAAGTAACAGCACCGACAACATGAATCCAGGGTCGACCTAGCAGACAGCTATAGGTAGGCTGGATATCCATCACATAAAAGGTACTCTTGAATACCTGCGGTCCAATCTTAACTGGCAACTCAACTTCACCATAAACAGCTCGCTTAGAGCCATCAAAAGCCCTTACAACTAAATTACTTGGCCTCAGGGTGGCGTCATCGCAATCCAACTTCGTTAAGGCTTTCTTTGGGAGAACATTCAGAGAAGAACCTGTATCAACCAAAACATGGGAAAGCACAGTCCCTTTGCATTCCATTGTGATATGCAAGGCTTTGTTGTGATTCCTGCCCTCAGATGTTAGGTCATAATCGATGAAACCTAGCGCATGGCTAGTGTGTACATTTGAAACTACCGACTCCAGCTGGTCAATAGTTATCTCTGGGGGAACATAAGCCATATTCAGTACTTTCAACAAGGCTGCTCTGTGTGCCTTAGAGCACATCAATAGTGAGAGAATGAAGATCTTTGAGGGTGTCTGATTTAGCTGGTTGACTACCTTGTAGTCACTTTTCTTGATAATCCTCATAAACTCATCCACTTCCTTCTCGAATGCGGTCTTAGGAGAAGCTTCCTCGGTAGTAACCTCTTCGATGGATACCATTTTTCCTTTAGCCTTGGTAGCTGCCTCAGCTTCAGCATTCGTGCGCAATGTTGATGGTGCAAATAGGCGTCCATTGCGAGTGAAGCCACCAATTCCTCCTACATTGTCTACAGTAGAGCTACCAATGTCAATGTCTTCTTCGTTAGCTTTCTGCCCCTGGCAGTAGATATCAGCCCCATAGTGCCACGGGATAGCACTGTCTTTCTCATACGGAACATGTCCTGGTACCGTGATGGTGACTGGACCAATCAAAGTCGGTTGAGGGTTGTCAGAGTAAATTGGTGCTGGACTTTCTGGGAAATATATTGTTGTCGGAGCGGGTCTCTCGGGAATATATATTTCTTCAGGAGTGAAATAAAACGTTACTGTCGACACATCATTCTTCACTGGATGAGTCTGATCGAACTGAAGACAACCTTCATCTATCAGTTGCAGAATACCCCTTCTCAAACTATCACATCCGTTCTCGGCGTCTTGACAATTTCTGCACTCTTCCCCACAGCCCGGGAAAATCCGTCCTTTCAAGAGTCGGTCTTTGACCACCGATAGCGAAGTCTTCACTTTAGTCACATCAGAAACCAAATTCAAAGTTTCCCCACTATCAACAGCATTAATCCTCTGCCCACCGTGAGCTGGCATCGGGTTTTGGATAACATTAGGCACCGGAGAAAAATTGATGGCCTGGGCATCTCTAAAATCTTGTACCTTTAGCTGGAGAGCCTTGCAATTATCTGTAGTATGGCCAGGTGCGTTGGAGTGCAAAGCACATCTGGCGTTGACATCACAACCTCTAGGCAGATTGTTGGGATCGACCGGTGGGGCCAGAGTTCTCAACGTAACCAGATTCATGTAAATCAGCTTGGGAAGTAATACAGAATAAGGCATTGGGATTGGCTCAATGACCCGGTCCGCCTGCCTTGGACGTTGTTGATAGGGTCTCTGCTGACCCGGATTACCTCCTTGTTGTTGATTGTTGTACCTGGGTTGCTGTTGCAGATGATACTGCGGTTGAGGAATAGGTGTTGGAATAGTGACTGCGGCCACTTGATCTTGATAATAATTAGGGCGTCCTCTGCCCCTGCCTCTGCCGGCATATACAACGCTCGTCTCACCTTCTCTTCTTCGCTGACCGTTACCAATAAACGGTTTCTTGGGAACTGATGAGTTGGAAGCACTGTTGTCTTGAATTCGGCCCATCTTCAACAGACTCTCGATCCTTTCTCCAGCAATCACTATCTCTGCAAAGCTGATTGACGGGCAAGTAGCCAATCTCTCGATATAATTGCCTTGAAGAGTGTTCATGAACATGTCCGCCATCTCCCTTTCAGACATAGGGGGTTGGACGGATGCAGCAATCTGTCTCCAACGCTGAGCATATTCTCTAAAGGTTTCCTTGGCAGTCTGAGACATTCCTTGTAACAAGGTCCGATTTGGAGCCATGTCCAAGTTGTATTGATATTGCTTGACAAAAGCCTCTGCCAAGTCTTTCCAGCTCTTGATGGTAGTATGAGACAAATGAGAATACCATTCACGAGAAGCTCCAGTTAAACTGTCTTCAAAATAGTACATCCACAACTTTTCATCTTCAGTGTGAGCTCCCAACCTTCCCAGATAAGATTGGAGATGAGTGCGTGGGCAAGAAGCCCCGTTGTATTTCTCAAAAGTAGAGGGTTTGAACTTGTGAGGGATCCTTACTCCCTGAACCAGACCAAGATTGGTGACATCAAAACCTAAGGAATTTTGAGACTCCAAAGATTTGAGCTTCTCAGCAAGCTCATCCATACGACGAGTGGTCTCGAGGGCCTCGTCGTGCAAAGAAAATTGATCATACTGACAATCTTCAGTAACGGGGCGCCCGTTAATCTGAATCCCTTGATTCACATTGTACCTTCCGCCAATACCATTCCCAACATTTCCCGTGTTGCCAACATTACCCGGGTTTCCATCAACATTTGTGTTACCCGCGTTTCTAGTGTTCATAGGGTTATCAACGTTCCCAGGGTTACCATGGTTCCCAGGGTTACCAGGGTTCCCCTCAGCACTTGGTATTTCCACCTCTGGATCGGGCCTCGGTTGCTCAACCAATTCCTTCAGCTTCGCCTGGCCTTCTGCCATACCGGTCATCAATGTCATGAACTGATCCATCCTTTCACGCATATCAGCCAATTCTTTCTGTATCTGGTCCATTGCTAGTCGTGGACGGTTTTCCTTTGTCGGGTACCTGTGAACTCGCTTGGGACCAATAACTGCCTGCAACAGGGAACAAACATTAGACACTGCGGTGACACCTGCAAAACAAACAAGGGTTAGTATGTATGGTATGCGATGCACTACTTATTCGATTTTAAGGCCCCCCTTAAAAAGGGAATACCCTGCAAATGAATAAGCATGAGATGTTGGATGCAAATATGCAGATGATGTTATGCAATGCAATGGCATGTCAATCAGAATTGCTGGATCCGCTTGAACATCTGTCAGGTTGCACTGCCTGGAGAGAAATTAAGAGGATCAAGCAAAGCACACCAAACAAAGGTCATGGGATGGATCATGTTATCCTTAATATCAACCATCCATTTTTGGTGGATTATGGTTTACACCTTATCAACATCCAAGTTTCGTTGATATTAAGGATACCTGAATGGATCAACCATGAATCAAGGGTTTGTTGCAAGTCACGAGCATGGAGTTTAGGTTAAGAACCACCCAAAGGGAGTGTACTAAGGTTTAAACTTGCCAAACATGTTCTACAAAAGGTTCCCATAGTCATAATCCCATCTTTCGGATATTATCGGAGGAACGACTACTCGTATTCCAAAAATATTCTCAAGAGAGACTCTTATGAGTGTAGTATCGCGTAACAATCGTATCAAATCTTACACTTGAACGACTTTCGCACTACGTCCTACGAATAGGCCAAGATGGGTTTGATAAACTAAGGTCCTTGGCTTCTAAGGTCTATATTGGAAAAAGTAATGTCTAACCACAACTTACTTGTGTGACATTATTGATCCCAACATGACCTCCACCAAGTGAATGGGCTTGCAAGTCAACTTGCTAAGGAATAACTCCACACAAGTCAACAAGACTATGCCATTCTCCTATCCTAAGTGCACTCGAGTTCGGGTATAGAACTCATCTCACAAACAGAACCAGCAGATACGGCAGTCATATGTACACAATGCAATAAAGCAGGTAAATGCTGAAAGATAAATAACTGTACAAAAGAATAAACATCCAATAAACAAACAACCTACAAAATCTAGGAGGGACTCGCTTAGGGAAACCGGGTCCCCAGCAGAGTCGCCAGCTGTCGCAACCTGAAAAATGGAATGCGAAAAAAAAACCGGCGAAGAAAGACAGGAGAGTCGCCACCGTGCGTTATTTATCCCAAAGGAGGGAAAGGAAACGCTCGAAGTAAACCTGGAAAAAGGAAAGGACAAGACAGGGTCTCGCAACCAAATCTTGGGTTCGGGAGTCGATTATGTGAAGGGAAGGTATTAGCACCCCTACACATCCGTAGTACTCTACGGGATCCACTTTTGTAGTTCTTGTCTAAAGGGTGTGGGTTTATCTAATGTGTTATTTACTAAAAAAATGGGTCAAAAGAAAATGACTCGCACGGATGTCGCATCCACTGCATACGTATCTCATCTGAATATGAGAATCAGAGTCTTCGTAGCTCGGCTACCTAGGGGTTAAGGGTAATTGTGCTCGCTAAGACATCGCGTCTTATGCCTACGTATCTCATCTGGAATGAGAATCAGAGCAAGCCGTAGTTCGGGTAACTACGGGGTTATGCATTGGATTTTGGACGAACGACGTTACTACGCAATCTACCGGATGCTCGACCTTTGGAGACTTACTCGCCTGTAGTAGAAGGAGTTAACATGTTCTTAGGAGAAGAAAAATCAATGAGTTGGTAGGGTTAGGGATGCTCATGCAAAAGGGCAGTCCTTGACGAAGGAAGAGCGCTACCTGTGGGGATACGAACACATACAAAACAAACATGTATAAAGTAAACGTGCCAACAAGGCAATCAGAATAAATCTCCCAAATGGTATCCCACAAGCAAAGTGGAATATCCAGCGAGCTGTCCCTGCAAAAGTCATGTGAGCCTTCACAAAAACTCAACAAAAGGGTTAGTGAAACACGATAAGGATTAGGAGAAAACATGCTATGACAAACGTAAGTCAGATTAGAGCAAAACAGAAAAAAGCAAATGCTACTGTCGCGATCGCTACTGTCTCGCCTAGCGAAGGCTTGGCGAAGCGTCACTGCGTGCTCGCCTAGCGAAGGTGCTAGCGAGCGTCTGCGGGTTTTGGATTTTTCATGGATAACAGTATGGTTTCAGAAACCTCAAACCCTATGGCATACACTTCAGAAATTAAACGATTAAGCATTCAAGGCATTATTTATACATTCATACATAATTATGAACCCGTGGGCAAAAACCTAATGAAATTCATCCATCATACCTCAAACATTCAGAGTATTCAACTTCAAAGCACAAAGGTAATGGGAATAAGGGCAAACCTGATTGGAGAGATCGGTTGAAATCAAATGGCACGGCTGGATTTGCAAACCAATGTTGGGGTTTGCTTGAGCTGAAAGTGTGTGAGTCAGAATGAACCTTTCAGAGTTGCCTGGAGGTTACTGCAGATTAATTCTCACTCTCTCTGTCTAGGTTTCTCTCCAGGTTTTGTCCAGGGTCTTGTTTCAATGAAAACTCTAGTATTTATAGCCTAATATTGGTGGCTTAGTGGGCTTTTGAGAGAGGTCCAAGTCTGAGGTTTTTTCTTTTATTTGTTTATTTAATTTATTTATTTTCGTTTTTCGTTTTTTTTTTCGTTTTTTTTTTTTTGCATAACACGTGGGCTTCGCCTAACGAGCATGACAGCTCATGAACAAACATTTGCTCCTTCAAGATTAACGTTTTGACTGACGAATAGACCCCTGTTGGAAGTAACTCAAGTCTTTCCCTTGTGTTGACTGATCATCTAAATAGAACCCACAAAGTGTCCTGGATGATGTTCAAGCTTCTTGGAGCTAATCCCGATTGACATGATGAAATGCAATGTATCTAATGTTAAATGACCTAAAAATGAATGCGTGAATAAGGAGGGCAAATTTTGGGGTGTTACACCTACTTATTATTCCATACTCATTCATAAAAGGTTTATCATCGCTATGTCGGATCCGGACAGAGTGGCTATTACTGACTGTGCGAATTGGCTGTATGTGAGCGTCGATCCCGATGCGGATGAGGGCCACGAAACTGACCAGTTTAATGCAAGTGAGCAATTTGTAGATGACTAGGCAGAAGGAATGGAAATAGAAGAGGAGCGATGTTGGAGGAGATGAGCAGTATGATGGGACAGTTGATGTCGCATTTCCCGCACCCACTTCCTTAGTAAGACCCTGTGAGTTCCCTCCTCCGCGCTTGTTCACAAACATTGTGGACAATATTGAGTTCAAGTGTGGGGGAGATTTTATGTCTTTTATTGGTAATTTGTTTTGTGTTATTTTTACTTTTTAATTTTGTATTCTAGATTGAATTTGTCTACTTAATGTACATTATGCTGCAAGTGTGTGTGTCAAGTCAGTGTTGACAGGTTGGAAAAGTAATGATCACAATTGAGAGTGGATGAAAGATCACACCACTCACCATGGCTTGTTGTGAAGGATCTCCCCAGAAAGTTACACTGCTAAAAGTGAAGATCGGACGCAACATATACAACTTAACCGACACGAGTATCCTGCATATTCCGGAGTAAGAAAGCAATTGCACCAAATTAAGGAGCACTATGGATCCTGTCCAAGCTGAGCCAAACCAAGTGAGTCATAAAAAGCCAAACACATTAATCATCATGAGCGTCATTCAGGTTTGTCTTTATCACTCTAAATTTGCGTAGACTCTCTAGGACTGTCACTGCATGATACACACACTGAGGCATGTTGTTTGTAATTAACCCCGAGCCTTTCTAGCCATCCTGAATTATTATATCCCTTGTTAACCCCCTTTGAGCCTATATCCATTTTTTTGTTTAAAACACCGTGAATGTAACCATTGGCCAAAACACTTCCTCACCCTGTTCAGAGTCATGAGAATATATTCCAGCTGTGTTGAAAAGCTAAGTTTGGGGTAAAAAAACCCCAAAAGCTCTCAAAGCCCTAGAAAGTGCAAAAAAAAATTAAAAAAAATTGATGAATCGAGAAAAAGAAAGAAAAATAAAAATCAAATACTCGATGATTCAAAAGAAAGAAGCACGGAAAAGAGCAGTCGGTAAGAAAATAAAGAAAAAAGAAAAGAAAACCGAGGAAATAAAAGAAACAAACACAGGATGTAACATCGACTCTGAACCAAAATCCCATTGTTTTCCCTTTTTTTGAATCCATACCCTAATCCAAGCCAAGCTACAGCCCGAAAGACCTCAAAAGTGTGTGTGTTATGTGTAAGTGATGAGAAAAGAGAGACTATTCAAACTTGTGAGTGATATTGCATACTTTGAATTATGAGTGTAAACAGCTTACCCCGAGAGAATTGGTGAGAATGTGAAATAAGTTGACAGGTGAAACGGTGCTTTGAAGTGGAAGTGTGAATGATGACTTACGAGGATAAGCAGGACTTGTGAAAGAAAATGGGAAGACGTTTGCGAATGATCTCAGCAGTGGTGGAAAGCATAAAGAATTTTGGGGAGTAATAATGAAACATTACTTGGGACAAGCAATGAGCTAAGTTTGGGGTTGTGATCAGTCACCATTTATATTGAGTTTTCATTACTGATCCGACGCAAAACAGCGACATTTGAGACACTATGCAAGCATTTATGGTACATTTCGAGTTAATTTTACTTTCGTTATTTTATTTATGCATTTTTAATCTTTGTTATCTTTTACCTTTTATTATCTTGATTTTATGCGTGGGATAGCTGTGTTTATGTCCGACAGATCCAAGTAGAATTACCGAAGAACTCAAAAGAAGACAGTGCGAGATTCCGGAACGCAAAGGAGCTAGAAAACCCCGGTACAGGAGGCTTGACACGGCCACCCGTGTCACCTGACACGGGCCGTGTCAGGGCAATGGAAGCCAAGGAAGGAAAATAGTAGCTTGACACGGCCACCCATGTTAGCTGACACGGCCACCCGTGTCAGCTGACATGGGCCGTGTCAGGCAGAAGCTCCAACCATGTTAGCCTTGCCATGGGCGTGTCCAGAGAAACAGTAGGCTGACACGGCCACCCGTGTCAACTGACACGCCACCCGTGTCAGCTGACACGGCCCAAGCCCAAAATTTCCAGTTTTCTCGGGCTTTTCATTCTGCAGGCCTTTTGGAGACATCTTTGGACCTGTCCAACTGCTGCTGGGAACTTTCACTATAAAAAGAGATCTTCTGCCAAAGGAAAAATCATCTTGAAATACAGCAAACCACAGTATTGTGAATCAATCAAGTATTACAAAGATCAAGGCATTTGGAGAGCTGAAGAGATTCATGAGCGGGAGCGATTGAAGATCAAATTCATCCAATTACTTATAATGTGTAATTTTTATCTTGAATTTGTTTTAAACAATATGAGTAGCTAAACCCCCCAATGGTAGGGGTTGTCCCTGATTTAGAATTGTAATGAATTTGAGTTTACATTTGCATTTATAATATTTTGTTTACGATAACCTTTTGACGTGTTTATTGCTTTCTCTTTCGGACCAATCGAGATTGATTTGTGGTTATCAATTAGGCTGGACCGCCATTGATAAGGTTTTCATAAGGTTACCCTCTGTAGTAGATATCACCTAGGACTAGGGATACCCTGTATGAACCAGAGCATTCTTGATATTATACAGCTTAACTTCACCCTAACTGGCTATGGGAGAAAATACCCTTGAGAACTGGTAGTAATTGATATTTATTGATGCAATAGTAACTCAGAGTTGTTACAGGGATAAATCATACACCTTCCCTGACATTGTTCCTTTTTCTCTATAAACCCTTATTTTCATATTTCTTTACCTTTCCTTTTATTATTATATTTTTGCACTCAAAAACCAAATTAATACTTTTTGTTTAATTGAATGATAATTTAAACTCAATACTAACGTGCAGTCCTTGAGATCGACATTCGGGGAATTTCCCCATTATTACTATAAAAGGCAAAATAGTACACTTGCTATTTTCCCGATCAAGGCGCCAATTGGTATGGCGCCTCAGTGTAATGTGCAATTTTTTTTTATAAATAGAGATGTTGTGTGATTCATTTTTCCACATCTCATTTCGCCATACTGCAAACATGTTTGGTGTTCGTCGCTGCTATGGAAAAGTGATTTATTCGAGAGATAAGCCTCTGATGTTGATGCTCTGTAGTTTCGATCAACTGAAGAGGGAGCTGGTTCGTTGGTTAGATGGAAAAAATTAGAAGTATTGAGAGACTTGATAGTATATTTGGTTGGGTGCGAGTAAAAACTGATAAGGATGCTAGGGAAATGATGTTTGGACGAGATGACATCAGTTTGATTGTTGTAATCAGTTAGAAATATTGTTTTTAAATATTATGGTTGTTGGTTCTATGTGTTGGCATCAATTTTGGTAAAACTAAGTGTTATCACAAGATGTCACGCGTGTTGTCTTGACATGTGATATTAGCTTCCTGCAGGTTGTTTAAATATGGTTGTGTAGGAGTTAGCCAAGATGTCAGACCCGATGTTAAGACATGTGCATATAGATCATTATATCTGAATGTTATGTGTTTTGTTGTTGCACTTTTCATGCAAATCTTTGTGTGCTTATGTGGAGATTGCATGCGCAATTTAAGGAGTAATTCTATTTTAAACCAGAATGTTTTATTTTACAAAAAGGAATGATTAGCTGCTGTTTCTTAGGAGATGCGCAATTAAAATAGAATTAGGGTTTCATGCTACCCAGGCCCATTCAAAAAGCTTCTATTTAAAGGCCATGTAAAACCTGTTTTATACACACAAGATACAAACGATAAAGTGAGAGAGTTTTAGGGTTTTAGTCTTGTGTGAACTTGTGTATAGTGATCCATTCATTCATCTTGTTGATGTATGAATTGGACTGAGTTTTGTGTTGTATTTTTTCCACTCTAAGCTTTGAAGTACGAGTGTATTTGTTTACTTGGTTGAAGCTTTTAAGCAAGATCAAGTATGTGTCCTTAAAGTATGTCTTCTTTATTTTTGTCTTTGTTCTTATATCACTGCTGTGATTGAGGGGGAGTGAGTAGGGTCTCATATCTAAGAGTTCTTAGATAGAAGTCACACGGGTAGAGATTAGGTGAAAAGACTGTAACTTGAAGTTATTTACTGAGAGTCTTTGAACTAATTCTGTTTAGTGGATTTCCTTCTTGGCTTGGTAGCCCCCAAACATAGGTGAGTTTGCACCAAACTGGGTTAATAGTTACTTGTGTCACTTGTTCAATTGTTTTTCTGTTTGTATCCTGTTTATATTTCACTTGTTGTTCAGATATTAATGTCGTGACATTACCTTCGACATCTTATATCTGATACTAGAATTTCAATTGCTATTAGAGCAGGCATCTTGCTCTGGTTCTGGGTGAGATCTTGGGACGTTACTTTCTGGTACTATGGATAGAGATGGAGGATCTGTACACAGACCACCAATTCTGGATGGATCTAACTATGACTACTGGAGACCTCGAATGGTAGCCTTTTTGGAATCTTTGGATAATAAGGCTTGGAAGGCTATTCTAACAGGCTGGGAACATCCCTTCACTGCGAAGGAAGGAGAAGTTACAACTGATAAGAAGCCTGAGGAAGAATGGACCAAGGAGGAGGATGAACTAGCTCTTGGAAAATCTAAAGCATTGAATGCTATATTCAATGGGGTTGATAAGAACATCTTCAGACTGGTGAACAATTGTGAGGTGGTTAAAGATGCTTGGAATATTCTCAAAACCAGTCACGAAGGTACCTCTAGAGTGAACATGTCTAGATTGCAGCTGCTTATTACTAAGTTTGAGAATTTAAGGATGAAAGGATTCATGACTTCCATATGAATATCTTTGAAATTGCTAATGCCTCAGGAGCCATGGGAAAGAAGATGTCAGATGAAAAGCTTGTGAGGAAAATTCTCAGATCACTTCCCAAGAGATTTGCCATGAAAGTGACAACCATAGAAGAATCTCAAGATATCTGCAAGATGAGAGTGGATGAGCTAATTGGATCCCTCCAAACATTCTAGTTGGGAATGAGTGATGGATCTGAAAAGAAAGTCAAAAGCACAGCCTTTATGTCAAACACTGAAGATAAAGAGGAAGAAAGTAATCAGGATACTGATGAAGGTATGGCAAATGATTTAGCATTACTTGGGAGACAATTCAACAAAATCCTGAAGAGGATGGATGTGAGGTCAAAGTCTAATGTCAAGAACACCTCATTTGACATCAGTAGGCCCAATGATGCTGGAAGAAGAACAAAATCTGAGGAAAAATCCAAACAGAGCAAAGGAATTCAGTGCCATGAATGTGAAGGGTATGGGCACATTAGAGCTGAATGTGGGACCTACCTCAAGAAACAGAAGAAGAGTCTTGCTGCTACTTGGTCTGATGACAATTCTGAAAGTGAACCAGAAGGAGATTCTGCCAATCTTGTGACTGCCTTGATTGGGAGATGGGATCCTAATGAAGACTCAAGTAATGATGAATTAACCTTTGATGAATTAGCTACTTCTTACAGGAAGTTGTGTTTCAGAAGTGAAGAAGTGTGTCAACAAGTGGAGAATCAGAAGAAACTGATAACCCAACTAGAGGATGAGAAGACATAACACTTGAAAACCATTTCTAAGTTGAAGATCAAAGTCGTGATCCTGAATTCCAAACTGGATGAGATGACGAAGCATGTCAGAATGCTAAACAGTGGATCTGACACCTTAGACAAAATCCTCCAGACTTGAAAGATGGCAGGAGACATGATTGGCCTTGGGTTCAATGAATCTCTCCTGATTGTAGTCCCACTGGCAGCAAACCAAAGATGTCATATCAGGTGTCTCAACATCACAAGGAAAGACAACATAAAGGAAAACACCAAAGATGGAGATGTCATTACTGTGGGAAATTTGGCCACATCAAACCATTCTGCTTTAGGCTGTATGGCTATCCTAGTCCTACTCATCAACCTAGACCCAAACAACACATCCCTGTGAACAAAAAACAGTGGGTTCCTAGGGTTGCTGCTACTAACTTGATAGCTCACACCTTCTTCAGAGTCTCAGCCAAAGAAGATTGGTACTTTGACAATAGATGATCCAGACACATGACTGGAAGCAAAAACCTGCTAGTTGACCTCCAACCTCATGTCACCAGCCATGTAACTTTTGGTGATGGAGCAAAGGGTGAAATAAGGGAAAAACTGATGTGTTTGATGTGTTCAAAGATCTTTGCCAAAGACTTCAAAGAGAAAGAGAGAGTCATGTTATCAGAATCAGAAGTGATCATGGGAAGGAACTTGAGAATAGTACATTTGTTGAATTCTGTTCATCTGAAGGGATTGGTCATGAGTTCTCTTCTCCCATTACCCCTTAGTAAAATGGTGTGGTGGAAAGGAAAAATAGAACTCTCCAAGAATCTGCTAGAGCTATGATTCATGCTAAGAAGTTGCCTTACCACTTCTGGGTCGAAGCTATGAACACGGCTTGTTATGTTCACAACAGAGTAACCTTGAGGAAAGGGACTTCAACCACTTTATATGAAGTATGGAAGGGAAGAAGACCTACTGTCAAATACTTCCATGTGTTTGGTAGTAAATGTTATATCCTTGCTGATCATGAACAAAGAAGGAAAATGGACCCCAAGAGTGATGAAGGAATATTTTTGGGCTACTCAACAAACAGCAAAGCCTTTAGAGTGTTTAATTCCAGAACAAAAGTTATGATGGAGTCTATAAATGTTATTGTTGATGATCAAGAGACTGATGTCACAGACGATGTTGAAACATTTCTGAATGATGCCCCAACTGATCTCCTGGACAAAAGTAGTGAGAGTGAGTCCACTCAAGCTGAACCCGAAGCTGATAAAGTTAATAAGGGACCCTCAATCAGAATTCAGAAGGATCATCCTAAAAATCTCATTATAGGAGACCCAAATAAAGGGGTCACCACTAGATCAAGGGAAGTGATCTCACACACTTGTTTTGTGTCCAAGGTTGAGCCTAAGAATGTTAAAGAAGCATTAACTGATGAATTTTGGATCAATGCCATGCATGAAGAGTTAGGCTAATTCAAGAGAAATGAAGTATGGGAATTGGTTCCAAGACCTGAAGGAATAAATGTTATTGGAACAAAGTGGGTTTACAAGAATAAATCTGATGAAAAAGGTGTGGTTACTAGAAATAAAGCAAGATTGGTAGCACAAGGATACACTCAAGTTGAAGGAGTTGACTTTGATGAAACATTTGCTTCTGTAGCTCGCCTAGAGTCCATTAGATTATTGCTAGGAGTGACATGTATTCTGAAGTTTAAACTGTTCCAAATGGATGTGAAAAGTGTCTTCTTAAATGGCTACTTGAATGAGGAAGTAAATGTTGAACAACCAAAGGGATTCATAGACCTAAATCTTCCAAAGCATGTGTATAAGTTGAGGAAAGCTCTTTATGGGTTGAAACAAGCTCCTAGAGCTTGGTATGAGAGACTCACAGTGTTTCTCATTAACAATGGATACAAAAAGGAAGGCCTTAATAAAACTTTATTTGTCAAAGATGAAGGAGGAAAGCTCATGGTTGCTCAGATTTATATGGATGATATTGTGTTTGGTGGGATGTCAAGTAAAATGGTCTGAATTTGAAATGAGCCTTGTTGGGGAACTAACCTATTTTCTTGGCCTACAAGTCAAGTATATGGAAGATTCTATCTTTATATCTCAAAGTAAATATGCCAAGAATATTGTTAAGAAGTTTGGCATGGAGAATGCAAGCCACAAGAGGACACCTGCTCCTACTCATCTAAAGGTGTCTAAAGATGAAAATGGTGTCAGTATGGATCAAAGTCTCTACAGAAGCATGATAGGAAGTCTGATATATCTTACAACAAGCAGACCTGACATTGCCTTCCCTGTAGGTGTTTGTGCTAGATATCAAGCTGAACCAAAGATGATCCATATAAACCAAGTGAAAAGGATCCTAAAATATGTCAATGGCACTTGTGACTATGGGATGCTATACACTCATGGATTTGAATTTGTGATGTCTGGATATTGTGATGTTGATTGGGCTGGAAGTGCTGATGATAGGAAAAGCACATCAGGAGGATGCTTCTTCTTGGGGAACAATTTAATATCATGGTTTAGTAAGAAGCAAAATTGCATTTCTCTGTCTACTGCTGAAGCTGAATACATAGCAGCTGGAAGTAGTTGTTCTCAAATGGTGTGGATGAAACAAATGTTGACTGAATACAATGTCACGCAAGATGTCATGACATTGTACTGTGACAACCTGAGTGCTATAAACATCTCAAAGAATCCTATTCAGCACAGCAGGACAAAACATATTGATATTCGTCACCATTTTATTAGAGAACTCGTGGAGGATAATATTGTAACCTTAGAGCATGTTGCTACTGAGATGTAGTTAGCTGATATTTTTACAAAGGCCTTGGATGCAAATCAGTTTGAAGTCCTGAGAGGAAAATTAGGGCTTTGCATTTATGAAGACTTGTAGCAATTAATATGGAGTGGGAAAAGTAAGCAAATTAGTGTCTATGTGGCTAAAATAAAGCGCCCCCATTATGGTAAATCATCACCTAGTTTTGGAAATACCATCTGTCATACGGTGAACTGGACTTTTTGTTTTTTTTTTTTCGCAATGTCGCGGTTAGCAAGAGTCGCCACCGACTTTTCTTTTATCCCATAAGGAAAGGTGGAAAAGAACAGGAAAGACCTTAATTTAAATTCTTAGGTTCGGGAGGTACGTTATACAAAGGGAAGGTGTTAGCACCCTTTGTATCCATGGTTATCCATGGGCTCTTGATTGCTCAATCATTTATGTTTTCTAGTTTGAAAAAGGTGGTTGAGAAATGTGTAGGAAATGTTTTGAAAAGGAGAATTTAACTTTGTAGTGATTCTTGCATGAACGTATACAAAGTGGTTATCTCATTTAGATTTGAAAGTTATTTAGAAAAATATAACTCAGCAATGATCCTAG
The DNA here is from genome assembly GCF_024323335.1 of Lathyrus oleraceus. Lineage (NCBI taxonomy): Eukaryota > Viridiplantae > Streptophyta > Magnoliopsida > Fabales > Fabaceae > Lathyrus > Lathyrus oleraceus. Next base: position 11,023,493 of record NC_066585.1, on the reverse strand, counting down.
TACGGATGTATGCTAAGTGGTGATTTTCCAAAAGGATGTTTGAAATGTGTAAGGTGGGAAAAATATTTTAGGTTATGAATGAGCAATTAAGGGTTGTACCTGTCCGAGGTCTTTCCGGGCATTTCCTATCCTTGTGAGGGTAAAACTGTCCTTGCTATTGGGAAGTAAGTAGTTTTACCCTTGGGATGTAGAAGGGTCATCGTAGGGTCATCGGCTGGTCATTGAAGGCAACAGTTGTGAGGATACCTTAGCATTCGAAGGGACTATCATCATTTAACCGTAGGCTACACCGAAGGGTCATCGAGGGACAAAATCGTATTTTTGAAGGCAACATCCGAGGGACCATGATGATTTAACCGAAGGGTCTTTGCTAAGGGTATCCCCCCATTCGCGGGACATGACCGTATTACGTAATCGGGGGGTAACAAAGAGAGGTCCGATATCATTTATTTAAAGTCCATATTTTAACGTTCATTAGGTAATTATGATGAATCTCCACATTAAAATCAACATATTAAAATCAATACATTAAAAATTAAGCTTGATAATTCAAGATGAATCTCCACATTAAAATTAGGTCATTCAAAAGCCATCTCTGCAAGGTATCCCACACCTAAAGCGGCATGCCTAGCTGGCTGTTTCTTTGGAAGTATGCTAGCCTTGACATCATGCAACACACGGATTAGAGCATTGAGATAAAATATGATTTGACAATTGCACCATAAAATAAGCATAACAGTTATGAGTTCAGGCCAAATGATGCAAAATAGTAATTAGGTAAACATAAGATAGAACAGCGAAGAGGCAAAGCAGCCACTGTCCCGTTCGCCTCTGCTTCGCCTAGCGAAGGCTCAGCGAATGCTCGCTGCAGGCTCGCTTAGCGACGTGCTAGCGAGCGGCCACGGGTTTGGAGTTTGACAGCAGCATGACTTCCGAAAACCTGCACTCTTATGGCATTTGATCACAGGCATAGCATAGACAATTATACAGGATGTTCATACTTAGATTCACATACGAAATCAGATTACATATCAAAACTTTAATCGGAATGCATCATGCATGTAGCGCATATCAATTGGAAACGTAAAACAGCGGTGATACGCAAACCTGTGTGCAATTGCGATATTGAAAGGGACTGATTGCTTGGAGGCCGGATTGAGTTGGGCAGCGGTAGTTCCGGCGCGGATTGGCTGCCTTCAGGTTAGCAGGGTTTCTGCACCAGGGTTTCCGTCCTTCTCTGTCCGTCTTGATCTCTCCGTTTCTGTCCGTCTCCGTGTCTTCCTCTGTGTTTCTCCCTTTGGGTCTGTCTCCTTTTTTCGTGGCTGAGGAGCTGGTATTTATAGTAGTAGTGGTGGTGACCTAATGGGCTTAAAATGAGGTCCAAAACTTCAGATTTTCGCATGCTTCGCTAGGCGAAGGAATTGCTCGCCTAGCGAGCAAGCCATTCTGGGCTTTTTTCTGGATCTGATGCTTCGCTGGGCGAGTGTCATGATGAAGTGTTCGCTAGGCGAAGGAATTGCTCGCCTAGCGAGCAAGCTATTTTGGGCCATTTTTGGATTGGGCCTGTTGTGAGCTGGGCTTTTGTCCATTTGATGTCAGTGCCTTGCAGAACAAGTCGGAATGCCTTGAAAGATGCCTTGTAATATCAACGGGAAAATTTTGGGGTATGACACCATCTATTACGTCTTCACACGTTACCCCCACAACCTCACTACCTACTCCAACTCCTTCATCTTCCTGCTCCTTCCTCACACACCTCTGCTAGGGCAACTGCTTTTTTTCCACAAAAACTCCAAAATGTCACAACATCAAAATACTTCTGCTTCAAAAACTACTAAGTCTACTCAAAAGGTTAACGCTCCCTCCATGGACATTCCCGATGATGAGATTCTGGATGTGGTTGCTCTATCAGTTATTCCCTGCCAGGCCCTTGATTTGAACCATCCCATGGATGCCTCAGCTTCTGCATGCCCCAATCAAGGTAACATCTGTAGTATCCCCTCTAGCTCAACTCATACCACTAACTCTAAGGAAGATATACACCACACTGATCGTGTCATAAGAAACCTAGTCACTAGAATCCTTAACGAAGGACATTCTGTGAAGGGAGTCTCTATTCCCCTGTCTAAAATGTACCCCTCTCATGAGGTTGGACAACATAGTGAGAAGAATGACGATTCCACCAGTTCTGAGAAGGACATGGCTGCTGAAATGTTGTGCACTCTAGGGCAAACTGTGTCTGGTAAAGGAAAACCTGTGGCATCTAAAACTGCCAATGCTTCCCACTCTGAGAAGCATGATGATGCAAACGATGTGATTGACCTAGAGGATGATAGGTCTGATGAACAAAAGGATAGCTTACTTCATCACTTAAAGCCAAGTGTGGCTAAATGCATGAAGACTCGAAAAGGAAGATTTGTGGTTGAACTGATGATAGCTAGAAAAGCTAAGAAGACTGCTGGTATTGGTCCCTCCAAATCTTGGAGCAAGGTTGAAGTGAAGAAGAGGAAGGTTAGAGAAGCTTCTGAGTCTGAAGAGGATGTTGAGGAAGATATCCCTGACATCTCTCCTATGAAGAAAACCACTATGAGGAAGTCTCCTGCTAAAGTTGTTGTTGTGCATTTGGATAACATTTCTTTCCATCTTGAGGATGGAGCTGCCAATTGGAAATTTGTGATTCAAATAAGGGTGGTTGTGGAAAGGGAGTTAGGAAAGGATGCTGCTGAAGTCAAGGAGGTCATGGACCTGATAAAGGCTGCTGGGTTGTTGAAGACTATGGTTGGGTTCTCTCAGTGCTATGAGGGTTTAGTTAAGGAATTCATTGTCAACATTCTTGAGGATATTGCTGATAAGAACAGCAAGGAATTTTGCAAGGTGTTTGTGAGAGGTAAGTGTATCACATTCTCTCCCACTGTTATTAACAATTTTCTAGGAAGAAATGTTGACGGTGCAGGTGAATTAGAAGCTACAGACAATGAAGTCTGTAGAGAAATTACAACTAGATAGGTGAAAGGGTGGCCTATTAAAAAGCATCTTCCTGCTGGGAAGTTAACTATCAAGTATGATATATTGCATAAAATAGGAGCTGCAAATTGGGTCCCTACCAACCATATTTCCACCATTGCTAATACCCCTGGAAGGTTTATTTTTGATGTTGGAACCAAAATGAAATTTGACTATGGTAGATTTATGTTTGAACAAATCACCAAGCATGCATCTACTAATGTAGTTAAGCTGCCTATTGCCTTTCCCTCTATGATCTGTGGGATTATCCTGAAACAATACCCTAGTATTCTGAGTTCTAATGACTTACCTAGTAGAAGAAAACCTGCTCTATCTGTGCACTATAAATTATTTGAAGGCAGTCATGTTGAGGACATTGTCATGACATCTGCCATGAAAAAGCCAGCCTCAAAAGTTGGAACAATTGTTGAGCTTAAGGAGACTTGTAAAGAGCTGGGTGAAGGGATAAGGATAACAACAACTAGGAAACAATCGTTGGAAGCCTTGATTGCAAGCTTGGAGCAAGCTGAAAGTGAAAATATTGAACATGCTAAGGAAGCTGAAGCTCACACCTCTAGTGAGAGGTCTGCAAACAACGATGAGACAAGTGGCAGTTATGTTTCTGGTGCTGATGAAGCTGCAAGCTCAAGCTCTACTTATTAGCTCCTTTGACTTTGATCCCTATTGACTTGATGGTTTTTGTTGCTGTTGTGATGGATTTTCTTGATTTTGGCAATTCTGTTTTGTTGTTTTGTTGTTTTGTTGTTTTGTTGGTTTTTGTTGGTTTGTATCTCAGCTTGCTTACAGCAGATTATGTACTTGGTTTTGGTTTTGTAACCCTTTAACTTTTGACGTTTCGCTCAATGACTAAATAGACATTTAATTTGTCTCTTTTGGATAAAAAGGGGGAGAAGTAGCTATTATAGCTAGATGATGTTTGACTGATACAAAGAAGGAGAACTGTCTGGTGTGTAGTTGTGTGACATATGGGGAGAACCTCTCTATGCTCTATATGTGTGAAGCAGGTTATTATTGTTGCTTGGTGTGGACTAGTTGAAGAGGGGGTGGTGTGTTCTGAGAGGTGGTGTGTTTTGAGCACAAGCGCATGTGTGTTTACTAGTTGCTTTTTCTGCTAGTAATGTGTGTATGTTTACTCTGCTGCTGAACTGATACTTTGATTGATTTCTTATGAACGTATGATCTGATGTTTATTTTAGCCAAAATTTTCCAAAGGGGGAGTTTGTTGGTTCTATGTGTTGACATCAATTTTGGTAAAACTAAGTGTTATCACAAGATGTCATGCGTATTGTCTTGACATGTGATATCAGCTTCCTGCAGGTTGTTTAAATATGGTTGTGCAGGAGTTAGCCAAGATGTCAGACCCGATGTTAAGACATGTGCATACAGAACATTCAGTCTGAATGTTATGTGTTTTGTTGTTGCACTTTTCATGCAAATCTTTGTGTGCTTATGTGGAGATTGCATGAATTCAAGGAGTAATTCTATTTTAAACTAGAATGTTTTATTTTACAAAAAGGAATGATTAGTTGCTGTTTCTTAGGAGATACGTAATTAAAATAAAATTAGGGTTTCATGTTGCCCAGGCCCATTCAAAAAGCTTCTATTTAAAGGCCATGTAAAACCTGTTTTATACACACAAGATATGAACGATAAAGTGAGAGAGTTTTAGGGTTTTAGTCTTGTGTGAACTTGTGTATTGTGACCCATTCATTCATCTTGTTGATGTATGAATTGGACTAAGTTTTGTGTTGTATTTTGTCCACTCTAAGCTTTGAAGTACGAGTGTATTTGTTTACTTGGTTGAAGCTTTTAAGCAAGATCAAGTATGTGTCCTTGAAGTGTGTCTTCTTTCTTTTTGTATTTGTTCTTATATCACTACTGTGATTGAGGGGTGTAACACCCCAAAATTTGCCCTCCTCATTCATGCATTCATTTAGTATTTCATATTGCATTTCATCATGTCAATCAGAATTAGATAAAAAAAAACGAAAAAAAAACGAGAAAAAAAAATTAATAATAATAAAAAAATAATAATAATAATAATAATAATAATAAAATAAATAAAATATAATAGAAAAAAAAATTGGACTTGGACCTCTCTCAAAAGCCCACTAAGCTACCAATATTAGCCTATAAATACTAGAGTTTCATTGAAACAAATCAGACAAAAGAAGGAAGAGAAGCAAAATACTCTGAGGTTTCCTTGAAACAAAACCCTGGACAAAACCTGGAGAGAAACCTGACAGAGAACTCAGAGCAATCCCCAGGCAGCTCTGAAAAATTCAATCTGACTCACACACTTTCATCTCACGCAAACCCTAACATTGCCTTGCAAACTCAGTCGTGCCATTTGATTTCAACCGGTCTCTCCCATCAGGTTTGCCTCATTCCCATGATTTTATGCTCTTAATTTGGATCATCTGAATGTATGAGGTATGATGGATGAATTTCATTATGTTTTTGCCCACGAGTTTAATTATGCATGAATGGGTGAAACCTATGCCTTGAATGTTTAATCACATGATTTCTGAAATGTATGCCACAGGGTTTGAGGTTTCTGAAACCATACTGTTATCCATGAAAAAAATGCTTATCGTGTTTCACTAACCCTTTTGTTGAGTTTTTGTGAGGGCTCACAGACTCTTGCAGAGATGGTTTGCGTGGTTTTCCCACTTTATTTGTGGGATACCCCCTGGAGGTTCATTCCGATTACCTGTACTGACTCACCTTTCTTTGATGGCATTAGCTTGGAAGATCCCTGGGTTTCTTACTCCTTTAATTGCTGTTACTTCGGATCTTTATCCGTGTGGTACTTTTACCTCTTTTCCGCATTTTATCGCTTTCTTAGCTGGAAGACCTCGATAGGAGGCATTTGTTTTCTTTTGTTTATTTACTTCTGAGCCCCCTTGTTGGCACATTTACTTTATACATGTTTGTTTTGTATGTGTTCGTATCCCTGCAGGTAGCGCAGTTCCTTCGTCAAGGACTGCCTTTTTGCGCTTGAGCATCCCAAACCCTAAAACCCAAAGCAACATGTTAACTCCTTCTACTACAGACGAGTAAGTCTCCAAAGGTCGAGCATCCGGTAGATTGCGTAGTGACGTCGTTCGTCCAAAACCCAATCCATAACCCCATAGTTAGCCGAACTACGTTTTGCTCTGATTCTTAGGCCAGATGAGATACGTAGGCATAAGACGCGATGTCTTGGCGAGCACACATCCCCCCAACCCATAGGTCAGCCGAGCTACGAAGACTCTGATTCCCATATTCAGATGAGATACGTATGCAGTGGATGCGACATCTGCGCGAGTCATTTTCATTTAACCCCCTTTTTTTTAGTAAATAACACATTAGATAAACCCACACCCTTTAGACAAGAACTACAAAAGTGGATCCCGTAGAGTACTACGGATGCGTAGGGGTGCTAATACCTTCCCTTCGCATAACCGACTCCCGAACCCAAGATTTGGTTGCGAGACCCCGTCTTGTCCTTTCCTTTTTCAGGTTTACTTCGAGCGTTTCCTTTCCCTCCTTTGGTATGAATAACGCACGGTGGCGACTCTTCTGTCATTTTCTTTCGCCGGTTGTTTTTTCGTGCACTGTATTTTTCAGGTTGCGACAGCTGGCGACTCCACTAGGGACACTAAGAAGTTGACCTCTTGCTGGTCCATCTTCCCTAAGCGAGTCCCTCCTAGCTTGTGTGATTTCTTGTTTATTGGGTGTTCATGCTTTTGTACCTTTATTTGCTTACCTGCTTGCATGCATCTGTTGTATCTGTTGGATCTGTTTGTTTGTTTGTTGGGATGGGGTATTCTATGAGAGATAAGCCCATTACCCAAGCTTGAGTGTACACACAAGTTTTAGAGTGGATAATCATGAGGCTTGCGTGGCGTGTTGCTACGTTAAGTCGTTCGTGAGGAACCACACCCAGACGGGGTTTCTTTTGGATATATTATGTCTTACGGGTGTTCCGTAACGGCAGGATGTTCCTCTAGAAATCGTCGACTCTGGTGACCATTTCCCGAGAACTCAGTCGAGGCCTCTCCTCCGAGACGTGATTATGTTAGCTCTGGTGGGCGCATTCTCGCTGCTCAATCCGAGGATCCCGAGACTGGGAACTTGCTATTAGGATGTCCTGTTGAGGGGAGTCAATGGAGGTCTTTTGTCCCGTAATAATACGAAACCTTTAGTGGTAAACGTATTATTCGCGACTGAAGGGCTGAAGCTAACGAACTTCTGTTCTTAGAACCTACCAGTGAGGGGCGGGCTAAATTCAGGAAACCTTAACCTCCAACCAACCTGGTTTTCTGGAGCAGAGTTTTGGTCTTGTATTATATTCCTCAGTGAATTTCTCTCCAGGCAGTGCAACCTGACAGATGTTCAAGCGGATCCATCAATTCTGATTGACATGCCTTTGCATTGCATAACATCATCTGCATATTTGCATCCAACATCTCATGCTTATTCATTTGCAGGGTATTCCCTTTCAAAATGGGGGTGCCTTAAAACTGAACAAGCAGTGCATCGCATACCATGCATATTAACCCTTGTCTGTTTTGCAGGTGTCACCGCAGTGTCTAATGTTTGTTCCCTGTATCAGGCAGTTATTGGTCCCAAGCGAGTCCACAGGTACCCGACAAAGGAAAATCGTCCACAGCTAGCGATGGACCAAGTACAGAAAGAGCTGACTGATATGCGTGAAAGGATGGATCCGTTCATGACATTGATGACTGGTATGGCAGAAGGCCAGGAAAAACTGAGGGAATTGGTTGAGCAACCGAGACCCGATCCGGAGGTGGAGATACCAAATGCTGAGGGAAACCCTGGTAACCCTGGGAATGCTGATAACCCTGTGAACACTGGTAACGCGGGTAACGCAAATGCTGATGGAAACCCGGATAATGTTGGCAACACAGGAAATGTTGGAAATGGTATTGGCGGAAGGTACAATGTGAATCAAGGAATTCGGATTAACGGGCGCCCCGTTACTGAAGATTATCAGTATGATCAATTTTCTTTGCACGACGAGGCCCTCGAGACCACTCGCCGTATGGATGAGCTTGCTGAGAAGCTCAAATCTTTGGAGTCTCAAAATTCCTTAGGCTTTGATGTCACAAATCTTGGTCTGGTTCAGGGAGTAAGGATTCCTCACAAGTTCAAACCCCCTACTTTTGAGAAATACAACGGGGCTTCTTGCCCACGCACTCATCTCCAATCTTATCTGGGAAGGTTGGGAGCTCACACGGAAGATGAAAAGCTGTGGATGTACTATTTTGAAGACAGCCTAACTGGAGCTTCTCGTGAATGGTATTCTCATTTGTCTCGTACTACCATCAAAAGCTGGAAAGACTTGGCAGAGGCTTTTGTCAAGCAATATCAATATAACTTGGACATGGCTCCAAATCGGACCTTGTTGCAAGGTATGTCTCAGACTGCCAAGGAAACCTTTAGAGAGTATGCTCAGCGTTGGAGACAGATTGTTGCGTCCGTCCAACCCCCTATGTCTGAAACGGAGATGGCAGACATGTTCATGAACACTCTTCAAGGCAATTATATTGAGATATTGGCTGCTTGCCCGTCAATCAGCTTTGCAGAAATAGTAATTGCTGGAGAAAGAATCGAGAGTCTGTTGAAGATGGGCCGAATTCAAGACAATGGTGCTTCTAACTCATCAGGTCCCAAGAGACCGTTTGTTGGTAACGGTCAGCGAAGAAAAGAAGGTGAGGCAAACGTTGTGTATGCCGGCAGAGGCAGGGGTAGAGGATGCCCTAATTATTATCAAGATCAAGTGGCCGCAGTCACTATTCCAACACCTGTTCCTCAACCGCAATATCATCCGTAACAACAACCCAGGTACAACAATCAACAACAAGGAGGTAATCCGGGTCAGCAGAGACACTATCAACAACGTCCAAGGCAGACGGACCGGGTCATCGAGCCAATCCCAATGCCTTATTCAGTATTACTTCCCAAGCTGATTGACATGAATCTGGTTACGTTGAGAACTCTGGCCCCACCAATCGATCCCAATAATTTGCCTAGAGGTTATGATGTCAACGCCAGATGTGCTTTTCACTCCAACGCACCTGGCCATACTATAGATAATTGCAAGGCTCTCCAGTTAAAGGTACAAGATTTGAGAGATGCCCAGGCTATCAATTTTGCTTCGGTGCCTAATGTTATCCAGAACCCGAGGCCGGCTCACGGCAGGCAGAGGATTAATGTTGTTGATAGTGGGGAAACTTTGAATTTGGTTTCTGATGTGACTAAGGTGAAGACTTCGCTATCGGTGGTTAAAGACCGACTTCTGAAAGGACAGATTTTCCCGGGCTGTGGGGAAGAATGCAGAAATTGTCAAGCTGTCGAAAACGGATGTGACAGTTTGAGAAGGTGTATTCAGCAACTGATAGATGAAGGTTGTCTTCAGTTCGATCATGCCCGTCCAGTGAAGAATGATGTATCGACGGTGACGTTTTATTTCACTCCTGAAGAAATATATGTTCCCGAGAGACTCGCTCCGACAACAATATATTTCCCAGAAAGTACAGAACCAGCAGCGGTGAACATCGAAAGTTCAGCACCAGTTGCAATTTACTCTGACAGCCCTCAACCGACTTTGGTTGGTCCGATCACCATCACAATACCAGGACCCGTTCCGTATGAGAAAGACAGTGCTATCCCGTGGCACTATGGGGCTGATATCTACTGCCAGGGGCAGAGAGTTAACGAAGAAGACATTGACATTGGTAGCTCCACTGTAGACAATGTTGGAGGGGTTGGTGGCTTCACTCGCAGTGGACGCCTATTTGCACCATCAACATTACGCGCGAATACTGAAGTCGAGGCAGCTGCCAAGGCTAAAGGGAAACAGATGGCCGCCGAAGAGGTTACTACTGAGGAAGATCCTCCTAAGACCGCATTCGAGAAAGAAGTGGATGAGTTTATGAGGATTATCAAGAAAAGTGACTACAAGGTAGTCGACCAGCTAAATCAGACACCCTTAAAGATCTCCATTCTCTCACTATTGTTGTGCTCTGAGGCGCACAGAGCAGCCTTGTTGAAAGTACTGAATATGGCCTATGTTCCACCGGAGATAACTGTTAACCAGCTGGAGTCGGTAGTTTCCAATGTAAACGCTAGCCGGGGGCTAGGTTTCACCGATAATGACCTGACATCTGAGGGCAGGAATCACAACAAAGCCTTGCATATCACAATGGAGTGCAAAGGGGTGATGCTTTCCCATGTTTTGGTTGATACAGGCTCTTCTCTGAATGTTCTTCCAAAGAAAGCCTTAATGAAGTTGAACTGCGATGACACCATCCTGAGGCCAAGTAACTTAGTTGTGAGGGCTTTTGATGGCTCTAAGAGAGCTGTCTTTGGCGAAGTTGAGTTGCCAGTTAAGATTGGACCGCAGGTGTTCAAGAGCACCTTTTATGTGATGGATATTCAGCCTGCCTACAGCTATCTACTAGGTCGGCCTTGGATTCATGTTGCCGGTGCTGTTACTTCTACCCTCCACCAGAAGCTCAAATATGAACTAGAAGGTCAGGTCGTCACTGTCTATGGTGAAGAGGATATTTTTGTTAGCCACCTGTCTACATTTAAGTATGTAGAGATGGACGGCGAGATGCACGAGATGTTGTGTCAGGGCTTCGAAGCCATAAACATCAATGAGGTCGCGCCCGAAGCTGTCTTTTCACCTGAGTTTGAGAAGGTCGGGACTTCTATCTCTTCATACAAGCAAGCTGTCGAAGTGGTTAAAGCTGGTAATGCCCAAGGCTGGGGCAAATTTGTGGAGCCAGTCATCAAAGAAGACAAGTTTGGATTGGGGTATGCTCCGGGATCTCAGAAGAATGAAACCGGTACTCTCTCCAGCGGGGGTTTGGTTTCTCCCCACATCGTCAATGCTGCAGATGAAGACAAGGCTGACAGCAACTGTGACTTAGATAGCTGGATTCGCCCGTGTGTCCCGGGAGAAAAGCTCAACAATTGGTCGTCTGAAAAAACCGTCCGGGTTACTCTACTGAAAGAGTAATTTTTATTGTTTTCCTTTTATCACATGCATAATAAAGTCTTACACTTTGCCCAAGGTGTAACGGCTCATTTGTAGGGCCATCCATTTAGTTACATTTCGCAATTATTTTTATCATCAATAAAGGACGGCTTTTGTAAACAATTTTGTGTTCTCTTTCTTTCAATTATTTTTACTTTTACAAAAACGGCAATGTTTCTTTTTCATGTTTCTTTTTCGTTTTTCTTTCCAAAAAACACCTCGTAAAACTGATCACCCGGATCTCACTGCTAACGACACTGCTATGGCCAAGTATGACTTCGACAATCCTATCTATCAAGCCGAAGAAGGGGTTGAGGAAGATTGTGAATTGCCTGAGGAGTTAGCCAGATTGTTGAAACAGGAGGACCGAGCTATTACACCTTATCAGGAGGTGATTGAGACCGTCAACATCGATACCGCAAACGACAAGAAAGAGATCAAGATCGGGGCAAGTCTATAGGCCGAGAGGAAAGACCATTGATCATGTACTTGACTGTGTTAGAAAGGTCAATGGGTTGTGTGCTCGGTCAGCATGACGAGTCAGGTCGAAAAGAGCATGCAATATACTACCTTAGCAAAAGTTTATCGACTGTGAACAAAGATACTCATTGCTCGAGAAAACTTGCCGCGCTTTGGCATGGGCTGCTCGCCGACTAAGACAGTATATGTTGACTCACACGACTCTATTGATATCAAAAATGGATCCAGTCAAGTATATTTTTGAAAAGCCAGCACTTACCGGAAAGGTTACTAGGTGACAAATGATACTGACAGAGTATGACATCCAATACACTTCACAAAAAGCCATCAAGGGAAGTGTCTTGTCAGACTATCTTTCAAAGCAACCGATTGATGATTGTAACACCCCGATAAAAATAAGATAATTATTTAAAATAAGTTAATAATATATTTATTAATTTAATTAAATAATTGGATTATTATTATTATTATTATTGGAATAATAATTATTGGAAAATATATAAAAGTTGGAATTTAGTAAAAAGGTCTTTTTTTTTCACGTGAAAAGGAAAAAGAGACAGAAAAGTGGAAAAAGGGCAAAGAGAGCCAGAGAACAAGGGTTGGAGAAGAGGAAGAACTTGAAGCTGAAGGATTCGCCGGATTAACTCAGGTAAGGGGGGTTTATCATCGTTTAATGGGTATTATGGGATAATATGTAATGGGTAGTGATAACCATTGATTTACCTCTGATTGGAATAATTGTGCTGAAAATTGTGAACTTTTGGGGATGAACGAATCTGGATTTAAATTGAAGGAAATTCGTAGGAATTAGATGCAATAGTGTTAGGATTTGTGAGATTGAATAAGATATGAATTGTGTTAGGGGATATGAACGAATAATGTGTAAAATTGGACTGTGGAAGGTTGAATTGGATAGATCTCGTAGCAGAGAAAGCCATTGCAGATCTGAAAATTTTGGTTTCTGGTCATACGCGTATGGCACTAGGCAATACGCGTATGAGATGGGCCGGTACGCGTATGGCACTAGGCAATACGCGTATGGATGAAGGAGATGATGTTTTGAACGTGTTTTGGTCTCTGTTGGTACGCGTATGGGGATGTGGTACGCGTAGCATACGCGTATGGGATGGTGTTACGTGTATGGGCTTGGCCAGGAAATGAGCCATACGCGTATGGACATGGGCATTACGCGTATGGGCAGACTTGTGATTTTCCTGAGCTGTTGTTGTGCAGTTTTTAGCTGTTCAGTTGAGTAATGAAATTTAGCTGATGTATGATATATTAGGGATCATTCCCCGTTGTTTTGAGTAGTATAGGTATTAGTAGAGTGTGCTAATACTGTGATTTGCTATTTGGCATGATATGATATGCTTATGTGATAAAATACTGATGAGGTGTGATGGTATGCATGATGCTGTGAATGTATCAGTTATGTGTGCATTTGTGAATAGACTGTTTTATGGCTTAGAGTGTGAGCATATGTCTATTTGAATTGTCGTTGATGTTTGCATGCTAGGTGATTTAGCATGTGTATTGTGGCCTTTATGGTGGTAGCTAATTCCCATGGTGAGGAATTAGTGAGTTAGTCATTATGGACTGTTGTTGATGTTTGCATGCTAGGTGATTAGCGTGCATAGCATGGCCCATTTGGGGTGGTAGCTAATTCCCATGGTGAGGAATTAGTGAGTGAGTCACTAGGTCTCAAATGAGTGGGACTAGTGGGCTTGGTAGCCGTGCCTGGATTTGGACGGTGAGGTGAACTATATGTTCACAAATAGTCGGTACCGCATGCATGGAGTCTCATTGCATTTGTATTGCATGGCGTATAATATGAATGGATGTATTCCAATATTATACGTGTGTTTTGTGGTTGAGTTGAGTATGATTTTAGTTGATGTTGCCGTTGCTGAATGTATGATCTGATTAGGGTGATGAATGTGTGAAATTACTTGGCATTACATGTTAATTTATAATGCTTATTATATCGATTGAGGAACTCACCCTTACAACTATTTTTCAGGTAACGAGCAGTGATTGAGTAGAAGCTAGTCCTTGGAGTCTAGTGTAGTTCCTTAGTGGGTCATGCTCTGATAGATGTAACATCGGGAGGGAACATTTTAATTGTGTTATTGATGATTGTTGAACCATTGTACATGTAATGTGTTACATGTTTTGAATGATCGATTTGATCTTTATCCGCTGCGTATTGTGCAATACTCTATATTTTGAGTTACATAATGAGCATGACTAAATATTATGGTGAATGGTGTGAAATAATTGTGTGACACCCTTAAATGCATGATTTACTTTGATTTATATGTGGTTATTTTAATTAAACATTTGGGGTATTTTAGAAGGGTGTTACATTAGTGGTATCAGAGCATAGTCGGTCGAGTCGAGTCGTAATTATTCTATTCCCCTGTACGGGATAGGTGTTGTGTAACCCTATCAGCACTTATTGTTTAGCTTGTTGGGTTTTCAGAATAGAGATGGCTGGAAGAGGTAGAGACGATGCTGCGATTGCTGAGGCTCTGGGTATGCTAGCTGGAGTACTTGGAGGGAATCCGAATGTTGTGGGAATGGGAGCTGCTCGTCAACTGAGCGAGTTCCAGAAGAACAATCCTCCAATGTTCAAGGGAGCATACGATCCAGATGGTGCTCAGAAGTGGTTGAAGGAGATCGAGAGGATCTTCCGAGTGACTGAGTGTGCCGAAAACCAGAAGGTCAGGTTCGGTACGCATATGCTGTCAGAGGAAGCAGATGATTGGTGGGTTGCTACCCGCACTGAGTTGGAAACTGCTGGGAATGCTGAGATCACTTGGGCTGTGTTCAGAGAGAGATTCCTGAGGAAGTACTTTCCAGAGGATGTCAGAGGAAAGAAAGAGATAGAGTTCTTGGAATTGAAGCAGGGCAACCGGTCTGTTACTGAGTATGCTGCTAAGTTCACAGAGCTGTCGAAGTATTACACTCCCTATAATGAGGTTGCTGGAGAATTTTCAAAGTGTGTGAAGTTTGAGAACGGGTTACGTCCCGAGATCAAGCAGGCTATTGGATATCAGCGGATCCGAGTGTTTTCTGATTTGGTTGACTGTTGCAGGATTTTTGAACAGGATTCCAAAGCCAGAGCGGAGAGCTATCAGCGGAGGGTTGATAGGAGAGGCAAGAATCAGAATGATCGTGGAAAACCGTATGCAGCTGGCAAGGGTTTTCAGAGACAGAGTGGGATGAAGAGGCCTAGTGGGGGAGACTCTAGTGCCCCTGCTAAGTGTTACAGATGTGGTCAGGCTGGACATCGTATCCATGAGTGTACCAGTAATGAGAAGAAGTGTTTCAAGTGTGGAAAAGGTGGTCATTTGGCTGTAGAGTGCCGGTCGAAGACTGTGACTTGTTTCAACTGTGGGGAGTTGGGTCATATTAGCCCACAGTGTCCTAAGCCGAAGGAGGAGAATCAGTCGGGAGGAAAGGTCTTTGCTTTATCGGGTTCTGAGACTTCTGCAGACGATCGTTTGATCCGAGGTACGTGTTATATTAATGGCTTTCCTCTTGTAGCTATTATTGACACAGGTGCGACTCATTCCTTTATATCTTTGGATTGTGCTGTGAAACTTAAGTTAGAGATATCTGAGATGCATGGTAGTATGGTGATTGATACTCCTGCGAAGGGTTCAGTGACTACTACTTCAGTTTGTTTGAATTGTCCTTTGAGTATTTTTGGTAGAGACTTTGGAATGGACCTTGTGTGTCTTCCACTAGTGCAGATTGATGTTATTCTGGGTATGAACTGGTTGGTGTTTAACCGAGTCTATATCAATTGTTTTAATAAGACTGTGATCTTTCCCGAGATTGAGGAAGGAAAGAGTTTAATTCTATCTGCAAAGCAAGTGAATGAGGAAGTAGCAGATGGGGCAGAGTTGTTTATGCTGTTAGCGACTTTGGAGGCTAAAGATAAACTGGCGATTTGTGATCTAGCAGTGGTGTGTGATTTTCCTGATGTGTTTCCTGAAGAAGTGAATGAATTGCCGCCAGAGCATGAAGTTGAGTTCTCGATTGATTTGGTACCTGGTACTAGACCGATATCGATGGCTCCGTACCGTATGTCTGTTGTTGAGTTAACTGAATTGAAGAGTCAGTTGGAAGATCTGTTGGATAAGAAATTTATTCGTCCGAGTGTGTCACCGTGGGGTGCACCAGTGTTATTGGTTAAGAAGAAAGAAGGTACTATGAGGTTGTGTGTGGACTACAGGCAACTGAATAAAGTGACGATCAAGAATCGGTATCCTTTGCCGAGGATTGATGATTTGATGGATCAGTTGGTTGGTGCGAGTGTGTTCAGTAAAATAGATTTGAGATCGGGTTATCATCAGATACGTGTGAAAACTGAGGATATTCAGAAGACTGCTTTCAGAACCAAGTATGGACATTATGAGTATTCTGTAATGCCTTTTGGTGTGACTAATGCGCCTGGAGTATTTATGGAGTATATGAATAGGATTTTTCATCCGTACCTAGATAAGTTTGTTGTGGTGTTTATTGATGACATTTTGGTGTATTCGAAATCTGAAGAAGAGCATGCTGAACATTTGAGAGTGGTTTTAGGAGTTCTACGAGAAAAGAGGTTATTTGCTAAACTGTCTAAGTGTGAATTTTGGTTGGAAGAGGTTAGTTTTCTTGGTCACGTGATTTCAAGAGGTGGTGTTGCTGTTGATCCTTCTAAGATAGAAGCGGTATCTAAGTGGGAAGCTCCGAAGTCAGTTTCTGAGATAAGGAGTTTTCTTGGACTTGCAGGTTATTATCGGAAGTTCATTGAGGGATTTTCTAAGTTGGCATTACCGTTGACGATGTTGACTAGAAAGGGGCAAGCGTTTGTTTGGGACTCAAAATGTGAAGAAGGTTTCCAAGAGTTAAAGAGAAGGTTAACTACTGCTCCTATTCTGATATTACCGAGTCCGTCGGAACTATTTGAGGTTTACTGTGATGCTTCATTGTTGGGTTTATGGGGTGTGTTGATGCAGAACAAGCAGGTTGTAGCTTATGCTTCGAGACAATTGAAGGTTCATGAGAGGAACTATCCGACACACGATTTAGAGTTGGCAGCTGTAGTTTTTGTTCTGAAGTTATGGAGGTATTATTTGTACGGGTCAAGATTTGAGGTTTTCAGTGACCATAAGAGTTTAAAGTATTTGTTTGATCAGAAAGAGCTGAATATGAGACAGAGGAGAGGGTTAGAATTTCTGAAGGATTATGACTTTGGTTTGAATTACCATCCGGGTAAAGCAAACGTAGTGGCTGATGCATTGAGTCGGAAATCATTGCATATGTCTATGTTAATGGTTAAGGAATTGGATTTAATTGAGCAGTTTAGAGACTTGAGTTTGGTGTGTGAGAGTACTCACAATAGTGTTAAACTGGGAATGTTGAAGTTAACGAGTGGTATCTTGGATGAGATTAGAGAGGGTCAGAAATCCGATGTGCTTTTGGTTGATAAGTTGACTCTAGTGAATCAAGGTCAAGGTGGTGAATTCAGAGTTGATGAGAATGGTGTTTTGAAATTTGGTAATCGAGTGTGTATTCCGGCTGTTACCGAACTTAAGAAGAGTATCCTTGAGGAAGGACATCGTAGTGGCCTGAGTATTCATCCTGGGGCTACGAAGATGTATCATGATTTGAAAAAGTTATTCTGGTGGCCGGGAATGAAAAGAGAAATTGTGAGTTTTGTTTATTCCTGTTTGACTTGTCAGAAGTCAAAGATTGAGCATCAGAAGCCGTCTGGGCTAATGCAACCGTTGGCTATTCCAGAATGGAAGTGGGATAGTATCAGTATGGATTTTGTTCCGGGTTTACCGAGGACGATCAAGAATTTTGAAGCTATTTGGGTGATTGTTGATAGATTGACGAAATCGGCTCATTTCATTCCGATCAGAATGGATTATCCGTTAGAGAGATTAGCTGAGTTGTATATTGAGAAGATTGTAAGTTTGCATGGTATTCCGTCGAGTATTGTTTCGGACAGAGATCCTAGATTTACATCGAAGTTCTGGGAAGGTTTGCAGAGGGCTTTGGGAACTAAGCTGAGATTGAGCTCTGCATATCATCCGCAGACTGATGGTCAGACTGAGAGGACGATTCAGTCATTGGAGGACCTTCTGAGGGCTTGTGTTTTGGAAAAGGGAGGTGCTTGGGATTGTTATTTACCTTTGATTGAGTTTACCTACAACAATAGTTTTCATTCGAGCATTGGTATGGCACCGTTTGAAGCTT
Source organism: Lathyrus oleraceus (assembly GCF_024323335.1). Taxonomy (NCBI): domain Eukaryota; kingdom Viridiplantae; phylum Streptophyta; class Magnoliopsida; order Fabales; family Fabaceae; genus Lathyrus; species Lathyrus oleraceus. The sequence continues at coordinate 11,005,678 of NC_066585.1, read as the reverse complement.
TGTATGGTAGGAGATGTCGGACGCCTTTATGTTGGTATGAGTCCGGTGAGAGTGCTGTGGTTGGACCTGAGATTGTTCAACAAACTACGGAAAAGATTAAGATGATTCAGGAGAAGATGAGGATTGCTCAGAGTCGTCAGAAGAGTTATCACGATAAGAGGAGGAAGTCACTTGAGTTCCAAGAGGGAGATCATGTGTTTCTTCGTGTTACTCCGATAACTGGGGTTGGTCGAGCTTTGAAGTCGAAGAAGTTGACACCTCGATTTATTGGTCCTTATCAGATTTTGGAGAGGATAGGGGAGGTAGCCTATCGTATCGCTTTACCGCCGTCGCTTGCGAATTTGCATGAGGTTTTTCATGTGTCTCAGTTGAGGAGGTACATTCATGATCCGTCGCATGTGGTCCAAGTAGATGATGTCCAGGTGAGAGATAACCTGACTGTTGAAACATCACCTATGAGGATAGAGGATCGAGAGTTGAAGCAGTTGCGGGGTAAAGAGATTGCCTTCGTGAAGGTAGCTTGGGGAGGACCAGCAGGTGGCAATGTGACTTGGGAACTTGAGAGCCAGATGAAGGAGTCTTATCCAGAGTTATTCGCTTGAGGTATGTTTTCGAGGACGAAAACTCTTTTAGTGGGGGAGAGTTGTAACACCCCGATAAAAATAAGATAATTATTTAAAATAAGTTAATAATATATTTATTAATTTAATTAAATAATTGGATTATTATTATTATTATTGGAATAATAATTATTGGAAAATATATAAAAGTTGGAATTTAGTAAAAAGGTCTTTTTTTTCACGTGAAAAGGAAAAAGAGACAGAAAAGTGGAAAAAGGGCAAAGAGAGCCAGAGAACAAGGGTTGGAGAAGAGGAAGAACTTGAAGCTGAAGGATTCGCCGGATTAACTCAGGTAAGGGGGGTTTATCATCGTTTAATGGGTATTATGGGATAATATGTAATGGGTAGTGATAACCATTGATTTACCTCTGATTGGAATAATTGTGCTGAAAATTGTGAACTTTTGGGGATGAACGAATCTGGATTTAAATTGAAGGAAATTCGTAGGAATTAGATGCAATAGTGTTAGGATTTGTGAGATTGAATAAGATATGAATTGTGTTAGGGGATATGAACGAATAATGTGTAAAATTGGACTGTGGAAGGTTGAATTGGATAGATCTCGTAGCAGAGAAAGCCATTGCAGATCTGGAAATTCTGGTTTCTGGTCATACGCGTATGGCACTAGGCAATACGCGTATGAGATGGGCTGGTACGCGTATGGCACTAGGCAATACGCGTATGGATGAAGGAGATGATGTTTTGAACGTGTTTTGGTCTCTGTTGGTACGCGTATGGGGATGTGGTACGCGTAGCATACGCGTATGGGATGGTGTTACGCGTATGGGCTTGGCCAGGAAATGAGCCATACGCGTATGGACATGGGCATTACGCGTATGGGCAGACTTGTGATTTTCCTGAGCTGTTGTTGTGCAGTTTTTAGCTGTTCAGTTGAGTAATGAAATTTAGCTGATGTATGATATATTAGGGATCATTCCCCGTTGTTTTGAGTAGTATAGGTATTAGTAGAGTGTGCTAATACTGTGATTTGCTATTTGGCATGATATGATATGCTTATGTGATAAAATACTGATGAGGTGTGATGGTATGCATGATGCTGTGAATGTATCAGTTATGTGTGCATTTGTGAATAGACTGTTTTATGGCTTAGAGTGTGAGCATATGTCTATTTGAATTGTCGTTGATGTTTGCATGCTAGGTGATTTAGCATGTGTATTGTGGCCTTTATGGTGGTAGCTAATTCCCATGGTGAGGAATTAGTGAGTTAGTCATTATGGACTGTTGTTGATGTTTGCATGCTAGGTGATTAGCGTGCATAGCATGGCCCATTTGGGGTGGTAGCTAATTCCCATGGTGAGGAATTAGTGAGTGAGTCACTAGGTCTCAAATGAGTGGGACTAGTGGGCTTGGTAGTCGTGCCTGGATTTGGACGGTGAGGTGAACTATATGTTCACAAATAGTCGGTACCGCATGCATGGAGTCTCATTGCATTTGTATTGCATGGCGTATAATATGAATGGATGTATTCCAATATTATACGTGTGTTTTGTGGTTGAGTTGAGTATGATTTTAGTTGATGTTGTCGTTGCTGAATGTATGATCTGATTAGGGTGATGAATGTGTGAAATTACTTGGCATTACATGTTAATTTATAATGCTTATTATATCGATTGAGGAACTCACCCTTACAACTATTTTTCAGGTAACGAGCAGTGATTGAGTAGAAGCTAGTCCTTGGAGTCTAGTGTAGTTCCTTAGTGGGTCATGCTCTGATAGATGTAACATCGGGAGGGAACATTTTAATTGTGTTATTGATGATTGTTGAACCATTGTACATGTAATGTGTTACATGTTTTGAATGATCGATTTGATCTTTATCCGCTGCGTATTGTGCAATACTCTATATTTTGAGTTACATAATGAGCATGACTAAATATTATGGTGAATGGTGTGAAATAATTGTGTGACACCCTTAAATGCATGATTTACTCTGATTTATATGTGGTTATTTTAATTAAACATTTGGGGTATTTTAGAAGGGTGTTACAATGATTACCAACCTATGAGGTTTGACTTTCCTGATGAGGACATCATGTTTCTCAAATCGAAAGATTGAGAGGAACCACTCCCGGAGGAGGGGCCTGACCCTGAATCCAAATGGGTTATGATGTTTGATGGGGCGGTCCACGTCAATGGTCGCGGAGTTGGTGTAGTGTTGATCACACCGGAAGGGGGTTCATATGCCATTTGGTGCCAGAATAACTTTTCCCTGCACCAACAATGAAGCCGAATACGAAGCTTGTATCCTAAGACTTGAGGAAGTCGTCAATATACATATTAAAACCCTGGATGTATACGGGGATTCAGCTTTGGTCATCAATCAAACCAACGGGAAATGGTGCTATGCTGGAACTACGTACCCAGAATTGACGTATCTCGGTCAGAGACAAATGAAGAAAGCATTTGGTCAGAAAGTGCGCCCTCGAGAGTATCGAGTCAGTGAATTGGTACTCAAAAGAATTCTTCCTCCCAACACAGATCACATGGGCAAATGGACACCGAACAACGAGGGTCCATACGTGGTTAAAAGAGTTTTCTCTGGCGGAGCTCTGATGCTAACAACCATGGATGGCGAAGACTTCCCGTCCCCTGTCAACTCAGATGCAGTTAAAAAATATACTTCGCATAAAATAGACCCGCTGGACGATAAAAAGAATAGTCCAGGCAAAAAAAAGGCATCCCGACGAACCAAAAAAAAAAGAATAAAGAGGTTCGGGCAAAAATTAGGGATATAAAAAAAGAGTACACCCGGTGAGTCGAAAACCCAAAAGGGCGGCTCAGGCAAAAATGGGTATCCCGGTGGATTGAAAACCCGAAAAGGGGGCGATCCAGGCAAAAGTTAGGGAATAAGCGAATGACTGTGATCTGAGTTCATCAGTGTTATATCACCGTTTCATTCAATCCGACAATCTTCGAAGGTTAAAGATCGACTAATCATCCACTTCAGAAAGCAAGATGAGCAGAGCGTCTTGAGGACATACGAGCCATAGCAGAGTCGAAACTCGGTGGGACCCCGTATCCTCATTGCCATTAGGATAGTTCTCTTTTTATAGCGATCACCTCTTTTCAGGGATCAGCTTCCTGATACCCTCGCCTATTCCTGGCACAAATTTTCTCCCCAGTAAGAGTCGAATAATTCAGTTAAAGAGCCTCTTTATTTTTCATTTATCAGTTTGTTTGCAAAAATGTCCGAATTTTTGATAAAACATATTACATATGAACATAATGGTGGCTTTTGCAGATGATTTGCACAGGAAAACATTTAAAATTGCTTTGAATGTGCTTAATCCCGGACGGTGAATTCAAACCGAGTAATTCCCCTGAGGCATACGTGTATTTTTGGTTGCAGGTCACAGGAACCGGTGCCGAGTCATGAATCCTCATCCCCAAGCGGTTGACAAAGTCTCTCCTCAGCAGAGCATGTTCCCCAGCAGAGTTGACAGTATCCAGACTATATATCCCCAGCGGAGTTGACAGTGTCAGACTGTATCTTCCTAGCAACAGTGGAGTGGTTGCATAACCAACAGATGAGAGGGTGGTGTTCCCAGTGTTCATCTCATCCCCAGCAGATTTTTTCTAACAGATTTGTTAATCCCCAGATTGAGGGCGATTAGCAAGTTCATATCCCCAGCAAAGGTCGTTTCCTACGACATTTCCCCAGGAAGTGTTTTCCCCACAGACTCTCCTCACAGAGCCTCGCCGAACAAAGTTTCCATAGTTGATACTCCCCTCGCAAGGTCAACTTTTCAAACAGCCAATTTATTTTTGGTGGCTCATTGGTCCCGGCAGACGGATCATTCCCCACAGAGCATTCAAGGATTGATACAGCGATTTGTTCCCTACCGGAGTTTGCTTCCCCAAGCAGATTTCTTTTTACTCCATGCATAACATTTGCATTTGCATGCATATCATATCAAGCATACACATAAGCTGATAAACAGGTTCTTCCAAGCAGACTGAAGAATTACTTTACAACCAAGGTCATGAGATCCAGCCAGAGGATCAAGCGTGAGTGATCCAGCCTGAGGGTCGTTTTGAAGATTCAGCCTGAGAATCGTTTTCCAGTGGTCCAGCCTGAGGGTCATTTCGAAGATTCAGCCTGAGAATCGTTTTCCAGTGATCCAGCCTGAGGGTCATTTCGAAGATTCAGCCTGAGAATCGTGTTCCAGTGATCCAGCCTGAGGGTCATTTCGAAGATTCAGCCTGAGAATCGTGTTCCAGTAAGCCAGCCTAAGGCTCAATTTGAAGATTCAGCCTGAGAATCGTGTTCCAGTAAGCCAGCCTAAGGCTCAATTTGAAGATTCCCCAGTGAAGTTGCCTACAAGCTTTATTTCCCCAGCAAGCCCAAGTCTAATTGAGGAGTCGTTACAACATGTTCTAGCCCGAAGAATATGTACGAAGCCCAAAAGTGGAATATTCTCGAAGCTGCATATCTAATATGAAGGTTGGGTGTAGATGTCAAAAGACGGTCAACCAGCGCATGCCTCAGATGCGGGATCCTAATGATGGGAATTTATCATCAAAACAATCCAGATCTAGCCAGAAGATCGAAGTAGATTCAGCCAGAGAATCGAAACAAAAAAGATCTAGCCAGAAGATCGAAAATCGCAACAATTCAGATCTAGCCAGAAGATCGAAGTAGATTCAGCCAGAGAATCGAAGGAAATAGATTCAGCCAGAGAATCGAAACGAAGGAGATCTAGCCAGAAGATCGAAGAAGATCTAGCCAGAAGATCAAAATCGTATCCAGCCCGAGGATCAAAATTAATATCCAACCAGAGGACTAAATTGAGTATAGGTTCAGCCAGAGGATCGAAACTCCAGATTAAGCCAGAAGACTGATTCAGATCCAGCCAGAGGATCGGAAGAAAAATACACAGCGCGGTGTATTTCCGCATTTTTGTGGTGTTCTCGGAGCGCAAATTTTCGGTTTGTCTTTTGTATTCAATCACAGCTCACCCCGTTTGTCTGATAAGCTGTTCACTTTCATCCTACTCGGGTTAGCTGATGATTGAATAGGGGCAGCTGTAACACCCCAAAATTTGCCCTCCTCATTCATGCATTCATTTAGCATTTCATATTGCATTTCATCATGTCAATCATAATTAGATCAAAAAAAAATTTAATAAATAAATAAATAAATAAAAATAATAATAAAAAATAAATAAAATATAATAGAAAAAAACTTGGACTTGGACCTCTCTCAAAAGCCCACTAAGCTATCAATATTAGCCTATAAATACTAGAGTTTCATTGAAACAAATCAGACAGAAGAAGGAAGAGAAGCAAAATACTCTGAGGTTTCCTTGAAACAAAACCCTGGACAAAACCTGGAGAGAAACCTGACAGAGAACTCAGAGCAACCCCCAGGCAGCTCTGAAAAATTCAATCTGACTCATACACTTTCATCTCACGCAAACCCTAACATTGCCTTGCAAACCCAGCCGTGCCATTTGATTTCAACCGGTCTCTCCCATCAGGTTTGCCTCATTCCCATGATTTTATGCTCTTAATTTGGATCATCTGAATGTATGAGGTATGATGGATGAATTTCATTATGTTTTTGCCCACGGGTTTAATTATGCATGAATGGGTGAAACCTATGCCTTGAATGTTTAATCACATGATTTCTGAAATGTATGCCACAGGGTTTGAGGTTTCTGAAACCATACTGTTATCCATGAAAAAAATGCTTATCGTGTTTCACTAACCCTTTTGTTGAGTTTTTGTGAGGGCTCACAGACTCTTGCAGAGATGGTTTGCGTGGTTTTCCCACTTTATTTGTGGGATACCCCCTGGAGGTTCATTCCGATTACCTGTACTTACTCACCTTTCTTTGATGGCATTAGCTTGGGAGATCCCTGGGTTTCTTACTCCTTTAATTGCTGTTACTTCGGATCTTTATCCGTGTGGTACTTTTACCTCTTTTCCGCATTTTATCGCTTTCTTAGCTGGAAGACCTCGATAGGAGGCATTTGTTTTCTTTTGTTTATTTACTTCTGAGCCCCCTTGTTGGCACATTTACTTTATACATGTTTGTTTTGTATGTGTTCGTATCCCTGCAGGTAGCGCGGTTCCTTCGTCAAGGACTGCCTTTTTGCCCTTGAGCATCCCAAACCCTAAAACCCAAAGCAACACGTTAACTCCTTCTACTACAGGCGAGTAAGTCTCCAAAGGTCGAGCATCCGGTAGATTGCGTAGTGACGTCGTTCGTCCAAAACCCAATCCATAACCCCATAGTTAGCCGAACTACGTTTTGCTCTGATTCTCAGGCCAGATGAGATACGTAGGCATAAGACGCGATGTCTTGGCAAGCACACATCCCCTCAACCCATAGGTCAGCCGAGCTACGAAGACTCTGATTCCCATATTCAGATGAGATACGTATGCAGTGGATGCGACATCTGCGCAAGTCATTTTCATTTAACCCCTTTTTTTTAGTAAATAACACATTAGATAAACCCACACCCTTTAGACAAGAACTACAAAAGTGGATCCCATAGAGTACTACGGATGCGTAGGGGTGCTAATACCTTCCCTTCGCATAACCGACTCCCGAACCCAAGATTTGGTTGCGAGACCCCGTCTTGTCCTTTCCTTTTTCAGGTTTACTTCGAGTGTTTCCTTTCCCTCCTTTGGGATGAATAACGCACGGTGGCGACTCTTCTGTCATTTTCTTTCGCCGGTTGTTTTTTCGCGCACTGTATTTTTCAGGTTGCGACAAGGGGGAGTGATTAGGGTCTCATATCTAAGAGTTCTTAGATAGAAGTCACACGAGTAGAGATTAGGTGAAAAGAATGTAACTTGAAGTTGTTTACTGAGAGTCTTTGAACTAATTATGTTTAGTGGATTTCCTTCCTGGCTTGGTAGCCCCCAGACGTAGGTGAGTTTGCACTGAACTGGGTTAACAATTACTTGTGTCACTTGTTCAATTGTTTTTCTGTTTTTATCCTGTTTATATTTCACTTGTTGTTCAGATATTAGTGTCGTGACATTACCTTCGACATCTTATATCTGAGACCAGAATTTCAATGGTTAAGTATTTACATCTGTATTCGATGTTTGATTTTTGTGTTGTTTATTTTGACTTCTTCTATTTTAAGTGTGCTTATGTTGTAGTGATGTTTGTTGTTAACCTTGTTGTAAGAAAACGTTAATGGTATACAAGAATCCAAGGTTACAAAAAATTAAAGGAGGTACTAAATTATGATGCATATGTTGCTCCTAGATTGGGACATTTGTTCTTATTGTGTCCAGGTTCACGATATATACTACATAATCTTATCATTTTATTAGTCGTATCCATTTTTATTCTAATAGTGTGTTGTTTGGTCGTCCTTTTTTCTTTCTTTGCATATCATCATTGTGCCAAACTATGTCACCTTCATATGGAGGCCAGTATTCCTCCATTGGTAGCACTGAGAAGCTTTTGTTATACACATTCGACGGTAATGGCCTTGTAAACATCAAATAGATTGTTGTGAGCAGCCTGGCGAGTATGTGCATGCCTCAATGACATGGGAGCAAGGAATACGGAAGGCCTGGAACTTTCCACAATCACACCAACTTCTGTTTAGTTTGACAGCATAAGATAAATTTGGCCTCCCCTCATTGTGGTTCATTGTTTCCCGTACATTGAAATTTTTCCTATGACGGTCAAAGACTGTAGCCTCTTGTGTGATAGCTTTGATACTTTCCTCTTTCATCACTTTCATACAACATTCGCTGAATATTTGACCTGACATTAACACTGCACTCCATCTTCCACCTCTAGTTGCGAAGGTAGATGCCAACCTAAAATAGGTTGTTCTGACCAATGCGGTTATTGATAGATTTCTAATGCCTTTGAATACACCGTTCAAGCATTCCACAAGGTTTGTTGTCATGTGGCCCCATCGACAGCCTCTGTCAAATACCCTTGTCCACTGCTCTACTGGTATATTATCCACCCACCTTCCTACATATGCATTAGACAATCTAATTTTGTCACGGTAATGTTGAAATGATGGTTGAGTTAGAGCATACCCTGCATTCACCACTTTTTTGCAAAGGTTCTTGTCTTTGACTGCACACATGAAGTTTTGTGCGATATGTCTAATGCAGTAGACATGGGTAGAAGGAGGATCATGTCATCCGTTATCATGGTTATTGTAAGCACTCTCAATGGTAGCATGTCTATCTGAAATCAAACAGAGATTGGTTTATGGTGCGACATATGTTCTGAGATGTCGAAGGAAGAAACCCCAACCACCAGCAATTTCACCTTCAACCAGAGCAAAGGCTGTGGGAAATACATTATTGTTGTCGTCTTGTGCAACATCCATAAGCAAAGTACCCTTGTATTTGCCGTATAACCATGTTCCGTCAATTTGAATAATAGGTTTGCAGAATGCAAAACCTTTGATGCACGATTCAAACGCCCAAAAGAGACGGCGAAAGATTATATTTCCAGCAACATGGGTTTCGTCTGGCGTAAATGCTGACAATGTCTCCATAATTGCAACAGTTCTTGGTGCGTATGTTTTTAGTGCCCATAAAAACCGTGGCAATTCTTTGTATGAATCCTCTCAGTTGTCAAATACCTGTTAAATAACCTTTGTCCTTGCAATCCATGCTTTCTTGTAAGATGGAGTATAATTATATCTTGTGACGATATGAGATTTTATTAGACTCACCTTTACTAATGGGTCTTTGTTAATAAGCGGTAAAATGTCTTGATATATCAATGCAGCGCTTAATTTATGATGATCTTGTACAACATTAGTTATAATGCAACTGTGAGGTGTGTCTATATAAGCTATCTTCCAAGAGTCTCTTCTCTTCTTGTGAGACACAACCAATCGAAACTTGCAAAGGATGTTACGAAATTCGATGACATACCTTCTCGAATCAGTGCATTTCACTGTGAAATCAACAGAGTTATTCATGTGAAATTTTTTGATAGCTCACACACATTCTTCTTTAGTGCGGAACATGTCTCCCACTTTTAACTCACCCTTTGATCGTGGATACAGGTTATAAAAAAAACTGTTGGATGTTTCATTGTCATGCAGATCCATGTTTGTCATATGTTGAGGTGGATTATATACATGACTTGGAGGTAATGGCGTTGGATGATCGTCGTCTTCAATGTTGTTGTTCAACATATGATCTACCTGTGTCTCAGTCTCTTATTCTTCTTCATCAACGACGTTGACTTCTGCTTCTACTTCAAGGTCGACTTCATCTGAGTTTTCTAAATCAAATTCATCAGATTCAACTTAATTAGTTATTTGAGATTGCTGAGATGATATACTTGGTTGAAGAGTAATATAGAACTCAATAGAGTTGCAACCAGAATGTTTGTGACTAACAAACATATATTCAACATCTTCATCGTTTCGTACCTTTAGCGGGAAAAATTTACATTGACTGGTCTAAAAAAAAGGATTTTGATACGTGATTTGTGACACAAGACTAGATCATATGCAGGATTCAATTCGTTTTTTCAAATGCAAGAAATATGAGTTTCTCTTGATCATAAGTCAGATAGTATCGATGTTTCAAAAACAAAACCCTTATAGATCACACTCATATGTCTCACTGTTGCAGTGAGCATTGATAGTATATCTTGGTGCAGGTGACATTGTAATATTTTTTGTGTAGATGAAAAGTAAATTGTTTGGTGCAGATGAATTTATGTTGATTGTAGGATGTAATGGTAACACAGTTAAATAGACAAGTAATGTGACATGCATGCAAGCCCTAGCGCTAGTCCAATTGGTGCTAGCATGTAATCCTTGTACATATGCGCCAGTCCATGTGGCGTCTTGCAGACCTCGTAACTCAGCATGCAGATAGCCATGCAGGCGTTAGGCTATGTGAAGACCATGCATGCATGAAAGTCTATGAGGCATCAGTCCATATGGAGCTAGCATATTAATTTTTCATGTGTAAGCCAGACCAATTGGTGCTAACATGCAAACACTTTTATCCATGCATTCAAACTTTTACATGTCTATACATGTCCCTCATTATAAATAGCCATGCAAGTCTCTCATTTTTTCCTCATCAACAATCACTTCTTCCTCTGCAACAACAACTCTTTCATCTGCAACAACCATTGTTTCATATATTTACTACGATAAGACGTAAGTGTTTAATTCTTGTATTATTTTTCTAGAATAATTCTTTATAACGTTACTTATTTTTTTGTTTATTTTTTATAAAGTAACGTCTTTTGTTGTTTCTTTTGTAGGATGTTTCTAGGTTTCAAACTCGTGTCCACGAAGTTGTACACATGGACGTGATGATTCAACCTTATGTCGAACTCGTCGGTTTTGTACATGTAAGCAAAATAATGTCTTGGTCGGTGGATACTAAATTTATTCTTGTATTATGTGAAAGATGGTGTCCCGAGACACACACATTCTGGTTTCCAACCGGTGAATGTACCGTGATGTTAGAAGATGTCTACATGTTAATGGGAATGCCTATTGAAGGTAAGACGGTAAATGGTAAAACCAACTATGCGAATTCGATTTGCATGGACCTCTTGGATGCTGATTTATTAGATGATAACTCGAGAGGTTAAGGTATACTCCTTTCACGCCTTAAGGTATATTATAACAACTTACAGTTAGATGAGAATTCTATCGAAGAGGCTCGAATAATAAAAACTAGGTGCTACATTATGCTTTTAATTAGTTTATTTTTATTTCCCGAATGTAAGACCCCAATTTTGACCCTAAGATCCCTCATGCAATTTCATCATATGCATTAGCATTGGGATTACACCTTGGCATTCTCCTTACCCCTCTTTCATTGGGTTTATTTTGGGAGAGATTACCAAGCACCATGTGATTGTATCATACTTGTATATTATCATTTTACTAACCAAAATACCAAAAATATGTCTTTGTATTTGTCTAACCCCTTTGTAGGTAGGGCATGATCCCCATTGATCTATCAAGTTCACATCTAGGGCTTAAGACCCTCATGGATAAAATTAAAATCAAGGATTAATCCATAAAGCATCATATATGAGTCCCAATGATCTCTACATGTCATATTGATCAAGTATTCTTCAAGAGTTTGGAAGTGATTTGCCTTGGAAACCCTAGTTTGATTGGGTATCTTAAGTAACTTCTCCAACAAGCTATCTCACCAATTGATCAAATTTCTCAAAGGAAATTTCAAAATTCATCATATTATGCATATATGATCTACCATGAGCCTATAAAGTCAAGAGAATTGAAGGTTAGCAAGTTGGTTGATGGTGGTTGGCCAAATGAATTCATTTGATCAAATCTGGGTCTTCCTAGACCCTATCTCCTACAATTTTCACCATATGAAAATGATTTCAATATCTAAGTTACTCTAAATGACATTCCAGACAACTTTCATGTTGAGACCTAGAGCTAGTTTTGCTTGTAAAATCATTTTCTATGTTGAAACATTATAGGTCATTTTGTCTAACCCCTAATTTGAAAGTCAACTACCCAAGGCCATAACTTGCTTATTTTTTATTATATGAAATATTTCCAAGTTTCACAATCAACTTCAAGATGTCTACTTCAACTTTGATGTTTGGAGTGAGAGCTAATTCAACGTTTATAAGCATGTGATATGAGGATACATTATAGGTCATTTTTTACCTATCCCATTGAACACGTGATTTTCCTCAACTTCAAAAATGCATAACTCTATCATTCTAAATCCAAATGACATGAAATTGGTGACCATTTTGAAGGTATTTGAAATATATACAACTTTTTTTGAAGACACGTTTCTCATTTGAAGCTCACATAAAAAGTTAAGCAAGGTGGAATATTGAGATATATGGCTTAACACTTAGAAAAAATTTCAACATGTTGAAATTTACAAACTTCCACCTCAAAATTCACCATGATCAAAATTCCAATTGGAAAAGTGTCCAACATCAAAGTTGTTCCCCTTGATCTAAGCTTTCCAAAGAACCATATTTCATGCATTTTGGATGAGGTTAGCTAGGGCTGCGCATAGTCTTAACAGGTCTGCATCATTGGAGAAAATCAAATGTCCAAAACTCCATTTCACTTTGCCTTGCCATTCAAGCATGATTTGAACTTCGGTACAGTTGCAATTGGATCATAATGGATTGCTTCATGGGCCTACACATGCCCATGCAAGCTTCTGCATCACCCTTGCCATTTTTAGCAATTTTTCAAGTGTGCAATTATCAATCTCAAAATCTATAAATACAAGACCTCTGAGCTCATTTCAAAGACACCTTGCGTGCCAACTTTGCCCCCCAATTGAAACTCTCACCATTCAAAGGAAAATCTGAGAATTTTCAACTTGAAAATTGAGTTTGAATCTCACTGTTTGAAGATTCAAAAACTCCAGGATCCAAAAAGCTTTGTACCATTGCCAAACCACCTCTGCAAGCTCCTCGAGTATGATCGAGTCAAGTTTGAAGCAAGCAAGATCCATTTCTGCACATCATTGAAGGTAATTTTCAGAAATCTTATTCTCTTTGATTCTCACTCAATTCTCATCAATTCTCTTGGATTTTTGATTGTCTGAAGTCCTACCAATGTAGGAAAGAAGATTGAGTTGCTTTGAGGTCAAATCGAAGTAACTCAGTTGACACACCTCAAAATTCAACTCCTCATATCTTTCTATATATTTGGAGTTAGTTGAAATTGAGGTCAGATTCGTGCTCTATGCCATTTTTTATTTCAGATCATGTCCTTTTTTTTCATTTTCTTGATGGTTATGAGTGAACCAGTCCGATGGATCCCGCCTGAGAAGGTGACCGGAGGTCTAGCGCCGGTGGTGTGTTGGACAGGTTTTGAGCCATTGATCTTGTTTAAATTATTTTAATCTTGAGCTTTGCTTTTGAATACCATTGGTGTGACGCACTGACTCGTGTGTTTGGTGGAACACGCGTTTAGACCACTTGATTTGCCACCTCAATTAATGAGGGAGATCAAGTGGTCCACATTTTTTGATTTTTTTTATTTTTATTTTATTTCATTTGATTTTCATTAATTCATATTAATTTTAATATTGATCCAAAAAAATAAGAGAGTTTCACAAAAAAAATTTAAATAATTTCTTCTTTCATATTTTGAATTAAAATTATTTTTTTGGATCATTATTAATATTTTTCATGATTTTATTGATTTTGTGAATATTTTTAATTGTTTAAAAATACTTTTAAGTCTCCAAAAATTCTGAAATTTTTTCTCCAAGGTCCTTTGACCTTGTTTGACCTATGATAAATCTCATGGCCATTTCTTTGGTATTTTGATGAGATTTTAGAAGTTTGACAAACCATATTTAATTTAATGCATTATTTTTAGTTTTTTTTAAATTGAATAAATGCCAAATAATTGTGTTGAGCTATCTTGATTATTTGTATAAGTTTGACTTGTGTTGTCGGGCCTTGGTCAATGTTGATTTGAATTTGCTAGGTTAAGATCATTGGATTTAGGGGATTGATGGAATGTACATTCCATCTCCCAAAATGAATGAATGATCTTAATTTCGTAAAAGTCCTCCTTTGACCAATTTGAGTTTTGATCTATTCCCCTCCCTCTTCATCTAGTTCCCCTTCTTTATGCATCCATCTTGTAAGACCCTAATTTTGACCCTAAGATCCCTTATGGCATCATGTTGTTGCACAAGTGCATTGCCTAAAGGATCATAGCATGTTTGGCTCCTTAACCCTAGGGTGGGACTTGTGTGAGTGTTTTTAAATCACCAAGCATGCTTGCATTGTATAATATTTCTTTTCTTATTTGATTACTAACCAAAAGCACAAAAATATGTCACTAACTCTTTTTGTTTTGAAGCTCAAGTGGTCATGTGCTCCAATGCTCCTAGGAGGCTCCTAAGCTCAATGCAATGGCTAGAGGAAGATGAGAAAAAGCATGACAATGGTCCACAAAGATCCTAATCATCATATATTTCTCCCAAGTATCTCAATTTGTCAATTTGATCAAGATAACCCAAAGGGCTTGAAGATTGTTTCCCAAGGAAACCCTAATTTCACTATGCTTTGATTGTGCCTTGCTCATGAAGCAATCTTAACCTATGATCAAATTTAATCAAGTTAAGTTCTTTAATTTATCATTTTATGAATATATGAGCCTATTTGAGGCCCCTCAATCATTTATTCATCAAGATTTGAAGTTTGGCCTTAAAAAGTTGACCAGTCAAGTCATCTGACTAAGCTGAGCACCATTGAGATATAACTTTTGATGTATTTGTCAAATGAAGATGACCCCAAGAGAAAACCTGTTCTTAGGAACCATATGAACAACTTTCATGTTCATCAAAAAATCCATTTTAAACTTGTAAGGTCATCATTAATTTCAAAACATTATAAGTCATTTTGACTGAAACTCTAATTTTGGGTCAACTCACCAAGGGCATAACTTCCTTAATTTTTATTATTTTGAGGTGAGACCAAATGCATTGGAAATATTGAGATGTCTACTTCAAATGTTATGTTGGACAAAATTTCATAGTCCTAAAATAAATACATGTGATAATACAAAACATTATAGGTCATATTGGACCTAATTCATTGAATTTGAAAAAGTACCCAACTTCAAATGCCTATAACTTTGTCATAGAAAATCCAAATGATGCAAACTTTGAGTCTAAATTTATCATCTTGAAAAGATATAAAACTTTGATGTTGGAGTTTTTCCATTTGAAGCTTGCATCATGAAAACAGAGGGGTTTGATTAGACTTGCTTTTGGTGAAATTTTTCAAATGTGACTTAAACATGTTTTGTACTTGGATCTTCCAGGCCAGTTTTCATTAATTTGCACATGCCTAATGAATTTTTTCCCAACATTACTTTTGTTCCTTATTCCAAGGGCTTTCTAACCATTACTCACATAACTCATTTGGATGTACCATTTGGGAGTTTGGAAGACCTTTCCATTTATGTGGATTTTGGCATTTCATGTTATAATTTGGTATGCAAGCTAGTTCCCTCCAAAATGCACGTCCAAATTCTTTCCAGGTGAACTCAACAAGCTTTTGCATCCATCATTGGGCCTTTCATACGCCTGTACAAGCCCAGGCACATCAAAGCTCAAATTTCATGCACATGAAGGAAGCGTGTGACCTGATGCTTTTAGCTATAAATAGAGGTTCCCTCTCATTCATTTAAAAAACCTTTTGGAGATCTGAATTGCTGCAGCATTGAAACCATAGCCATACCAAAGGAATTTTTCAGAAATTTTTCTCACTTTCGAGCTTGAAATTCAGCATCATTAGCTGATCTTCAAAGCCTAATTCCTTAGCCTTTCACTTCCACTACATCCATAGATCAAAGAGAAGCAAAGAACTTGGAGGTTTCGTGGCCAGAGGTGCTTCAATTCAGAGGTATACATTCAAACTTTTTGGATCGATAACTCTCATTTCAATGTAGTATTTTTGTGTTTATGTGGTTTTCTGAAGTCCTCACACTTGAAGCAAGCTTGTGATGCTTTCAATTTTCCATTTCATGAACTTTCAGTTTGAACACCATGATCTTCTCCTTCACATTTCTCTCAATATGGGAAGAGTGGGGAAGATTCATGGAT
The DNA here is from genome assembly GCF_024323335.1 of Lathyrus oleraceus. Taxonomy (NCBI): domain Eukaryota; kingdom Viridiplantae; phylum Streptophyta; class Magnoliopsida; order Fabales; family Fabaceae; genus Lathyrus; species Lathyrus oleraceus. Next base: position 10,989,467 of record NC_066585.1, on the reverse strand, counting down.
ACAATGTTGATCTCCATCACACGAGCTTCATTTTCATGTCTTTGTTTTCCATTTTCATTAAACTTTTTTTTCTCTGCAACTGGTGGCCGGATTCTGTTGGCTCGCCGGAAAAGACGGTGGTTTCCACCACCACCACTATGTGTCTTGTCTCCTGGCCATTGGATCTAGATTCCACGTTTTAATCTTGATCCTCCATTATGTTTACTTCATTTAATACATGTTGCTACACGTTTGACTTGGATGTAGAGTGTTCTCCATGATCTGAGCCATTTATCCATGCCACGTCAATTAATGAGCTTCATCCTGTGGCGCTGGTTTTTTCCATTTATTCTATTTTCTTTTATTTTCAACTAATTCATTTGATTTTTAAAAATTCATAAAAAATTCATTTGAAGTCATAAAAATAAGAGACCAATTCCAATATTTTTCTTGAAAAATCTAGTTTCATATATTGATTTTTAATTGTTTTTGTGACTTCATTTCATATTTTTCATGGATTGTTTGATTTTTAATAGTTTTAATTCATTTTAATTCATATTGTGCTATTTTTAATTATTTTAAATTGTTTTTTAAATACTTTCTCATTTCAAAAATTGGTGAGAAAATTAGTCAAAGCTTGTTTGACCATGTTGGACCTATGAGAGTTTAATTGGACTTGTTGAAGTTGATTTGAATTGAATTTGAGGTTTGACCTTATTTGTTTATTTTTTTTATTTGCATTTTATTTTAATTTAAAAAATGCCAAAAAAAAATATTGTTGACTTGTTATCTTCATTTCTTTTCTGTTTGGTGTTGGTTGATGTTGATTTGATTCACATTTGATCAATTGGATTTGGTTGTGGTCTTCTTTTCCCCTCCCTTTCATCTTCATCCCTTCCTTTCCATTAATGGCCAATGAGTTAAAGTCTTATGGTTGGTCTTGACAAATGAGAGGTTTAACCTTCTTTGATACAAACCAAACTCAACTTGATCCATGATCAAGTGAGTTGTTTTGTGTCCAAGATAGGTTGCTTCTTGGTCAAGCAAATAACCTAAAGTCAATACAAGGCCCTTCCCCTTTTGTTTGGCATGGCAAGTTTATGGAGCTTGGCTTACTAGTCATGATCTCTAACTTGTGTTATTTGCCTATATTTTTATTGACCAGCCTCAGATAGGTGTGACTACTACATTAGTCCACTTACGATTGCTTAACATAGTGCTACATTGTCTTATGACAAACTAACATAACTTCACTAATTACTAACTTTAATTTGAGCTTTTAATTTCTTGCCATTTACTTTTAATGCCATTTATTTCTTGCTCATTATTCATATTGATTTTCACTTTGCTCACTTGAGCACATATTTTATGTTTATGTCATTTTTCTTTTGCTCATTTGAGCTCATTATTGTATATAAATATACTGCTATCTTGTGTTTGTTTTGTGTTTGTTTTGTGTGAACCAATTGCAAAAGGAGAAAGGACTTAGAATTAGGACTTACCTATGCTTAAAGAAGTTCAAGAGCAACTAGGCCTCATGCCTTTAGAATGCAAAAATTGTTGAAGAGCAACTAGGCCTCATGCCTTTAGAATGCTAAAATTCAAAGTTGACCTCAAAGGACTTCTCATCCAAACTTATTCTTTGTCTGTTCACCTTATTGTGTTGTGAACTTTTTGATGTTTGCTCTTGTGTGATAGGGATCCCATCTTGAGATTGTGAAAAGAGGACCATTGTCATGAATAGCCAAGTTAAGAGACAAGCCAAATGAAGATCCTAGGAACTTAAGTTCAATTTGTTGATTGCTTGCTTGTGCGCTAAGTCCAAAGGAAAAGAGCATCTTGAGTCATCTATATGACTTCAAGAAAAGGAACTCCAAGGGTTTATCTTTCCCCTCTTATCTTTGTGTGCCTTAGGAGTAGCCCTTCTCTTCTTCTCCCCACTCTAACCAAGCCAAAAATCATTTTCTAAACTTTGACTTTGTTTCAAATTAGAAACCTAGGCCTTAAGCCTTTGACTTTTCAAAACCATTTTCATAAATACTCATTGTGAATAAATCTTAATCCAACTTTAACTTCATTTTGTAAATAAATCTAACTTGTAAGTATAACCCACTTCAAGTTGTTTTTGTGGTTCCAATGGCCACCTGTTAAAACTTTTCATAAACATTAGTCATAGGTTTGAGTTATCATAGTGGTTGATGTAAATCTCACCTCATCCTTAGTGTTGGATTATAAGCCTTCCATGCTTATTATAGGGTCAACCCCTCATTGGCATGTTGAAGCCTTCCTCACATGGTGGATAGTTGGCTTAGGTTGAGTTTTCTCCCTTTGATAACAAAAGACCTTAAGGCTTTTGGTCAAATCAATTCACCAATCTTTGAGATTTTTACCCCGAACTACGAGGTTTTGATCCTCCTTTGTGATGGTACGTAGGCAATGGGTTCATCCATTCAAACAACAAAATTTGTAAATATAATCTATTCTCTTCTCATCCCTCCAATCTTTTGCACAAATCTTTTCACAAATACCAACCTACAACACATATTTGCAAAAAGGGTTCCCTTAGAGTACTAAGGATGTTTTGGGTGCGTAAAACCTTCTCATTTCATAATCAACCCCCTTACCTAGATCTCTGACATTTTTATTAGTTTTTGATTTGAAAAACTTCTTACCTTGGCTTTTGTTCGCTTTTTAGCCTTTCCTTTGGACAAATAAAAGTGCGGTGGCGACTCGAATTGTATGTTGACTTTTGGTTTAGTCAATAAACCTAAAGTAACGAAAACCCCACTACACATCTCATTTGGCCTATGATATCTCAAAGTCCTAAGGCTAGTTGATTGAAAAATCAACATAAGCATGGATAAGATTAGGCCACCTCTTTTGCATATTCTTTTTGTGTGTGGTATGTTTCATGAGCATAGTCTATTATACTATGTCTCTAACATGCATTAACACCAAAATTCTATTGCCCGACCTCAAATAGTTGTGACTTCTACATAAGTCCAATTACGGTTGCTTAACATAGCGCTAAATTTTTGACACAAAAAGGCATAGCATTCTAGTTAGTGAGATTGTAAGTCTCCCCTCTTTCATGGTATTGTGTGGAAACTTGGTCTTTTTTCCTTCCTTTGGAAGATGTCTTGGTTCAAGGATCCATGCTTGTGATAAGTGGGTTGAGTGTTCTCCAAAGAATGACTTAAAATGAAAAGCAAAATCAAAAAAATACTAACTTCTAATTCATCAACAACTAACATTTAATTTCAAGTCATTTACTTTTAATTCACTTTATTTTTTAAGCTCTATTCATTTGCCATTATCCATACCATTCTTATTGTTTATTTTAATGCATTTACACTTTGTCCACTTGGACCATATTGTGTGATATATCTTGTTTGTGTATATTTTTGTTTGTTTGTGTGGTATTTGACCAATGTACATAATAAGAAACAAAAACCCTAAAAAACTATTGTGTGGACTGTTGGTCTGATCTTGGATAATTGGACTTGGAATCTAGGCAACATCCCTATACAAAAGGACTTGGTTAATGCCAACTTTCATGTAACCAAGTGCTTGCAATCTGAAACTTCATCTGATACATCATTGAAGATCCATCTGAGTTCATCTGTAACATGATCATTGTGAAGCTGTTATTTTGAACCTGTGACTTTTGGAATTCATCTACTACATGGGCAAATTTAAAAGAGATCATGGAGTGGCTAAAGCTTGGATGTGGCTATCTTTATTTAATGCCTTGCTCTTCAAGTTAATATTGTATTCATTGTTTGTTGCTTGATTCAAATATCCAAGGGAATTTGGGGTTTCTATATGGCATTCTTGCCTATTGGATTGCAGGTCATTTGTCAGATCTTTTCAACTCTTAACTTTTAAATTTATGCTTAGGATTAGTCTCTTCATCTCCTCCCCGTCTCTTTAATTTCAAAATCTCTCCCTTCTTTTAAAAACTTCTTTGTTTGAGCTTGTTATTTTCTAAACTTATACCCTTTGCAAATTAGAAACTTTGGCCTTATGCTATTGCATATTTCAAACTTCTTTTCTTAAATCAAACTTGTAAATAAACTTAACTATACTTGACTTAAAACTTTCAAAAAGTCAAAAAGAACTAACTCATTCACACCATTTTCTAGGCCCTTGTGCCTTTCAAACTTAATTTTTGATTAAAAGCAATGCATCCACTTTGAAATTTGTATCACGAACTACGAGGTTTTGATCCCTCATTTTATGTTGGTACGTAGGCACAAGTCCGAAGGTCTTGTCATACACAAAAATATAATTAATGAATTCTTTTCTCATCTCTCCACTCTATTTATTGCAAACATCACTTTATATAAAATACATATGCACACAAGAAAGGGCTCCCTAGGACTACCTAGGACACTTTGGGTGCTAACACCTTCCCTCTATGTAACCAACCCCCTTACCTGTAATCTCTGGCATTTTATTAGTTTTGATTTGAAAACTTCTTACTTTTGGGTTTTGTTCGTACTTTTCCCTTTTCCCTTGGAAACAATAAAAGCACAGTGGTGACTCTTGTTATTTGATGTCTTACTTATCCATAGCTTGATGATCATGAATTTACCGCTACAAAAACTAAGTGGCGACTCTGCTGGGGAGTAGTCTCTAGTGGGTTTAGCCTACTGTTTTGTGTGTATATAATTATATATATGTGATGTATGTATATTTGTATGATATAATCTGCTTGTTGTGCTTGGTGATCTCTGAGTGGTGAGATAAGTTCTAACCCGAACTTGAGTGCAATTAAGATAGGAGGATGGTATAGTCATGTTCGACTTGTGCAGAATAGTCCTTAACAAGTTGGCTTGAGATCCTTCTGCTCAGTGGAGACCCTTTGGGATTTGGAAATGTCACACAAGTATTTATGGTTAGGCATTACTAACTCTAATTTGGGTCCGAGAAACTGAGGACTGTAGAACATTTACCCCCTCTTGGCCTATTTAGGACGTAGTACAGACATGTCGCACCTCAAAAAATGATGATAATGCGATCCCTCGCGATGGGACGCGGAAAAAATGTTAGTTCGAACAGAGTCGCCACCGAACTTTATTCATTCCAATGAAGGAATAGGAAAATATCGAGAAAACCTTTAAAAATAAGAATAATGGTCGTCGCAACCATATTCGGGTTCGGGAGTCGATTACGCAAGGGGAAGGTATTAGCACCCCTTACGTCCGTTGTACTCAACGGGAACCTCTTAGTCTGATTTTGCTATTTGACTGTTAATTGACTGTTTATTTGCTTGCTTCGAGTGATTAGAATTGATGATAGATATGGATGAAGACCTCAGGAGGGGGAAATGGGAGGTTTTTTATTAGTGTGCTCGCGAAGATACATCAATCTCCTGCCTACGTATCCTTATAGTGCAATAAGGAAATCAGAGCATTCGTAGTTCGGGCTACTACGAATATTTGGGTGTGTTTTGTTTTGATGAACGACTGTGTTAGTCGGCGTTCTAACGGCTAAACGCTGGCGTTGTCTACTCTCGGGGGAGGCTCTAGCACTGGTTTGTTGTGCGCATCAGAAAGGATTGACAGTGTTCTTTTGAATAGGTTTTGGTCACGCGGGGGTGACAAGTTAATTTGATGTGTTTGGGTTTTGATTGGTTTCGATCGCACGGGGGCGAGAAGTTAGGTTTGATTTGTTTGAGATGTTTTTGGAGAACGACGAAAGATTGAGCAATGTGGTGTTCACCAATCATCCAATTCTTTCGAGGAGTAATAAGGCGTCCGCCTTCTAGTCCCTTTTCGTTCGAATTATTTATCGAAAGTTTGTTTGCGGATGTTGAATATGCACGGTAGTGAGGCGTACGCCCCCTACTTGCTTATCCAAAGAATAACGAGGCGTACGCCACCTATTCTCTTATCCAAGTTTATTTAGCGTGTTTTAGTCGGAAGTCGATAATTTGTGCAATATGGCGTTCGCCAATTATTCAAATAATCGAGAGATGGCAAGGCGTACGCCTCTCATCTTTTATCATCCGAAGTTTAAATTGTAAAAGATATATTTGTATATTGGATTGGTAGGCTTGGATTTGAAGATGATTTGAGTTTATTTGATTGTGGTTTTGAATTGATGACGAAGATTCGAGCAATGTGGCGTACGCCAATTATTCGAATAATCGAGAGATAATGAAGCGGATGCTCACTATTCTCCTTTTCATCTGAAATGTGGAATTAAAAGGGTTTAGGACTTGTAGTTGATTTAGAAGATGTGATTTGAATGTATATGATTAAGGTTTAATCGGGTGACAAGAACTCGCGCAATATGGCGTACGCCAATTATTCGAGTGCTTGAGAAATAGTGAAGCGTACGCTTCCTATCTCCTTTTCATCCCAAATTTATGTTTAAAAGAGAAAATTCCTTTGAGATCGAATGGTTTGGAAAAATGATTTGAATTTGTGTTTTATATTTGATTTGAAAAAATTGATTTGAAATTGTATGATTATTAGGGTTTAATCGGGTGACAAGAACTCACGCAATATGGCGTACGCCAATTGTTCAAGTGCTTGAGAAATAGTGAAGCGTACGCTTCCTATCTCCTTTTCATCCCAAATTTATGTGTAAAAATTCTTTTTTTGAAATTGAATTGGTTTTGAATTTGGAAATTATATTAATTTGAACATTTGATTTGAATTATTTGAATTTGGAAATTATACTTGACTTTGAAAAGTGATTTGAATATTGTGATTTAAGATTTAATCGGGTGACAAGAACTCGCGCAATATGGTGTACGCCGATTATTCGAGTACTTGAGAAATAATGAAGCGTACGCTTCCTATCTCCTTTTCACCCCGAGTTATATAAAAATAATATTTATTTTATTTTACTATTATAAAATATATAATTATTTGTGACATATAGAATATTTGTTTGACTAAAAAAACTTCACTTCATTTAATCATCATCCAAAGAATATAATTATTTATGATATATGGGATGCTTATTTTACTAAGGAAAATTGTGAAATTTATAGTAGCATTAGATATGAAATCAGGATAATTGAAGCACTAATTACGTGGGAACTGAATTACAACCACTACGTTCTAATTTTCACCATGCACCAAAGTTATATCTACAAACCACTTATAAAATGAGGCTGAAATTACTGAAGCATCTTAAACACATGGTAGTAGCAAAAACGAAGTGTAGAAGCGAGAACAACACGCCATTAAGAGCCTTATTAAACCAATACCTCATGCCAGCATTTTACCAAAGTACACACCATTATTAAACAAATAAGTTCAACTAATCAATAAACCAATTCTGAAAAATAATTAGCAAATTTCTACTAATTAACCAATCAAGGTAACAACGTTACTGCAATGTATAATAAGTTTAAACTTTAATTCTGATGCTCTCATTTAATACATACAACTTCTCCTAGTGTTTTACCCAAAGATGTCAATAAACAAAACAATTGATAACAGTATGAAATTAAATCCTCAATTAATCTTGTAATAAACACGACAACTTCAACACATAACGACAACAGCACAATCGCATTGGGAATATCCTAGAAAAGAGCATTACAACATTCTAATACCAACAACCAACATGGACTAATGCAACCGAGTTTGAATCAAAACAGTGGCTGTAGCAAACAACATAATATCAAGAAGAAACACGACACGGACTGTTACCGTAACTATAAACAAATTTAATCCTGCAGCAAGAAAATGATATCGTTAACATGTACCAAATCCCTTGTAAATAATGCCAAACTGCTTCGATACAACTCAATATGAAGTTCAATATTTCTATGAAATCACCATGATGCAATTAGCAAGACTTAAAGAGAATAATAGTAACACAAATACTGGATATAACAATGAACAGAATCCTTGCCCAAAATTAAATGTAAACAGCATAAACTTAAATTTAACGCTTTGACAGAAATATTACCCAAATCGACCAAGCTATCACTTTCTGTCCGCTGCTCTGAGTCTGTTGGGGCGTATCGTCCTTCCTTCGCTGTTTGGGACGTCCCTTCGAAACTGAGTTTCTACCCGTGGCCTTCAAGTGCAATTCACAACAGCTCATATGTTTCTCCCACTTGTAAAGGTTCAATAGCCTTCCTGGAAATTGCTTTAAGGTTCATTGAAAACTAAAAACAAGGTATAAACCAAACAGAACTGCAACTCAAACGCGACGGTGACGATGTAACGTTCGTCGGAAAGGTTTTTTTGTGAATTTCGAAAGGGACGAAATGAAGTGAGGATTTGGGGGTTTTGCAAGGCGGAGGTTAATCAGTGTATTTCGGCGGATGAAATGGGGAAGACGATTGATGGTTTAGATGTTACGGCGTGGAGGTTGTATGGTGTTCGTTGGGGTTTTCGCCGGTGGTGATGGCGGATCGTTGCCGGCATAGACGGAGAGTTTATGGTGGAGATGGATGACGGAAAATGAAGGATGAGTGACGGTGGCTAGCTCGTCGGTGGGGTTTTGGATGTTGCAGCTTGGGTTTAAAGGCCGGTGGGTTTGTTGAAGGTAGGCGGCGGCTGGAACGAAGATGGATTTGCGATGGTGGTAGGCGGTGGTTTGAAGGAGTGTGAGAGATTTGAAGGTGGTGGCGTGAAGTGGTGATGGATGGCGGCGGCGATTGAGGACTAGCGATGGAGGTGATGAAGGGTTTAGGGTTTCGGCGGTTGCTTGATGAGCGGCGGTAATAGGTTTTGAAGAGCGACGATGAAGGTGTGGAAAGGGTTTCGCAGTGGTGAAGAGGTGAAGATCATAGAGGGAAGGTGAGGCGATGTTGTTGGTTAAACGCGGGTTACCGACGGAGGAAGGGATTGCGTATGGGTTTTCTGAGAGAGAGCCCAGTGAATAGTGAGTGGTCTCTTAGGAAGAGGAAAAGGTTTTACTGAGTGATGTGAGTGTTTTTTCTTATGCTGAGAGTGAGAGAATGAGGAGATGGTGGAGTGAATCGTGCCCGAGTGAGAGAGCGAGGATCATTTGTAGGGATTCTCTTTTTTGTTTTTTTCTTTTCTTTTTCGTACAGTAGAGGGAAAGAGGAGGTAGTGGAGCAGGGTCTTGTTGGTAGTGGGGGAGTGGATGATGAGAGACGTTGGGAGCGTGAGAAGCTAACAGTCTTTTTGTTTTTCCTCATAGAATCCAATGTACATTATATACAATTATTATTACAAATTAATATTAAAAAAAATCTAACCATTATTTTAAAAACTAACTAACTATTTATAGACAAACTAATTACTAAACTAATTATTATATAATTAAATAATTAATATGAAAAAACTAATTAATACCTAAAAAAAAACTAACTAATATTAAAACTCTAACTAATATTTAATTAAAAAACTAATATTTTTTAAAACACTAACTAGTTATCTTAATTTAAATATCTAAACAAAAAGAAAATTACCAATTAAAAATGAGTACAATTTATTCGGAAAATTAAATAAATCACAGTCTTTCTTCGAATCTTGACAATTCAACCGATTTTTTTTATTCTCAAATAAATTCCCTCTGATTGATATTTCCGTCATTTATTCATGATGCAAATGTGTGTCATGTTATGTGTATGATGCAAAAATGAAACTGAAATTAATTTTGAAAAGAAATTAAAATAAGCCCGGACAAAATTGGGGTACGACAGCTGCCCCTATTTAATTATCTTGAATCAGAAGGTAAGAATGACAAAGGTCATCTTACATTCGTGGTGGAAGGTAATTAAATACTAAAGGATCCAAATTTTGTCCTTTGAAATGCAATGCAGATGAAAATGCAATGGATGCCAAGGTAGTAGGGGTAGGATGTTCGATCAATGCCAACCCTCGAGTCAACATTCAAATCTTGCACAGGTTATTTCTGATGTGAAGACAAAATCGGTTTTCTAACACCAAAAGGATGACAGAGATTCACTATGATTTTGAGGATTGTCATCACCAAAAGGATGACGGATAAGCTGAGCTTCAAAGGTAGTCATTACTAAAAGGATGATGTCCGTCACCAAAAGGATGATGGTATTCTGATAAGATTTCCCAGTACAGAGTATAATATCAAGGCTATCACCAAAAGGATGACAGTTGACTCATCAACTTCAAAGATCACCGTCACCAAAAGGATGAAGGTAAGATCCAACAACAAAACTTGTTATCACCAAAAGGATGATAATAAGTCAAATAACTCCAATGATCACCATCACCAAAAGGATGAAGGTGTAGTCACACAACAAACTTGTTATCACCAAAAGGATGATAATAAGTCGACAATCACCATCACCAAAAGGATGAAGGTATAATTAAAAACAAAACTTGTCATCACCAAAAGGATGATAAGAAGCACACACGCAATTGATCACCATCACCAAAAGGATGAAGGTAGGATCGAGACACAGACTTGTTATCACCAAAAGGATGATAATAAGTCAACAATCACCATCACCAAAAGGATGAAGGTATTGTCAAACGACAAAACTTGTTATCACCAAAAGGATGATAATAAGCACACACGCAATTGATCACCATCACCAAAAGGATGAAGGTAAGATCAAGACAAACTTGTTATCACCAAAAGGATGATAAGAAGTCAACAATCACCATGACCAAAAGGATGAAGGTATTGTCAAACAACAAAACTTGTTATCACCAAAAGGATGATAATAAGTACACAACACAACTGATCACCATCACCAAAAGGATGAAGGTAAGATCAAGACACAGACTTGTTATCACCAAAAGGATGACAATAAGTCAACAATTACCATCACCAAAAGGATGAAGGTATTGTTAAAAGACATAACTTGTTACCACCAAAAGGATGATAAGAAGCACACACGCAATTGATCACCATCACCAAAAGGATGAGGGTAGGATCAAGACACAAACTTGTTATCACCAAAAGGATGATAATAAGTCACACATCACAATTGATCACTCTCACCAAAAGGATGAAGGTAGGATCAAGACAAACTTGTTATCACCAAAAGGATGATAAGAAGCACACACGCAATTGATCACCATCACCAAAAGGATGAAGGTAGGATCAAGACAAACTTGTTATCACCAAAAGGATGATAAGAAGCCAACAATCACCATCACCAAAAGGATGAAGGTACTTTCAAACGACAAAACTTAGTTACCACCAAAAGGATGATAATAAGCACTCACGCAACTGATCACCATCACCAAAAGGATGAGGGTAGGGTCAAGACACAAACTTGTTATCACCAAAAGGATGATAATAAGCACACACGCAATTGATCACCCTCACCAAAAGGATGAGGGTAGGATCAAGACACAAACTTGTTATCACCAAAAGGATGATAAGAAGTCAACAATCACCATCACCAAAAGGATGAAGGTATTGTCAAACGACAAAACTTATTACCACCAAAAGGATGATAATAAGCACACACGCAATTGATCACCATCACCAAAAGGATGAAGGTAAGATCAAGACACAGACTTGTTATCACCAAAAGGATGATAATCACCATCACCAAAAGGATGAAGGTATAATCAAGACACAAACTTGTTATCACCAAAAGGATGATAAGAAGCACACAACTCAAATGGTCACCGTCACCAAAAGGATGAAGGTAGAGCCAAGACACAAACTTGTTATCACCAAAAGGATGATAAGAAGCAACAATCACCATCACCAAAAGGATGAAGGTATTGTCAAACGACAAAACTTGTTACCACCAAAAGGATGATAATAAGTCGATAGTCACCATCACCAAAAGGATGAAGGCACTACAACACAACAGAACTCGTTATCACCAAAAGGATGATAATGAATCCACAATCACCATCACCAAAAGGATGAAGGTGAGATCATAACTTCAAAACTCGTTACCACCAAAAGGATGATAATAAGTTATAATAACTTCAAATATTACTGACACCAAAAGGATGACAGTAGGGGTTGGACTTTCGATATGTCACTATCACCAAAAGGACGATAGCTTAAACTGAATTCCATAGTCTCTATCACCAAAAGGATGATTTTAGATTAAACTGGACGTCATCACCAAAGGGATGATGATTGAACCAAAATGACAAGGATTGCTTATCACCATAAGGATCGCCGACACCAAAAGGATGACGGTAGGTTGTAGTGATTGTAGAAGTCACTATTCACCAAAAGGATGAAGATTGGACCAAAACTTCAAGGATCTTCGACACCAAAAGGATGACGGTAAGATCACAAATGTCAAGGATTTACCATTACCAAAAGGATAACGGTGATCGTAAACAGGGTGACGATTAATATTATTCCTCAAGGGACTTTCACCAAAAGGATGATATTGAGAAAAATATTGGAAAAATAAGGCTACTGTCAAAGTTCAATAAACCTGATTTGCTGGGTAGTGTTAGAATATTGCTGGATGAGACTTGCTCAGGGTATTGACAACAAAAGGTTGCAAAGCCAATATTCTCTAGGGAGATGTAGTTTCTGTTAACAAAAGGTTACAGGAAACGACTCATTGAGGGACGCTCAACGCGAAACAAGGTAAGTGTTTGGAGAAACATTGTTTGACTTAGCTGAGGATAACGTCTTATCAACAAAAGGTTGAAGGATGTAGCTTAATGGGGAATGCCCAACAATACAAGATAGGGACTCACTCAGAGGAAGTGACAATGACTCGACTGAGGATTGGCCTGGATGCCTACGACTAAACCTTGGATTTTGATTTGTGTTATGTACATGAATGATATGCATGTGTTATGTAATAAGGTGATGTATGTGATGCATGTGATGCATGTTTGAATGCAAAGGATGATTGGTTTGTTTGGGATTGGCCCCCCTTTTCAAAGGCAATGTATTTTTTTGGAAACCAAAGTTGGTTATATTTGTTTTTGTGAAGATGCCAGCGAGGTGGGCTTTGGCTTTTTGGTAATTGTCAATGTGGATTGGTCTTTTGATTGGTGGAAGGACCTGACTTCCCGACACTCGGTAGTTGATGATGTGATGAACACGCAATAGATGTGGATACTCTTGGTGCCCCAAGTTTGATCTCTCGCTGATATGTTGTGTATTTGTCTTCGAGAAGATCTCAGTTCTTCTTTTGATGCATCTGGTCAGCCTGTAATTGAGCATAGCGACGTGATCAACGCATGATGATTGTGCTTTTGACGTGCCCCAAGGATTCTTGTCAATATATGATGTTGCCCTGGTATGAACTTTTGACATTTTGGTTGTGAATTCAAGCAGTTACTAGTGTCTGACGCAATCTGCTTGATTGATTTGAAGATATGGAGGGAACTGCCCCTTGCAACTCGTCTTGCCCCTGATTGTAGGGTGTTCAAAGGAATTCTCCTTGAAAGGAAACCTTAGGAGTGATTATCTCATGACATGGTCTGAGTCTGGTTCTTTCAATATCTGATTCTGGCAATGGTCTGCCCCTGATTAGCCCTTGGGGGACTTGCCTCATACGGACTGAGTATTGAAGTACTTTTCCTCCTTGATCAGCCGATGCTTGGAGATTTGTCTTATGATGACTACTTCTTAGGTCAATATAATCCGAAGATGCCATGCCCCTGATTTACAGGATGGTCTTGATTCGTGTCAGCACCAATGATCAAGTGCCTCTTAAATTGGTCCTTGTTGGAACTTTCTCGACGTCAAGTACTGACTAACAATTAAGAGTTGTTATTCAAGAAATGGTGATTTTAATGCAACAGTTATGCAAGTTTTGAAAAAACAATGATTCATTTGGAGTGTTGTGGTAGTGTGTGGCGAGTGGATCATGAGTCCAAACGCGGTGCTTGATTTAGCTAGTGTGTGAATGATGTAGTGAGAAGAGAATATTAGCAAATATCTAGGAGTCAGTTTACTCAACCTTGCTATAATATGCTTTCAGAACAAACCTTACTTCAATTAGGTCTTTTGAAGGTTGTAACGTGGCTTGGTTCATGGTTATTGAAACGAAAGGATATAAGGCTCAAAGTTTATTTTAACCCACCCCTTCTTCATGATGATCTCCAATCCTACGTTCAGTTAATTCATACACACTCGTCTTTTGTAAGTGTAAGGATAAAGATGGTGATCCAAGGTCTCTTGGAATGGCAGCCACCTTATTTCGTTTTTTGGATGTCAGTGACCCTTTGATTTTGGTATGATGGTCACTGAGTTTTGTTTTGTTTGGTTGGAGACTTTCAATGTCTCTTTTGATTTTTGTTTTGATCCCTAACTTTTGCATGGACCGCTTGTTGAAGCTTTAATCCATCGGGATTGCCCCAGTTTTTGCCTAAGTCTCCTTTTTAGGGTGTTGGACTTAGCGGGCTCTTTTTTTTTACTTCTTTTTTCTTTTTTCTCTTTTTTTTTTGGAAATTGTGACTGCCAAGTCATTGGTTATTGAAGAACAACCGACATAAAGTTTGGATTTGTATGGTTCCTTCGACACTTCAGGATGTGTGTGAAGAATATCGTGTGGTTGATCCTCGCATGGGATATTTCATCTTGTAATTTGAATGTGTAGTCAAATCAACTGAACACTACCCTGCCCCAGGTTAAGCGTAAGGGTTGTTTAGATTTGAAAGAAACTCCTACTTCTAGGCTCGAAGTGGTTGACTAGGGATTAACTCCTTATCTCTCCAGTGTTTGGGGATTTGAAACAATGCCTGTACATCATCAGCAGGATTTTATCCGAAAGCATACAGTCAGCAATTATGAGTATTTTGTTTTCGTCATCCTCCTTCCAACATTTACTAATGATATTGTGATGAAGAGAGTGAGGTGAAAAAGTATGTATTTGTGATTTGAAGATGAGTGAATATGAAAGATTGATTCAAAGCATGCATAATCATCCCATTAATAAAACCGAGTGCAGATAACAATGTTTAAAGCATACAGTACTTAGACAAATAAGATCAAATTACAAGAATGCAAAATGGTAAAAATGGCATCAGGATTGCCTTCATTCAAAGCAACAGACTTCATCTCTTGATTCTTCGGCGGAATTGCTTTGCTGATCAGGTCGGTGGGAAGCTTTACCTTCGAGCTTCACTTGACTCTGCATGCGCCGGCATGGGGTTCGTTGCAACGTTTGGCCTCACTGGCGTGAATGTAAGTGCCTTACTATCAATCAGGTCCTGGACCTTGTGCTTGAAAGCCTTACAGTTCTCTATTGTGTGCCCTGGGGCACCCATGTGATACTCACAGTGAGCATTGGCATCGTAGCCTGGAGGATATGGTGGAGTTATAGGTGCTATCTCCTTTAGAACAACCGATCCATCCTTTAGCAGGTAGGGAAGGATCTTGCTGTATGACACTGGCAAATGATCGAAATGTCTTTCTGGCCTCCTTGCCCTTTGCTGGTTAGGCTGACGTTGTGGAGCACGTTGTTGTTGATTTTGATGTGGCTGCTGGTAAGCCGGCTGTTGATAAGGTTGTTGATATGGTTGATGATATGGTGTCGGGACGACAGCGGCGACCTGATCATAAGGCATAGGAGCACACGGACGTGCCCTATATCCTCCTCCTCTCATTATGGCGTTGGTCTGACCCTCTGGCTTCTTTGGGAGGTTAGGATAAGGCTTCTTCATCCCACTTGAAGCATTAGCAGCATAAGGTAGTTTTCCCTTCTTGATTTGGCTTTCAATTCGTTCTCCCACGGAGACAACCTCAGCAAAAGTTGGGAAACTGGATCCTACCATTTTCTCCATGTATTGGGTGTGCAGGGTTCCCATAAACATATCCATTAGTTCTTTGTCAAGAAGAGGAGGTTGAACACGAGCTGCAAGCTCTCTCCACCGCTGAGCGTATTCCTTAAATGACTCGTTGTTGCGTTGATTCATGTCTTGCAGTTGTGTGCGATTGGGTGCTAGATCAGTATTGTACTGATAATGCCTGAGGAAAGCTTCAGCAAGGTCTCTCCATGACTGGACCTGACCTCTCTCCAGTTGCATGTACCACTCCAAGGATGCCCCACTGAGACTATCTTGGAAGTAATGAATCAGGAGTTGATCATTACTGATGTGGGCAGCCATTTTGCGGCAATAAGCTCTAAGGTGAGTCCTCGGGCAGCTGATCCCTTTGTATTTGTCAAAGTCCGGGACTTTGAATTTTTGGGGAACCACGAGTCCTGGTACCAAGCACATATCAACAGCGTCCAAACCGGGAGTAGTATGAACCTCCAAGGACTTGAATTTCTCTTCCAGAGCATGGAGTCTCTCAACAGCTGGGTCCGGGAGATCTCCAACAGCAGGTTTGGCAGGTTGTGGCATGAAGAAGGCGTCATATGGATCTTCATCACCCATCAAGGATCCATGGCGAGCAGATGTAGCAGAAGGCTCGTGGGGGTTCACGTTGTCCATGGGAACAGGAATGGGGATCGGTCCTCCTCTAGGCTGGGCGGGATTACCATCAAGGTTAGTTACTCCAGGGATGCTAAGTGATGGTGATCCAAACTCGACAGCAACTTTCCTAGCTTCAGCGTTAGTCTCAGCATCCTTCTCCTTTTGGGCCAAGAGTAACATGGTTTCCAGCAAGCGATCCATCTTTGCCTTCATGGAGTCAAGGTCGGTCCTCATTGAAACTTGGTTGGCTTCAAGCTGTTCGAGTGTCATCTTGTAGTTGCGGCGTGTCTCGTACCGGTGTCGAGTAGTCAGCGTTTACTGGACAAAGGGTAGAACATGGTGTAAGCTTTTGTTTCTGGAAGATGAAATGCAATGCATGTTTATGATATGCAAATGCATGAAATTTTGCCAGGTTTTTTGCAAAGGAATACAGACTCAAGATTATTCACACGTCAGGTACGTCAGGATAACAGGAAGAAGTACGGGTTTCTCTGATCACAAGAAATTCCCAAAGGTAGGTTCTAAAGTTATGTTTTCAAGGAAGGAACTTAGACTCACGGATCAAGTTCAAAACTTCCTCGCAATGGTGGGCTGGCCACATTGTGATGGGAGTTCTAAAATGATCTAATCTGAGTGGGATTCTCGTATTGTACGAACAGGGTGTACACCCTTCGGTTCAATACTACATAATCACCGATTATGAAAACAAAACTTGGTTTAAGGCGAGGTCCCTAGAGTCACGGATCGTGTTTAGAACCTCCACCGCAATGATGGGCTAGCCATATTATGATGGAAACTCCAAACAGATCTACTCTAGGTGGAGTCTTCGTATTGTCCCAATAGGCGTACGCCCCTCGGTTCAATACTACACAACTCCGGGTTCTAAGTTCATCTCGAAGCTCAGGTGTTAAGCTTATCTCACAGCATACACCAAATCCCATATCATAGCAAAAAAAAAAAAACAAATACAACATAAACAATCATAATAAGATATAGAGAAATAAATATGGAAGAAAAGAATATTTTCTAACAGTCATAGCAAAATCAGACTAAGCTAGGCTAGACTCTCTCTTGCTTGGAGCAGGGTCCCCAGCAGAGTCGCCAGTCTGTCGCACCTCAAAAAATGATGATAATGCGATCCCTCGCGATGGGACGCGGAAAAAATGTTAGTTCGAACAGAGTCGCCACCGAACTTTATTCATTCCAATGAAGGAATAGGAAAATATCGAGAAAACCTTTAAAAATAAGAATAATGGTCGTCGCAACCATATTCGGGTTCGGGAGTCGATTACGCAAGGGGAAGGTATTAGCACCCCTTACGTCCGTTGTACTCAACGGGAACCTCTTAGTCTGATTTTGCTATTTGACTGTTAATTGACTGTTTATTTGCTTGCTTCGAGTGATTAGAATTGATGATAGATATGGATGAAGACCTCAGGAGGGGGAAATGGGAGGTTTTTTATTAGTGTGCTCGCGAAGATACATCAATCTCCTGCCTACGTATCCTTATAGTGCAATAAGGAAATCAGAGCATTCGTAGTTCGGGCTACTACGAATATTTGGGTGTGTTTTGTTTTGATGAACGACTGTGTTAGTCGGCGTTCTAACGGCTAAACGCTGGCGTTGTCTACTCTCGGGGGAGGCTCTAGCACTGGTTTGTTGTGCGCATCAGAAAGGATTGACAGTGTTCTTTTGAATAGGTTTTGGTCACGCGGGGGTGACAAGTTAATTTGATGTGTTTGGGTTTTGATTGGTTTCGATCGCACGGGGGCGAGAAGTTAGGTTTGATTTGTTTGAGATGTTTTTGGAGAACGACGAAAGATTGAGCAATGTGGTGTTCACCAATCATCCAATTCTTTCGAGGAGTAATAAGGCGTCCGCCTTCTAGTCCCTTTTCGTTCGAATTATTTATCGAAAGTTTGTTTGCGGATGTTGAATATGCACGGTAGTGAGGCGTACGCCCCCTACTTGCTTATCCAAAGAATAACGAGGCGTACGCCACCTATTCTCTTATCCAAGTTTATTTAGCGTGTTTTAGTCGGAAGTCGATAATTTGTGCAATATGGCGTTCGCCAATTATTCAAATAATCGAGAGATGGCAAGGCGTACGCCTCTCATCTTTTATCATCCGAAGTTTAAATTGTAAAAGATATATTTGTATATTGGATTGGTAGGCTTGGATTTGAAGATGATTTGAGTTTATTTGATTGTGGTTTTGAATTGATGACGAAGATTCGAGCAATGTGGCGTACGCCAATTATTCGAATAATCGAGAGATAATGAAGCGGATGCTCACTATTCTCCTTTTCATCTGAAATGTGGAATTAAAAGGGTTTAGGACTTGTAGTTGATTTAGAAGATGTGATTTGAATGTATATGATTAAGGTTTAATCGGGTGACAAGAACTCGCGCAATATGGCGTACGCCAATTATTCGAGTGCTTGAGAAATAGTGAAGCGTACGCTTCCTATCTCCTTTTCATCCCAAATTTATGTTTAAAAGAGAAAATTCCTTTGAGATCGAATGGTTTGGAAAAATGATTTGAATTTGTGTTTTATATTTGATTTGAAAAAATTGATTTGAAATTGTATGATTATTAGGGTTTAATCGGGTGACAAGAACTCACGCAATATGGCGTACGCCAATTGTTCAAGTGCTTGAGAAATAGTGAAGCGTACGCTTCCTATCTCCTTTTCATCCCAAATTTATGTGTAAAAATTCTTTTTTTGAAATTGAATTGGTTTTGAATTTGGAAATTATATTAATTTGAACATTTGATTTGAATTATTTGAATTTGGAAATTATACTTGACTTTGAAAAGTGATTTGAATATTGTGATTTAAGATTTAATCGGGTGACAAGAACTCGCGCAATATGGCGTACGCCGATTATTCGAGTACTTGAGAAATAATGAAGCGTACGCTTCCTATCTCCTTTTCACCCCGAGTTATATAAAAATAATATTTATTTTATTTTACTATTATAAAATATATAATTATTTGTGACATATAGAATATTTGTTTGACTAAAAAAACTTCACTTCATTTAATCATCATCCAAAGAATATAATTATTTATGATATATGGGATGCTTATTTTACTAAGGAAAATTGTGAAATTTATAGTAGCATTAGATATGAAATCAGGATAATTGAAGCACTAATTACGTGGGAACTGAATTACAACCACTACGTTCTAATTTTCACCATGCACCAAAGTTATATCTACAAACCACTTATAAAATGAGGCTGAAATTACTGAAGCATCTTAAACACATGGTAGTAGCAAAAACGAAGTGTAGAAGCGAGAACAACACGCCATTAAGAGCCTTATTAAACCAATACCTCATGCCAGCATTTTACCAAAGTACACACCATTATTAAACAAATAAGTTCAACTAATCAATAAACCAATTCTGAAAAATAATTAGCAAATTTCTACTAATTAACCAATCAAGGTAACAACGTTACTGCAATGTATAATAAGTTTAAACTTTAATTCTGATGCTCTCATTTAATACATACAACTTCTCCTAGTGTTTTACCCAAAGATGTCAATAAACAAAACAATTGATAACAGTATGAAATTAAATCCTCAATTAATCTTGTAATAAACACGACAACTTCAACACATAACGACAACAGCACAATCGCATTGGGAATATCCTAGAAAAGAGCATTACAACATTCTAATACCAACAACCAACATGGACTAATGCAACCGAGTTTGAATCAAAACAGTGGCTGTAGCAAACAACATAATATCAAGAAGAAACACGACACGGACTGTTACCGTAACTATAAACAAATTTAATCCTGCAGCAAGAAAATGATATCGTTAACATGTACCAAATCCCTTGTAAATAATGCCAAACTGCTTCGATACAACTCAATATGAAGTTCAATATTTCTATGAAATCACCATGATGCAATTAGCAAGACTTAAAGAGAATAATAGTAACACAAATACTGGATATAACAATGAACAGAATCCTTGCCCAAAATTAAATGTAAACAGCATAAACTTAAATTTAACGCTTTGACAGAAATATTACCCAAATCGACCAAGCTATCACTTTCTGTCCGCTGCTCTGAGTCTGTTGGGGCGTATCGTCCTTCCTTCGCTGTTTGGGACGTCCCTTCGAAACTGAGTTTCTACCCGTGGCCTTCAAGTGCAATTCACAACAGCTCATATGTTTCTCCCACTTGTAAAGGTTCAATAGCCTTCCTGGAAATTGCTTTAAGGTTCATTGAAAACTAAAAACAAGGTATAAACCAAACAGAACTGCAACTCAAACGCGACGGTGACGATGTAACGTTCGTCGGAAAGGTTTTTTTGTGAATTTCGAAAGGGACGAAATGAAGTGAGGATTTGGGGGTTTTGCAAGGCGGAGGTTAATCAGTGTATTTCGGCGGATGAAATGGGGAAGACGATTGATGGTTTAGATGTTACGGCGTGGAGGTTGTATGGTGTTCGTTGGGGTTTTCGCCGGTGGTGATGGCGGATCGTTGCCGGCATAGACGGAGAGTTTATGGTGGAGATGGATGACGGAAAATGAAGGATGAGTGACGGTGGCTAGCTCGTCGGTGGGGTTTTGGATGTTGCAGCTTGGGTTTAAAGGCCGGTGGGTTTGTTGAAGGTAGGCGGCGGCTGGAACGAAGATGGATTTGCGATGGTGGTAGGCGGTGGTTTGAAGGAGTGTGAGAGATTTGAAGGTGGTGGCGTGAAGTGGTGATGGATGGCGGCGGCGATTGAGGACTAGCGATGGAGGTGATGAAGGGTTTAGGGTTTCGGCGGTTGCTTGATGAGCGGCGGTAATAGGTTTTGAAGAGCGACGATGAAGGTGTGGAAAGGGTTTCGCAGTGGTGAAGAGGTGAAGATCATAGAGGGAAGGTGAGGCGATGTTGTTGGTTAAACGCGGGTTACCGACGGAGGAAGGGATTGCGTATGGGTTTTCTGAGAGAGAGCCCAGTGAATAGTGAGTGGTCTCTTAGGAAGAGGAAAAGGTTTTACTGAGTGATGTGAGTGTTTTTTCTTATGCTGAGAGTGAGAGAATGAGGAGATGGTGGAGTGAATCGTGCCCGAGTGAGAGAGCGAGGATCATTTGTAGGGATTCTCTTTTTTGTTTTTTTCTTTTCTTTTTCGTACAGTAGAGGGAAAGAGGAGGTAGTGGAGCAGGGTCTTGTTGGTAGTGGGGGAGTGGATGATGAGAGACGTTGGGAGCGTGAGAAGCTAACAGTCTTTTTGTTTTTTCCTCATAGAATCCAATGTACATTATATACAATTATTATTACAAATTAATATTAAAAAAAATCTAACCATTATTTTAAAAACTAACTAACTATTTATAGACAAACTAATTACTAAACTAATTATTATATAATTAAATAATTAATATGAAAAAACTAATTAATACCTAAAAAAAAACTAACTAATATTAAAACTCTAACTAATATTTAATTAAAAAACTAATATTTTTTAAAACACTAACTAGTTATCTTAATTTAAATATCTAAACAAAAAGAAAATTACCAATTAAAAATGAGTACAATTTATTCGGAAAATTAAATAAATCACAGTCTTTCTTCGAATCTTGACAATTCAACCGATTTTTTTTATTCTCAAATAAATTCCCTCTGATTGATATTTCCGTCATTTATTCATGATGCAAATGTGTGTCATGTTATGTGTATGATGCAAAAATGAAACTGAAATTAATTTTGAAAAGAAATTAAAATAAGCCCGGACAAAATTGGGGTACGACAGCTGCCCCTATTTAATTATCTTGAATCAGAAGGTAAGAATGACAAAGGTCATCTTACATTCGTGGTGGAAGGTAATTAAATACTAAAGGATCCAAATTTTGTCCTTTGAAATGCAATGCAGATGAAAATGCAATGGATGCCAAGGTAGTAGGGGTAGGATGTTCGATCAATGCCAACCCTCGAGTCAACATTCAAATCTTGCACAGGTTATTTCTGATGTGAAGACAAAATCGGTTTTCTAACACCAAAAGGATGACAGAGATTCACTATGATTTTGAGGATTGTCATCACCAAAAGGATGACGGATAAGCTGAGCTTCAAAGGTAGTCATTACTAAAAGGATGATGTCCGTCACCAAAAGGATGATGGTATTCTGATAAGATTTCCCAGTACAGAGTATAATATCAAGGCTATCACCAAAAGGATGACAGTTGACTCATCAACTTCAAAGATCACCGTCACCAAAAGGATGAAGGTAAGATCCAACAACAAAACTTGTTATCACCAAAAGGATGATAATAAGTCAAATAACTCCAATGATCACCATCACCAAAAGGATGAAGGTGTAGTCACACAACAAACTTGTTATCACCAAAAGGATGATAATAAGTCGACAATCACCATCACCAAAAGGATGAAGGTATAATTAAAAACAAAACTTGTCATCACCAAAAGGATGATAAGAAGCACACACGCAATTGATCACCATCACCAAAAGGATGAAGGTAGGATCGAGACACAGACTTGTTATCACCAAAAGGATGATAATAAGTCAACAATCACCATCACCAAAAGGATGAAGGTATTGTCAAACGACAAAACTTGTTATCACCAAAAGGATGATAATAAGCACACACGCAATTGATCACCATCACCAAAAGGATGAAGGTAAGATCAAGACAAACTTGTTATCACCAAAAGGATGATAAGAAGTCAACAATCACCATGACCAAAAGGATGAAGGTATTGTCAAACAACAAAACTTGTTATCACCAAAAGGATGATAATAAGTACACAACACAACTGATCACCATCACCAAAAGGATGAAGGTAAGATCAAGACACAGACTTGTTATCACCAAAAGGATGACAATAAGTCAACAATTACCATCACCAAAAGGATGAAGGTATTGTTAAAAGACATAACTTGTTACCACCAAAAGGATGATAAGAAGCACACACGCAATTGATCACCATCACCAAAAGGATGAGGGTAGGATCAAGACACAAACTTGTTATCACCAAAAGGATGATAATAAGTCACACATCACAATTGATCACTCTCACCAAAAGGATGAAGGTAGGATCAAGACAAACTTGTTATCACCAAAAGGATGATAAGAAGCACACACGCAATTGATCACCATCACCAAAAGGATGAAGGTAGGATCAAGACAAACTTGTTATCACCAAAAGGATGATAAGAAGCCAACAATCACCATCACCAAAAGGATGAAGGTACTTTCAAACGACAAAACTTAGTTACCACCAAAAGGATGATAATAAGCACTCACGCA
The DNA here is from genome assembly GCF_024323335.1 of Lathyrus oleraceus. NCBI lineage: Eukaryota > Viridiplantae > Streptophyta > Magnoliopsida > Fabales > Fabaceae > Lathyrus > Lathyrus oleraceus. Next base: position 10,965,909 of record NC_066585.1, on the reverse strand, counting down.
ACTGATCACCATCACCAAAAGGATGAGGGTAGGGTCAAGACACAAACTTGTTATCACCAAAAGGATGATAATAAGCACACACGCAATTGATCACCCTCACCAAAAGGATGAGGGTAGGATCAAGACACAAACTTGTTATCACCAAAAGGATGATAAGAAGTCAACAATCACCATCACCAAAAGGATGAAGGTATTGTCAAACGACAAAACTTATTACCACCAAAAGGATGATAATAAGCACACACGCAATTGATCACCATCACCAAAAGGATGAAGGTAAGATCAAGACACAGACTTGTTATCACCAAAAGGATGATAATCACCATCACCAAAAGGATGAAGGTATAATCAAGACACAAACTTGTTATCACCAAAAGGATGATAAGAAGCACACAACTCAAATGGTCACCGTCACCAAAAGGATGAAGGTAGAGCCAAGACACAAACTTGTTATCACCAAAAGGATGATAAGAAGCAACAATCACCATCACCAAAAGGATGAAGGTATTGTCAAACGACAAAACTTGTTACCACCAAAAGGATGATAATAAGTCGATAGTCACCATCACCAAAAGGATGAAGGCACTACAACACAACAGAACTCGTTATCACCAAAAGGATGATAATGAATCCACAATCACCATCACCAAAAGGATGAAGGTGAGATCATAACTTCAAAACTCGTTACCACCAAAAGGATGATAATAAGTTATAATAACTTCAAATATTACTGACACCAAAAGGATGACAGTAGGGGTTGGACTTTCGATATGTCACTATCACCAAAAGGACGATAGCTTAAACTGAATTCCATAGTCTCTATCACCAAAAGGATGATTTTAGATTAAACTGGACGTCATCACCAAAGGGATGATGATTGAACCAAAATGACAAGGATTGCTTATCACCATAAGGATCGCCGACACCAAAAGGATGACGGTAGGTTGTAGTGATTGTAGAAGTCACTATTCACCAAAAGGATGAAGATTGGACCAAAACTTCAAGGATCTTCGACACCAAAAGGATGACGGTAAGATCACAAATGTCAAGGATTTACCATTACCAAAAGGATAACGGTGATCGTAAACAGGGTGACGATTAATATTATTCCTCAAGGGACTTTCACCAAAAGGATGATATTGAGAAAAATATTGGAAAAATAAGGCTACTGTCAAAGTTCAATAAACCTGATTTGCTGGGTAGTGTTAGAATATTGCTGGATGAGACTTGCTCAGGGTATTGACAACAAAAGGTTGCAAAGCCAATATTCTCTAGGGAGATGTAGTTTCTGTTAACAAAAGGTTACAGGAAACGACTCATTGAGGGACGCTCAACGCGAAACAAGGTAAGTGTTTGGAGAAACATTGTTTGACTTAGCTGAGGATAACGTCTTATCAACAAAAGGTTGAAGGATGTAGCTTAATGGGGAATGCCCAACAATACAAGATAGGGACTCACTCAGAGGAAGTGACAATGACTCGACTGAGGATTGGCCTGGATGCCTACGACTAAACCTTGGATTTTGATTTGTGTTATGTACATGAATGATATGCATGTGTTATGTAATAAGGTGATGTATGTGATGCATGTGATGCATGTTTGAATGCAAAGGATGATTGGTTTGTTTGGGATTGGCCCCCCTTTTCAAAGGCAATGTATTTTTTTGGAAACCAAAGTTGGTTATATTTGTTTTTGTGAAGATGCCAGCGAGGTGGGCTTTGGCTTTTTGGTAATTGTCAATGTGGATTGGTCTTTTGATTGGTGGAAGGACCTGACTTCCCGACACTCGGTAGTTGATGATGTGATGAACACGCAATAGATGTGGATACTCTTGGTGCCCCAAGTTTGATCTCTCGCTGATATGTTGTGTATTTGTCTTCGAGAAGATCTCAGTTCTTCTTTTGATGCATCTGGTCAGCCTGTAATTGAGCATAGCGACGTGATCAACGCATGATGATTGTGCTTTTGACGTGCCCCAAGGATTCTTGTCAATATATGATGTTGCCCTGGTATGAACTTTTGACATTTTGGTTGTGAATTCAAGCAGTTACTAGTGTCTGACGCAATCTGCTTGATTGATTTGAAGATATGGAGGGAACTGCCCCTTGCAACTCGTCTTGCCCCTGATTGTAGGGTGTTCAAAGGAATTCTCCTTGAAAGGAAACCTTAGGAGTGATTATCTCATGACATGGTCTGAGTCTGGTTCTTTCAATATCTGATTCTGGCAATGGTCTGCCCCTGATTAGCCCTTGGGGGACTTGCCTCATACGGACTGAGTATTGAAGTACTTTTCCTCCTTGATCAGCCGATGCTTGGAGATTTGTCTTATGATGACTACTTCTTAGGTCAATATAATCCGAAGATGCCATGCCCCTGATTTACAGGATGGTCTTGATTCGTGTCAGCACCAATGATCAAGTGCCTCTTAAATTGGTCCTTGTTGGAACTTTCTCGACGTCAAGTACTGACTAACAATTAAGAGTTGTTATTCAAGAAATGGTGATTTTAATGCAACAGTTATGCAAGTTTTGAAAAAACAATGATTCATTTGGAGTGTTGTGGTAGTGTGTGGCGAGTGGATCATGAGTCCAAACGCGGTGCTTGATTTAGCTAGTGTGTGAATGATGTAGTGAGAAGAGAATATTAGCAAATATCTAGGAGTCAGTTTACTCAACCTTGCTATAATATGCTTTCAGAACAAACCTTACTTCAATTAGGTCTTTTGAAGGTTGTAACGTGGCTTGGTTCATGGTTATTGAAACGAAAGGATATAAGGCTCAAAGTTTATTTTAACCCACCCCTTCTTCATGATGATCTCCAATCCTACGTTCAGTTAATTCATACACACTCGTCTTTTGTAAGTGTAAGGATAAAGATGGTGATCCAAGGTCTCTTGGAATGGCAGCCACCTTATTTCGTTTTTTGGATGTCAGTGACCCTTTGATTTTGGTATGATGGTCACTGAGTTTTGTTTTGTTTGGTTGGAGACTTTCAATGTCTCTTTTGATTTTTGTTTTGATCCCTAACTTTTGCATGGACCGCTTGTTGAAGCTTTAATCCATCGGGATTGCCCCAGTTTTTGCCTAAGTCTCCTTTTTAGGGTGTTGGACTTAGCGGGCTCTTTTTTTTTACTTCTTTTTTCTTTTTTCTCTTTTTTTTTTGGAAATTGTGACTGCCAAGTCATTGGTTATTGAAGAACAACCGACATAAAGTTTGGATTTGTATGGTTCCTTCGACACTTCAGGATGTGTGTGAAGAATATCGTGTGGTTGATCCTCGCATGGGATATTTCATCTTGTAATTTGAATGTGTAGTCAAATCAACTGAACACTACCCTGCCCCAGGTTAAGCGTAAGGGTTGTTTAGATTTGAAAGAAACTCCTACTTCTAGGCTCGAAGTGGTTGACTAGGGATTAACTCCTTATCTCTCCAGTGTTTGGGGATTTGAAACAATGCCTGTACATCATCAGCAGGATTTTATCCGAAAGCATACAGTCAGCAATTATGAGTATTTTGTTTTCGTCATCCTCCTTCCAACATTTACTAATGATATTGTGATGAAGAGAGTGAGGTGAAAAAGTATGTATTTGTGATTTGAAGATGAGTGAATATGAAAGATTGATTCAAAGCATGCATAATCATCCCATTAATAAAACCGAGTGCAGATAACAATGTTTAAAGCATACAGTACTTAGACAAATAAGATCAAATTACAAGAATGCAAAATGGTAAAAATGGCATCAGGATTGCCTTCATTCAAAGCAACAGACTTCATCTCTTGATTCTTCGGCGGAATTGCTTTGCTGATCAGGTCGGTGGGAAGCTTTACCTTCGAGCTTCACTTGACTCTGCATGCGCCGGCATGGGGTTCGTTGCAACGTTTGGCCTCACTGGCGTGAATGTAAGTGCCTTACTATCAATCAGGTCCTGGACCTTGTGCTTGAAAGCCTTACAGTTCTCTATTGTGTGCCCTGGGGCACCCATGTGATACTCACAGTGAGCATTGGCATCGTAGCCTGGAGGATATGGTGGAGTTATAGGTGCTATCTCCTTTAGAACAACCGATCCATCCTTTAGCAGGTAGGGAAGGATCTTGCTGTATGACACTGGCAAATGATCGAAATGTCTTTCTGGCCTCCTTGCCCTTTGCTGGTTAGGCTGACGTTGTGGAGCACGTTGTTGTTGATTTTGATGTGGCTGCTGGTAAGCCGGCTGTTGATAAGGTTGTTGATATGGTTGATGATATGGTGTCGGGACGACAGCGGCGACCTGATCATAAGGCATAGGAGCACACGGACGTGCCCTATATCCTCCTCCTCTCATTATGGCGTTGGTCTGACCCTCTGGCTTCTTTGGGAGGTTAGGATAAGGCTTCTTCATCCCACTTGAAGCATTAGCAGCATAAGGTAGTTTTCCCTTCTTGATTTGGCTTTCAATTCGTTCTCCCACGGAGACAACCTCAGCAAAAGTTGGGAAACTGGATCCTACCATTTTCTCCATGTATTGGGTGTGCAGGGTTCCCATAAACATATCCATTAGTTCTTTGTCAAGAAGAGGAGGTTGAACACGAGCTGCAAGCTCTCTCCACCGCTGAGCGTATTCCTTAAATGACTCGTTGTTGCGTTGATTCATGTCTTGCAGTTGTGTGCGATTGGGTGCTAGATCAGTATTGTACTGATAATGCCTGAGGAAAGCTTCAGCAAGGTCTCTCCATGACTGGACCTGACCTCTCTCCAGTTGCATGTACCACTCCAAGGATGCCCCACTGAGACTATCTTGGAAGTAATGAATCAGGAGTTGATCATTACTGATGTGGGCAGCCATTTTGCGGCAATAAGCTCTAAGGTGAGTCCTCGGGCAGCTGATCCCTTTGTATTTGTCAAAGTCCGGGACTTTGAATTTTTGGGGAACCACGAGTCCTGGTACCAAGCACATATCAACAGCGTCCAAACCGGGAGTAGTATGAACCTCCAAGGACTTGAATTTCTCTTCCAGAGCATGGAGTCTCTCAACAGCTGGGTCCGGGAGATCTCCAACAGCAGGTTTGGCAGGTTGTGGCATGAAGAAGGCGTCATATGGATCTTCATCACCCATCAAGGATCCATGGCGAGCAGATGTAGCAGAAGGCTCGTGGGGGTTCACGTTGTCCATGGGAACAGGAATGGGGATCGGTCCTCCTCTAGGCTGGGCGGGATTACCATCAAGGTTAGTTACTCCAGGGATGCTAAGTGATGGTGATCCAAACTCGACAGCAACTTTCCTAGCTTCAGCGTTAGTCTCAGCATCCTTCTCCTTTTGGGCCAAGAGTAACATGGTTTCCAGCAAGCGATCCATCTTTGCCTTCATGGAGTCAAGGTCGGTCCTCATTGAAACTTGGTTGGCTTCAAGCTGTTCGAGTGTCATCTTGTAGTTGCGGCGTGTCTCGTACCGGTGTCGAGTAGTCAGCGTTTACTGGACAAAGGGTAGAACATGGTGTAAGCTTTTGTTTCTGGAAGATGAAATGCAATGCATGTTTATGATATGCAAATGCATGAAATTTTGCCAGGTTTTTTGCAAAGGAATACAGACTCAAGATTATTCACACGTCAGGTACGTCAGGATAACAGGAAGAAGTACGGGTTTCTCTGATCACAAGAAATTCCCAAAGGTAGGTTCTAAAGTTATGTTTTCAAGGAAGGAACTTAGACTCACGGATCAAGTTCAAAACTTCCTCGCAATGGTGGGCTGGCCACATTGTGATGGGAGTTCTAAAATGATCTAATCTGAGTGGGATTCTCGTATTGTACGAACAGGGTGTACACCCTTCGGTTCAATACTACATAATCACCGATTATGAAAACAAAACTTGGTTTAAGGCGAGGTCCCTAGAGTCACGGATCGTGTTTAGAACCTCCACCGCAATGATGGGCTAGCCATATTATGATGGAAACTCCAAACAGATCTACTCTAGGTGGAGTCTTCGTATTGTCCCAATAGGCGTACGCCCCTCGGTTCAATACTACACAACTCCGGGTTCTAAGTTCATCTCGAAGCTCAGGTGTTAAGCTTATCTCACAGCATACACCAAATCCCATATCATAGCAAAAAAAAAAAAACAAATACAACATAAACAATCATAATAAGATATAGAGAAATAAATATGGAAGAAAAGAATATTTTCTAACAGTCATAGCAAAATCAGACTAAGCTAGGCTAGACTCTCTCTTGCTTGGAGCAGGGTCCCCAGCAGAGTCGCCAGTCTGTCGCACCTCAAAAAATGATGATAATGCGATCCCTCGCGATGGGACGCGGAAAAAATGTTAGTTCGAACAGAGTCGCCACCGAACTTTATTCATTCCAATGAAGGAATAGGAAAATATCGAGAAAACCTTTAAAAATAAGAATAATGGTCGTCGCAACCATATTCGGGTTCGGGAGTCGATTACGCAAGGGGAAGGTATTAGCACCCCTTACGTCCGTTGTACTCAACGGGAACCTCTTAGTCTGATTTTGCTATTTGACTGTTAATTGACTGTTTATTTGCTTGCTTCGAGTGATTAGAATTGATGATAGATATGGATGAAGACCTCAGGAGGGGGAAATGGGAGGTTTTTTATTAGTGTGCTCGCGAAGATACATCAATCTCCTGCCTACGTATCCTTATAGTGCAATAAGGAAATCAGAGCATTCGTAGTTCGGGCTACTACGAATATTTGGGTGTGTTTTGTTTTGATGAACGACTGTGTTAGTCGGCGTTCTAACGGCTAAACGCTGGCGTTGTCTACTCTCGGGGGAGGCTCTAGCACTGGTTTGTTGTGCGCATCAGAAAGGATTGACAGTGTTCTTTTGAATAGGTTTTGGTCACGCGGGGGTGACAAGTTAATTTGATGTGTTTGGGTTTTGATTGGTTTCGATCGCACGGGGGCGAGAAGTTAGGTTTGATTTGTTTGAGATGTTTTTGGAGAACGACGAAAGATTGAGCAATGTGGTGTTCACCAATCATCCAATTCTTTCGAGGAGTAATAAGGCGTCCGCCTTCTAGTCCCTTTTCGTTCGAATTATTTATCGAAAGTTTGTTTGCGGATGTTGAATATGCACGGTAGTGAGGCGTACGCCCCCTACTTGCTTATCCAAAGAATAACGAGGCGTACGCCACCTATTCTCTTATCCAAGTTTATTTAGCGTGTTTTAGTCGGAAGTCGATAATTTGTGCAATATGGCGTTCGCCAATTATTCAAATAATCGAGAGATGGCAAGGCGTACGCCTCTCATCTTTTATCATCCGAAGTTTAAATTGTAAAAGATATATTTGTATATTGGATTGGTAGGCTTGGATTTGAAGATGATTTGAGTTTATTTGATTGTGGTTTTGAATTGATGACGAAGATTCGAGCAATGTGGCGTACGCCAATTATTCGAATAATCGAGAGATAATGAAGCGGATGCTCACTATTCTCCTTTTCATCTGAAATGTGGAATTAAAAGGGTTTAGGACTTGTAGTTGATTTAGAAGATGTGATTTGAATGTATATGATTAAGGTTTAATCGGGTGACAAGAACTCGCGCAATATGGCGTACGCCAATTATTCGAGTGCTTGAGAAATAGTGAAGCGTACGCTTCCTATCTCCTTTTCATCCCAAATTTATGTTTAAAAGAGAAAATTCCTTTGAGATCGAATGGTTTGGAAAAATGATTTGAATTTGTGTTTTATATTTGATTTGAAAAAATTGATTTGAAATTGTATGATTATTAGGGTTTAATCGGGTGACAAGAACTCACGCAATATGGCGTACGCCAATTGTTCAAGTGCTTGAGAAATAGTGAAGCGTACGCTTCCTATCTCCTTTTCATCCCAAATTTATGTGTAAAAATTCTTTTTTTGAAATTGAATTGGTTTTGAATTTGGAAATTATATTAATTTGAACATTTGATTTGAATTATTTGAATTTGGAAATTATACTTGACTTTGAAAAGTGATTTGAATATTGTGATTTAAGATTTAATCGGGTGACAAGAACTCGCGCAATATGGCGTACGCCGATTATTCGAGTACTTGAGAAATAATGAAGCGTACGCTTCCTATCTCCTTTTCACCCCGAGTTATATAAAAATAATATTTATTTTATTTTACTATTATAAAATATATAATTATTTGTGACATATAGAATATTTGTTTGACTAAAAAAACTTCACTTCATTTAATCATCATCCAAAGAATATAATTATTTATGATATATGGGATGCTTATTTTACTAAGGAAAATTGTGAAATTTATAGTAGCATTAGATATGAAATCAGGATAATTGAAGCACTAATTACGTGGGAACTGAATTACAACCACTACGTTCTAATTTTCACCATGCACCAAAGTTATATCTACAAACCACTTATAAAATGAGGCTGAAATTACTGAAGCATCTTAAACACATGGTAGTAGCAAAAACGAAGTGTAGAAGCGAGAACAACACGCCATTAAGAGCCTTATTAAACCAATACCTCATGCCAGCATTTTACCAAAGTACACACCATTATTAAACAAATAAGTTCAACTAATCAATAAACCAATTCTGAAAAATAATTAGCAAATTTCTACTAATTAACCAATCAAGGTAACAACGTTACTGCAATGTATAATAAGTTTAAACTTTAATTCTGATGCTCTCATTTAATACATACAACTTCTCCTAGTGTTTTACCCAAAGATGTCAATAAACAAAACAATTGATAACAGTATGAAATTAAATCCTCAATTAATCTTGTAATAAACACGACAACTTCAACACATAACGACAACAGCACAATCGCATTGGGAATATCCTAGAAAAGAGCATTACAACATTCTAATACCAACAACCAACATGGACTAATGCAACCGAGTTTGAATCAAAACAGTGGCTGTAGCAAACAACATAATATCAAGAAGAAACACGACACGGACTGTTACCGTAACTATAAACAAATTTAATCCTGCAGCAAGAAAATGATATCGTTAACATGTACCAAATCCCTTGTAAATAATGCCAAACTGCTTCGATACAACTCAATATGAAGTTCAATATTTCTATGAAATCACCATGATGCAATTAGCAAGACTTAAAGAGAATAATAGTAACACAAATACTGGATATAACAATGAACAGAATCCTTGCCCAAAATTAAATGTAAACAGCATAAACTTAAATTTAACGCTTTGACAGAAATATTACCCAAATCGACCAAGCTATCACTTTCTGTCCGCTGCTCTGAGTCTGTTGGGGCGTATCGTCCTTCCTTCGCTGTTTGGGACGTCCCTTCGAAACTGAGTTTCTACCCGTGGCCTTCAAGTGCAATTCACAACAGCTCATATGTTTCTCCCACTTGTAAAGGTTCAATAGCCTTCCTGGAAATTGCTTTAAGGTTCATTGAAAACTAAAAACAAGGTATAAACCAAACAGAACTGCAACTCAAACGCGACGGTGACGATGTAACGTTCGTCGGAAAGGTTTTTTTGTGAATTTCGAAAGGGACGAAATGAAGTGAGGATTTGGGGGTTTTGCAAGGCGGAGGTTAATCAGTGTATTTCGGCGGATGAAATGGGGAAGACGATTGATGGTTTAGATGTTACGGCGTGGAGGTTGTATGGTGTTCGTTGGGGTTTTCGCCGGTGGTGATGGCGGATCGTTGCCGGCATAGACGGAGAGTTTATGGTGGAGATGGATGACGGAAAATGAAGGATGAGTGACGGTGGCTAGCTCGTCGGTGGGGTTTTGGATGTTGCAGCTTGGGTTTAAAGGCCGGTGGGTTTGTTGAAGGTAGGCGGCGGCTGGAACGAAGATGGATTTGCGATGGTGGTAGGCGGTGGTTTGAAGGAGTGTGAGAGATTTGAAGGTGGTGGCGTGAAGTGGTGATGGATGGCGGCGGCGATTGAGGACTAGCGATGGAGGTGATGAAGGGTTTAGGGTTTCGGCGGTTGCTTGATGAGCGGCGGTAATAGGTTTTGAAGAGCGACGATGAAGGTGTGGAAAGGGTTTCGCAGTGGTGAAGAGGTGAAGATCATAGAGGGAAGGTGAGGCGATGTTGTTGGTTAAACGCGGGTTACCGACGGAGGAAGGGATTGCGTATGGGTTTTCTGAGAGAGAGCCCAGTGAATAGTGAGTGGTCTCTTAGGAAGAGGAAAAGGTTTTACTGAGTGATGTGAGTGTTTTTTCTTATGCTGAGAGTGAGAGAATGAGGAGATGGTGGAGTGAATCGTGCCCGAGTGAGAGAGCGAGGATCATTTGTAGGGATTCTCTTTTTTGTTTTTTTCTTTTCTTTTTCGTACAGTAGAGGGAAAGAGGAGGTAGTGGAGCAGGGTCTTGTTGGTAGTGGGGGAGTGGATGATGAGAGACGTTGGGAGCGTGAGAAGCTAACAGTCTTTTTGTTTTTTCCTCATAGAATCCAATGTACATTATATACAATTATTATTACAAATTAATATTAAAAAAAATCTAACCATTATTTTAAAAACTAACTAACTATTTATAGACAAACTAATTACTAAACTAATTATTATATAATTAAATAATTAATATGAAAAAACTAATTAATACCTAAAAAAAAACTAACTAATATTAAAACTCTAACTAATATTTAATTAAAAAACTAATATTTTTTAAAACACTAACTAGTTATCTTAATTTAAATATCTAAACAAAAAGAAAATTACCAATTAAAAATGAGTACAATTTATTCGGAAAATTAAATAAATCACAGTCTTTCTTCGAATCTTGACAATTCAACCGATTTTTTTTATTCTCAAATAAATTCCCTCTGATTGATATTTCCGTCATTTATTCATGATGCAAATGTGTGTCATGTTATGTGTATGATGCAAAAATGAAACTGAAATTAATTTTGAAAAGAAATTAAAATAAGCCCGGACAAAATTGGGGTACGACAAGACACTGTTCAAGTGTAGACTTGATAACAGTTATTACGCGATATTACACTTAGACGAGTTTCTCTTGAGAATATTATGGGTCAATGAGTCAGTCATCTTAACCTGTAATATCCGATAGATGGAATTAAGACTATGGGAACTTTTTAGAACATGATCTACAAGTTTTATCCTTAGTTCACTCCTTTGGGATGATTCTTACCCAGACTTCATGCTCGTGACTCACAACAAACCCTTGATTCTCGGTTGATCCAATCAAGTCTTGTAAATATCGATGGAACTTGGGTGTTGATAAGGTGTAAACCATAATCCACCAAAATGGATGATTGATCTTGACAATGACTTGATTCATCCCTTGACCTTTGTTTGCTTGCCTTGTGTGTGATCCCTTATTTGTGATTGTTGCATTCATACGCATCATAACATGCATCACTCGAAAATTTCAAGGAACTGAGGTATTATTTGCAAATATTTTCAGACCATGGATTGTGGACGAAGGAACACTAAGAAGTACAGTTTCAGATGTTCCGACTTGAAAGAGTTAAGGAAGCTAGCATCTTTTGTATTATATCCCTTGGACTTAAAACAACACCATGGGAAGCTTTTGTCTGTCTTGTCTACTGATGTGGTTGAAGGACTTTTGAGTGTGTTAGTGCAGTTCTATGATCCTTTCAACCGTTGCTTCACTTTTCCGGATTATCACCTTATGCCCATATTGGAGGAGTATTCTCATCTCTTGGGGATACCCATTTCTAGTAGAGTGCCTTTTAGTGGATTGGAGGAGATTCCTAGATCTCATCTTATTGCTGAAGCTCTTCACTTGAAGAAGGCTGAGATAGAGGCTCATTGGGTGAAGAAAGGAGGATTGTTTGGGTTGCCATCTGATTTCCTCATTAAGGAAGCTACTGCTTTTGATCAATCCGGTAGTGTGGACGCATTTGAAGCTATCTTTGTGTTGCTCATTTATGGATTAGCTTTGTTCCCTAACATTGATGGTTTTGTTGATGTTAACGCCATTAGACTTTTCTTGATTGGGAATCCTGTGCCTACTTTGTTGGGTGATATGTATTTCTCTTTACATCTAAGGAATTCTAAGGGTGGTGGAACTATTGTCTGTTGAATTCCTCTTCTTTACAAGTGGTTTATTTTGCACTTGCCTCAGACACCTACTTTTGTGGAGAACAGACAATGTCTATGGTGGTCTCAGAGACTTATGTCTCTCACTAATGATGATATAGTTTGGTATGATCCTTATTTGAGTAGTCCAGAGATTTATTGATTATTATGGTGAATTCTCTAATGTGCCTCTCATTGGTACACAAGGAGGAATTAACTACAACTCTGCTTTGGCTCGTCGTTAACTTGGGTTCCCCTTGAGAGACAAACTTAATAACACTTTATTAGAAGGTCTTTTCTATCAAGAGGGTAAAGATCCCCAACATTTGAAGTAGAAGATTGTGCATGCTTGGCATAATGTGCATAGGAAGGGAAGATCCGAGCTTGGTACGTGCAATTGTGTAGCTTTGGAAGCTTACACTCTTTGGATGAAGAAGAGAGCTTTGGAGTTGAAGATGCCTTATCCTTGTGAAAGACATATATCTATGTTTGTGGTTGAGCCATTAACTATACCTAACCAAGATGTAGAGGAGTTGGAAGACGCACTCGCCAAGATGAAGCAAGAGAAGGATATGTGGAAAGAGCGTTTCCGTGCTTTGAGCAAGAAGCATGAGGAGTTGTAGTTAGAGTCTAAGGATAAAGATGCACTCATTGAGCTACTTGAAGACCGAGTGACGAAGAGACAGAGAGAGCCAGAGGTTTCATCTTCTATCATGCCTCATCATTCCGTTGCTTGGAAGAAGATTGTTGATCAGCTTGTCCTCGAGAAGATCAGATGAAGGCTTCTTTTGAGACCGAGATTCGGCGTATTCGAAGGAAGTACGAGCCTACAGCCAGATCTTCTGACATGGTTGTTAGGGATCCTTAGGATGACTAGTCTCCTTCTCTCTTGTATTTTTCACTTGGTTTCTGAAATTGTACTCAGTGTAATCCTTCCAATTATATAAATAAATAAAAAAGATTTTTGGTCATATCAAATTGTTGCAATTGTTGTTAAATATATATATATATATATATATATATATATATATATATATATATATATATATATATATATATATATATTCACAAATAATATAGTAAGTTCCTTGAAAAAATAAAAAAAAATAAACAAATATTGAATTTCATGCATCATTTGCATAAACAGGTTTCTCTTTCGCCAGATGTCTTATTGGTGTTTCTTCTGTGCTTCAGCCAAGCTGACTCATCGGTACAACACTTGCGTCAATCACTCCAGAATCATGGAACGTCTTGAGCAAGAGTATAGAGAGCTAAAGTACGAGATCGCTCGATTGACTGCCATGATGGAGTCAGTGCTAGCTGCTTAGAGCCAGTCTTCTCCAATACCCGCAACACTTCCTCCTCAAAGGACTATTATTTCATAGGTGGCTACCTCTACCATGCCTGCTGCTATCGCTCATTTTGCGTCTGTCATGCCTGCCGAATTCCCATGGGGAATGCCACCGAACTTCATGCCTGAAGGCTTTGCGCCTACCTTTGCTTCTATGCCGACATCTAGCCCAATCATGTCTGTGTCACCTCCCGTTATGCACACCTTACCTCGCGTAGAAGACATCATTTATCATTCCGATCCATCTGAGGGCCCAAACGTGTATGAGAAAATGGATGAGATGAAGGATCAATTTCTTGAGTTGCGCAAGGAGTTGAAAACATTAAGAGGAAAGGATCTTTTTGGGAAGAGTGCTGCTGAATTATGTCTGGTGCCGAATGTGAAGATTCAAGTGAAGTTCAAAGTGCCTGACTTTGAAAAATACAGAGGGAACACGTGTCCGCTCAGTCATTTGGTGATGTATGCCCGCAAAATGTCTACCCAAACTGACAATCATCAGATGTTAATCTACTACTTCCAAGACAGTCTGACAGGTGCCGCGCTCAGATGGTATATGGGGTTGGACAGTTCAAGCATCCGCACTTTCAATGATTTAGGAGAAAATTTTGTGAAACAGTATAAATATAATATGTATATGGCGCTTGATAGAGACCATTTGAGGTCTATGTCTTAGAAAGATACGGATGAAGGTGAGAAAAACAAGAAAGGGGGTTTGAATTGTTTTGGAAAATAAGCGCTTTTGCAGAATAAGAACACACAGGATTTTATACTGGTTCGCTTATAACACAAAGCTACTCCAGTCCACCCGGCCAAGGTGATTTCGCCTTCAAAAAGGATTTAATCCACTAATCTTGAAAGATTATTACAACCAACGTCTAAGAGAAAGATCTCTTAGTCCTCCCAAGTATACAGACTACGCAGAGTCACTTGAGGAACAAAATCAATTTAGCAATAGAAAATTGTAATTTAAAGTGCTTCTAAGATAAAGCAAGTATTACAGCAAATAGAGCAAGCAAGTGATTTCACGTATGAGCAACAACTCGTGAAAGACTAAGAAAGAGAGTAGAGTTTTTTCTGTGCGTTGAGGTGTGTCTCTCAATGAAGTATGTCGTCCTTTATATAGTGATGAAAAGACCGTTTGTAGTGATGGCAGAATATTTGTCTTTTATGAGAGTTTAATGCCATTACTTCTGTGTTTCTTGCCATAACAGATTTGTCTCCCTGAATAACTTCTTTCCAAATATACTTTATTTCCATTTGAAGTTGTAGTTGTCGTTACTCTTTCTGGATTAGGAGATCCTTCGTCAGAGTCTGCGTTCTCTTTATCAATTTGAGATTTTGTTGGAGTAACATTAGAGTTTCTGATATTCCTGTTCTTTCAGATCTTCAAGTTTGACAGTTTAGAGCTTCTGGTATGCTGCTATGCTATTTTACTCAGAGTCAGAACTTTTAGAGCGCGCTTCTCTTACAGATGCTTCTGATCTTCTGGTACTTTGTATCTGATTCGATTATGTATCTGATAAAGCGATCAGATTCCTTTGTTCTTGTTCAAAGTCCTGCACACTTAGAGAAATTTCGTTAGAGTGTCATTTTTGGTTTCATCCTTTGTTATCATCAAAATACTGGAATCTATTGTAGAACAATTTTGTTCTTACAATCTCCCCCTTATTGATGATGACAAAACAAACTTATTTAATAGATGAAACATTCAGATATAAGAGTTTATCAGATCAGATAGAAGTGAGCTCCCCCTGAGATACGCTAGGGAGTTCAGAAGTTCTTACCAGAGCTTCCAAGCAATGAAGTTTCTAGATACCCTTCTACAACTTTCTAAGTCAAAGAGTGTTAGATAGATTTTTATTGAATAGTATGTTTGCAGAGTACTGAAGGAATTAGATAATTTTCATCAGAGCTGTTTGATTTCTCCCCCTTTTTGTCAGAATAAAAAAGACCTAGTAAAAAAATAATAAGCAGGAAGAAATTATATATATATATATATATATATATCCAGATAAGAGCATAAACAACAGAGACAAAACACAAGGCAACAAGCAAGAAAAAATCCTAGGTGCCTAGGGGTTGGGAGGAGGAGGCATCCTCTGAAGCAGTTGGGTCAGCAGATTCTGGATGTTGGCGTTGACTGAGTCATGTTGATCTAATCTGGCTCGAACTTCCTTCTTCTCTTTCTGAAGCTCCTCAAGGGTCTTGAGAACCAGAGGGGCAAATGTAGACGACTCCCCCTGAGTCAGAGCATTCTATTCTTCAGCACGAAAAGCTTCAGCGTCAGCAACGGCTTTAGCTTCAACTTCAGCAGCAGCTTTTGCTTCAGCTTCAGCAGCAGCAGCGTCAGCTAGAGCTTTGGCTTCAGCTTCCTTAACCCTTTGAATTTCTTCTTGTCTTGCTCTTTCTTCTGCTTCCCTTCTGGCCTGTTCCTCGGCGTCTCTGGCTAAGCGCTCTTGTAGTCTTTCCTCAGCGTCTCTGATAAAGTCGTTTCTGACTTGCTTAGAGAGGTTCTTCAGCTTGAAGGCCTCAGAGGTCATCCAGCCAATAACTCTGTTCCAGTGTGACCTAACAGAGGAGGGATCATCACTGATGCCAGAGTTGATGGTCAGAGACTTGACCTTTTCAACTGATGCTCCTGCAAACAGCGTTATTGCTTCCTCTAGGGTTGGCAGGGAGTTTTCTGGTTCAAATGGTAGAGGTGAAGAAGTGGGAGGGCTTAGGTTGAGAATTTGAGGTTCAGCGGAAGTGTTTGGAGGGTTAATGTCAGAGGTGTTGGGGTCAGAGGGTTAATGTCAGAGGTGTTGGGGTCAGAGGGTTGAACGTCAGATGGAGGGATGTTTGGTTGTTCTGTGGGTGGTGAGGTTACTTCAGGTTCAGGTGGAGGTTGTTGTGGTTGTTGTGAGGCAAGGTTCTGAGTCTGAAGTTGGGCTAGAGTGGGAGAAGAGGGGTCAGAGAGTTCTGTGTCAGATGAGATGACAAAGTAAGGAGGTGATTCTGGGGGAGAGGATGAAGAGGTTGTTTCATTTAGCCTTTCAGCTTCAGATAGGGGTAAGGAGGTAGAGGTAAGGTTGAATTTTGGGAGTGGTTGAGATGTTCTGGTTGTTGAAGGAGGGGTTTCAGATGGAGTGTATAGGGGTGTTGGTAGAGGAATAGAAGAAGCAAGTTGTTGTGTTTGTGCAGAGGGAGCAGGAGAGACAGACTTACCAGAAGACTCATGCAGAGGTGCTGGAGGTCTTGATCCAGAGGTTTCTCCTAGATTTGCTTTCTTCGCCTGCGATGTCTTCTCAGAGGGACCTCTTTTATGTCTCATGAAGTTTGGAGCTGTATCTGGGAGATCCTTCAAGTGGAAATCAGAGATATTTATTCCTTCATCCTTCAGCCCTTGTAGATAATGGAGAATTACCTCTCGGGGCTCTTCCTTTGAGAATAGATATAGACCATTGGGAATTTTCCTTTGATCTTTTAAAGCATCCCAAGAAGTGTCCAGAGTAGGTCTAACGTTGACCTTCTCCAGAATCCCCATGCTCTTCAGATTCTTGGCGTTTATGGGTTTTCCAACGTCGATTGCCACATCCTCCATGAGTCTGTGCTTTAACAGATGATCCACCATCTGACTTTCAATCAGAAAGTCGGAGATTAACCTTCCCAGAGGGATGTAGGTTCTGGGCTTCATGTGGTTTCTGGTATCCCGCACAGAGTCTCTGAGGTACTTGAACAGAAGTGCTGGAAGGCATAGCTCCAGACCCTTGTGAATGCAGTACAGAATGCATTTCTGGTCTGTGTTGATGTAATCTGAGGAGTTTGACGCTGGGCGATGATGGATTGTACCCAGAATGATCTTCAGCCAAACCCGGATGTTCTGAAGTAGTTCCTTGTTCTTTAAGGGGTTGCCTTATGCGTTTTGTTTGAAGATTGTTGGGTTGATTTCTTGAGATATGTATTTTGCCCTGGGGTTGATGTTGTAGATTCTTCTGCCGCCATCCCTTTCCATACCCAGAAGTGCAGCAATAGCCTTCACAGTTATCACGATCTTTACTCCCAGAACATAGGAGACAATGAAATGATCGTCAGCGTCTCTAAATCTCCAGAATTCCTTCACAAGATTTGGGTAAACTGGACCATAGAGACGTTTAAAATAGTTTCCCCAACCTTGTTTGTGAAGTTCTTCAGTGAGGTCTACGCCATTTCTTTTCATATTATCAAAATCCACCAAGGATTCATATAACACTTCCAGTTTGTCAAAAGGCGTTGCAAGATGAATATGGGGCTCACGATCGAGAATGTGAGGCTCCTTGTAGATTGGTGTTGTGACTACGCTTGTGACAGTTGGAGTAGGGTTGCTGGTGCTTTGAACTTGATCGCTTGTACCCATTTACTGAGAGTAGTTGAACACAACTTGTTGTTGAGCATCCATGATGTTGATGAAGAACTGTGATGAAGATGAAGAACTGCTTGCAGAAATGCCTTGAGAGAACTGAGGTTTAAAGAGTGAGTGAGAGTGAAATGTGTGCAAAGTGGGAAATGAGTGTTTAAATACCCAAAAGGGCGTATGCAAAACGACACACAAATCAGAGTTTTAGCATAAAAACTAAGTTAGCACGTTTAGAGGGAGAAATGATTATGGCTCATAAATGATGTCTAATCCCAACAGTTAGCACACTGCTCGAGGAGATGTCAAGAGACTGTTCCTTGATTATTGCTGGACAGCTGTCTAGAAGTTCTAAGGTCAGACGCAAGACACTCCACGTGATTTGATTTATCTGATCTTCAGGAATACCAAAGGATTGGTTCCTGGAGATTTCTAACTCAGATGACTTCTAACTAGGTAGAAGTATCAGAGTCAGAGGCAGAATCCATTTGTTTGTGTCAGAGTCTCATTTAACAACCTCAGAGGCACATTTTAATCAGGGCAGTTTTGAATGTTCAGATTTTCTAAGATAAAGAGGAATCTATCTTCAGCTAAGGGTTTAGTAAAGATATCTGCCCATTGATGATCTGTATCAATGAACTTCAATGTTACTATCCCTTTCTGAACATAGTCTCTGATAAAATGATGTTTTATTTCAATGTGCTTAGCTCTGGAGTGCAAAATGGGATTCTTACTTAAACAAATGGCAGCAGAATTATCACAAAAGATAGGAATGTTCCTCTCGAAGATTTGCAGATCTTCTAACCGATTCTTCATCCAGAGCATCTGAGTAGTGCACAGAGATGCTGAGATGTATTCTGCTTCTGCCGTGGACATGGCGATAGTTGATTGTCTTTTGCTAGCCCAGGATATCAGATTGTTTCCCAAGAGCTGACGATTTCCAGATGTGCTTTTTCGTTCCAATCTGTCTCCTGCGTAATCTGCATCACAATAACCAGAAAGTCTATACTCTGATGTTTTCTCATACATCAGGTCCAGGTTAGGAGTTCCTTTCAGATATTTGAGAATTCTCTTAACTGCTGTTAGGTGAGTTTCTCTAGGATCTGATTGAAATCTGGCACAGAGGCAAACACTAAAAAGAATATCAGGTCGAGTAGCAGTCAGATAGAGAAGGGAGCCTATCATACCACGATAGAGCTTCTAACAAACCTTTTTACTGACTTCTTCCTTTTCAAGAAAGCATGTTGGATGCATGGGAGTCTTTGCAGAGTTGCATTCAGTCATGTCAAATTTCTTCAGAACGTCTTTTATGTATTTGCTTTGATGAACGTACGTGACTTCTGAAGTTTGGTTAATTTGAATTCCTAGAAAGAACTTTAGTTCTTGCATTAAGCTCATTTCAAATTATGCCTGCATTAACTCAGAGAATTCTTGACAAACAGAGGCGTTAGCTGAACCAAAAATGATATCATCAACGTATATCTGGCATATCATGAGATCATTGTTAAGGTTTTTACAGAAGAGTGTGGAGTCAACTTTCCCTCTGATAAAATTATGTTCCAGAAGAAAATTACTTAATCGTTCATACCAAGCTCTGGGAGCTTGTTTAAGTCCATATAAGGATTTTTTAAGTTTAAAAACATGTTCTGGATAATTTAGATTTTCAAAACCTGGAGGTTGGTGGACATACACTTCTTCTTATATGTAATCATTAAGGAATGCGCTCTTGACATCCATTTGATACAATTTGATAGAATGATTTCTAGAGAAAGATACAAGAAGACGAATAGATTCTAACCTGGCGACTGGAGCAAAGGTTTCATTGTAGTCAATACCTTCTTGTTGACTGTAACCTTGAGCCACCAGTCGAGTTTTGTTTCTAACGACTTCTCCTTTCTCATTCAGCTTGTTTCTGAATACCCATCTGGTTCCGATAACGTGAGTGCCTCTGGGTTTAGGAACAAGATCCCAGACATCATTCTTTGTGAATTGATCTAGTTCTTCTTGCATGGCTAGAACCCAGTTGTTGTCTTGAAGTGCCTCATCACAAGACGTAGGCTCAATCAGAGATACTAGTCCCAGAGGAGTTGCTTCAGAGGTCATGAAGGTAGACCTGATTCTGACAGGTTCGTCCTTGTTACCCAGAATCAACTCTTCAGATATGTTGAGGCGACTTTTAGATTTCTTTGGGATTAATGGGGAGTTAATTTCTTCAGGAGTTTGAATGGCAGTTGCTTCTAGAGCTTCAGTCTTCTTATCAGATCCTACAAGAGTGATTTCCAAATCTGCAAAATTCTCAACTAGCTTTGACTTTTCAGGGTCAAGCTTATCATCAAATCTAACATGAATTGATTCTTCCACAATTTTGGTTTCTGTATTGTATACTCTGTAGCCTTTAGAGCGTTCTGAGTATCCTAACATAATACCTTTCTGTGCTTTGGAATCAAACTTGTTCAGATGTTCTTTAGTGTTTAAAATAAAGCAAGAACATCCAAAAGGATGAAAATATGAAATGTTTGGTTTTCTTCCTTTACACAGTTCATAGGGAGTCTTTTCCAGAATAGGTCTTATAGAGATTCTATTCTGAATATAGCACGCTGTATTTACAGCTTCGGCCCAAAAGTGCTTAGCCACATTAGTTTCATTGATCATAGTTCTGGCCATCTCTTGGAGTGTCTTATTCTTCCTCTCTACAACTCCATTTTGTTGTGGAGTTCTAGGGCAGGAGAAATCATGGGATATTCCATTAGAGTCAAATAATTCCTCAAAAAATTTGTTTTCAAATTCCCCACCATGATCACTTCTGACTCTTATAATTTTAGAGTCAAATTCTTTTTGCACTTTGGAACAGAAGCTAGTGAATACATAGTGAGACTCACTCTTGTGCTTTAGGAATTTCACCCATGTCCAGCGACTGAAATCATCAACAATGACTAGTCCATACTTCTTTCCATTGACTGATGCTGTTTTCATAGGACCAAATAAATCAATGTGAAGAAGTTCCAGAGGCTTAAAGGTAGTAACAATAGTTTTCTTTTTTAAGGATGTTTTTGAAAATTTTCCTTTCTGACATGCTTCACATAGAGCATCTGAAGAGAACTTCAGTTTAGGTAGGCCTCTGACTAACTCGAGTTTATTTAGCTGGGATAATTTCCTCATGCTAATGTGGCCCAAGCGTCTATGCCATACCCATTGCTCTTCGTGAACGGACATCAGACATTTCACATTTTGTTCTTTTAAATCAGAAAGATTTATTTTATAAATATTGTTTTTCCTCTTGCCTGTGAATAGGACAGAACCATTGTTTTGATTTATGGCTTTACATGTTTTTTGATTAAAGATTACATCATAACCGTTATCACTTAATTGACTTATGGATAACAGGTTATGCATTAATCCTTCTACGTAAAGGACATCAGATATAGAGGGAAGAGTACCATTACCAATAGTTCCCGAGCCTCTGATCCTTCCTTTCTGATCTCCTCCGAAGCCTACGAATCCAGCGTCTTTAAGTTCCAGGCTTTGGAACATAGACTTTCTTCCCGTCATGTGTCGCGAGCATCCAGAGTCCAGGTACCATGACTGGTGTTTGAACTTTGCTGCATAAGATATCTGCAACATAAACAATCTTATCTTTTGGTACCCAGAGTCTCTTGGGTCCTTTATGATTAGTTTTCCCAGAGTTTCTTATCACTTTGGGTTTTCTAGCATTATCAAATTTTTGCTCTTGTGTGTGTGTATAGTGATATGAAAATGGGGATTTAGGTTGGTCACTAATAGAAGTTTTATCTTCCTTAGGATCATACCCAATTCCTTTTCTATTGTTCTGACTGACTCCATAAATCATGGATGCCATTACACTCCTTCCTATCCCATTTTTCAGAAACTTTTGAAAGGCTTTTTCGTATTTATAAATTATCGTGTTTGAAGTTTGTGGAGCTTGAGATAACGCTTCTTCCAGTTTTAAATAATTTTTCTTTGCTGCATCTCTTAGTGATGTTAAAACTTTGTTTTCATCTTTTAGTTCTAGAATTATTATCTCAAGTTTGCCACATTCCTCAAATTTTTCTTCAAGACAGCCTTTTATTGCTTTAAATTTTTGTTTTAGTTTCTGATATGAGCTAAGAGTTTCAGACAAGCATGATTCTAGGTCAGATCGAGAGAGTTCAGAAAATACCTCTTCTGATTCAGATTCTTCATCTGAAGTGTTCCTGGATATGGTAGCCATGAACGCCATATTGGCCTGTTCATCAGAGTCAGATTCTGATGAGTCAGATTTACTATCATCCCAGGTAGCCATCAATCCCTTCTTGGTTCTGAGGGAATTTTTCTTGAAGCTCTCTTTTCTGGAACTGTCTTTCTTTAATTTGGGACATTCATTCCTGTAGTAACCTATTTCTTTACATTCATAACAAGTAACATCTTTGTTAGTTTTACCTTTTGAGGTTGATTCTGATCGATCCCCTCTGGGTCTTGGTCTCCTGAAGTTATTGTTCCTCTTTTCCAGAGTTGTTTAACTCTTCTGGTTAGGAGGGACAATTCTTCTTCATCATCAGAATCTTCCTGTTCAGAGTCATCAACATCTTCTGTTTCGGCCTAGAAGGCTTTGTTCCTGTCAGACTTGCGCTTTTCAGATCTGGACTTTAATGCTACAGACTTGTTCTTCTTCTGAGGCTCATCTTCCTCCAGCTCTATCTCATGACTTCTGAGTGAACTGACAAGCTCTTCAAGACTGTTGTTGTTCAGATCCTTTGAAAGCTTTAAGGCAGTGACCATGGGTTTCCACTTCTTTGGCAAGCTTCTGACTATCTTTTTAACATGGTCTGCAGTTGTATATCCTTTGTCTAGCACTTTGAGACTTGCAATAAGAGTTTGGAATCTAGAGAACATTACCTCTATGGCTTCGTCATCCTCCATTTTGAAGGCCTCATATTTCTGGATTAGAGTTAGAGCCTTTGTTTCTTTGACCTGAGAGTTTCCTTCATGAGTCATCCTCAGAGAGTCGAGTATGTCTTTAGCTGTTTCCCTGTTGGTGATCTTTTCATACTCGTTGTAAGATATGGCATTGAGAAGTATCGTTTTGGCCTTGTGATGATTTTTGAATTCGCGCTTCTGATCATCTGACATCTTACTTCTGGGAACTTCAACTCCAGCATCTGTTACTGGAGGTTTGTATCCATCTGTGACAATGTCCCAGAGATCAGCATCATAGCTTAGAAAGAAACTTTCAATTCTATCTTTCCAGTAATCGAATTTCTCTCCATCAAAGACAGGGGGCTTAGCATTGTAACTGTCTCTTTCATTTATGTGGGCCATGGTTTTTCTTGTTCTGGATCTCTCTACACGGTTAAGTGTTTGATTAGAAAATCAATAACAGAGCCGAAGCTCTGATACCAATTGAAGGTGAGAAAAACAAGAAAGGGAGGTTTGAATTGTTTTGGAAAATAAGCGCTTTTGCAGAATAAGAACACACAGGATTTTAT
This sequence comes from Lathyrus oleraceus, assembly GCF_024323335.1. Taxonomy (NCBI): domain Eukaryota; kingdom Viridiplantae; phylum Streptophyta; class Magnoliopsida; order Fabales; family Fabaceae; genus Lathyrus; species Lathyrus oleraceus. The sequence continues at coordinate 10,942,692 of NC_066585.1, read as the reverse complement.
ATTGGTTCGCTTATAACACAAAGCTACTCCAGTCCACCCGGCCAAGGTGATTTCGCCTTCAAAAAGGACTTAATCCACTAATCTTGAAAGATTATTACAACCAACGTCTAAGAGAAAGATCTCTTAGTCCTCCCAAGTATACAGACTACGCAGAGTCACTTGAGGAACAAAATCAATTTAGCAATAGAAAATTGTAATTTAAAGTGCTTCTAAGATAAAGCAAGTATTACAGCAAATAGAGCAAGCAAGTGATTTCACGTATGAGCAACAACTCGTGAAAGACTAAGAGAGAGAGTAGAGTTTTTTCTATGCGTTTAGGTGTGTCTCTCAATGAAGTATGTCGTCCTTTATATAATGATGAAAGGACCGTTTGTAGTGATGGCAGAATATTTGTCTTTGATGAGAGTTTAATGCCATTACTTCTGTGTTTCTTGCCATAACAGATTTGTCTCCCTGAATAACTTCTTTCCAAATATACTTTTTTTCCATTTGAAGTTGTAGTTGCCGTTACTCTTTCTGGATTATGAGATCCTTCGTCAGAGTTTGCGTTCTCTTTGTCAATCTGAGATTTTGTTGGAGTAACATCAGAGTTTCTGATATTCCTGTTCTTTCAGGTCTTCAAGTTTGACAGTTTAGAGCTTTTGGTATGCTGCTATGATGTTTTACTCAGAGTCAGAACTTCTAGAGCGCGCTTCTCTTACAGATGCTTCTGATCTTCTGGTACTTTGTATCTGATTCGATTATGTATCTGATAAAGCGATCAGATTCCTTTGTTCTTGTTCAGAGTCCTGCACACTTAGAGAAATTTCGTTAGAGTGCCATTTTTGGTTTCATCCTTTGTTATCATCAAAATCCTGGAATCTGTTGTAGAACAATTTTGTTCTTACAACGGAGACATTCAAAGAATATGCACAAAGATGGAGAGAGTTAGCTGCTCAGATCACTCCTCCTTTGGAAGTGAAAGAGATGACAAATATCTTTTTGAAGACCCTGAGTTCATTTTACTATGAATGTATGATCGTCAGTGCCCCTAGTGACTTTACCGAAATGGTAAATATGGGGATGAGGTTTGAAGAAGGTGTCCGAGAAGGACGATTGTCAAAATAGGAGGCATCAACGAGTAAGAGATACGACAGCAGTTTCGGGAAGAAGAAAGACAGTGAAGCCAACGCAATAACTAGTGGGAGGCAGATGAGGTCTTAGATCAGAAGGAATCAACCACCCCGTCAACACCATCATCATGTATCCTCCGTAATTCTTGTATTTTCCGCAAGTCAATCAACACCAATTCAACAACAACAACGTCAACAACAACAACCACAATAACGAGCAAACACCTACAACAATAATACCAACAATCATCAACAATAAACTTTTGAGAGGAAGAAGGTCTCTTTTGACCCAATTCCTATGACCTATGCAGAGCTTTATCCCTCGTTGGTTCTCAAGAACCCACTCCAACCGAGGAATCCGCCACAAATTCCTAAACCACTTCCATGGTGGTACAAGCCTGAACTCCGTTGTGCTTTTCATCAAGGAGCACCCATACATGACATTGAGAACTGCTATCCGCACAAATATGAAGTTCAGAAGCTAGTGAAGAGTGGAATGGTGTCCTTTGAGGACCGCACATCTAATGTGAAAGCAAACCCACTACCCGCTCATTGGAATTCATCAGTCAACATGGTAGACGGCTGTCCTAGGGAGTTCAAAGTGTTCGATGTCTGTTTCATTAGAAGGTCTTTGGTGATGATGCATAAGGACATTTGTATGGTGAGCAATTTTGAGCATGACCATGATAGTTGTGTTATCTGCAGTGTCAACCCGATGGGTTGTATGGTAGTGAAAAGAGACATCCAGCGGTTAATGGATGAAAGTATGATTCAAATTGTTCAATCTCGTCACGTAGATGACGATGTGAATGTCATAGTGCCTGTTTTCAAGAATCCAGAAAGAGTAGTCATTCAGTACGACAACAATAATAGTAACATCATCAATCAAAGATCGGTATCACTGTTGGTCATACGTTAGCGGGTCCAGTCCTGTATTCATCTGATAAGGCTGTTCCGTATCAGTATAATGCGACAATGTTGGAAGATGGTTAAGAGGTTCCATTGCCTACGACCAGCTCTGTAGTGAGCATTGCTGATGTTACTAAGGTGACCCGTAGTGGTCGAGTGTTTGGGCCAGTGTTCCCAAAAGATAAGGAAGAATCAACTGTGAGTAAGAAGATGGAAGTGCCTATTGTAGATCTGATAGTGCTTCAACGTGTTAGTCTGGTGAATCCAACAATTTGAAGGCTAATGTTGATGATGAGGTACTTCGTTTGATCAAGAAAAGCGAGTTTAATATGGCGGAGCAGCTGCTCCAAACCCCCTCAAAGATTTCAGTATTGTCTCTGCTCATGAATTCTAGAGCAAGCGTTTGTGGAACATGATATTACGGTGGATCAGTTTGATCATATTGTAGCTAACATCACATCCTGCAACAATCTCAACTTTTGTGATGAAGAACTCCCTGAGGAGGGTAGGAATCATAACTTGGCTTTGCATATCTCTATGAATTTCAAAGATGATGCTTTATCCAATGTACTTGTTGACACCGGATCATCGTTGAATGTGCTGCCAAAGTCAACTCTTTCAAAATTATCATATCAAGGAGCGCCTATGAGGTATAGCGGTGTAATTGTCAAAGCTTTTTACGGTTCACGCAAAACAGTGATATGAGAAGTGAATCTTCCAGTGAAGATAGGTCCGAGTGATTTTCATATTACTTTCTAAGTAATGGATATCCACCCGGCCTATAGTTGTCTGTTGGGAAGGCCATGGATCCATGAGGCAGGAGCTGTTACCTCCACATTACATCAGAAACTCAAATTTGTGAAGAATGGAAAATTTATCATTGTTGGTGGGGAAAAGGCATTGCTAGTTAGCCACCTGTCATCTTTCTCTTATGTTGAAGCTGAAGATATGGTTGGAACTCCGTTCCAAGCCTTATCTATTACTGCTGAAAAAGAGAGTTGGGGCACCCATGTCCTCATTGAAAGATGCAAGGAAGATTTTTGAAGAAGGTAATGTTGATCAGTGGGGATGCATGGTAAAGGTCTCCGACAACAAAGGTAGAATCGGTTTGGGTTTTCAACAAGGTTCATTAACTGCTAGATCAGAGGATATGCAACTTAGCTTCCGTAGCGAAGGGTTCATTCATGGCAATGAACAACACTTAGCTGTTACGCTAGAGGATGATGAAGGGGAAGACTGCACCAATTTTGTGACGCATGGAAAGGCTTGCAACAATTGGACTGCCGTTGACATTCCTATTATTTTGCATTAATCTAAGTGATTGCTTTTATTTGTTTTAAAAATCCTTCTCCTATGCCTAAGGGAGAAGTGAACATTGGTTGGGCATTTTCAAATTTGATCATCAATAAAATTAATTTTATTCATCCACATCTATGATGTTTTGTTTTTACTTTTTGCTTTATTCTAAAAATGGTAATCACAAAAAACACAAATAAATAATATAATTGTCCATCTGCATAATATTTGGTCACAAATTCACTTCTCTAAAATCAAAATATCAAATCATTATGCAGGTTGGTTTCCAACCCCATTGAATACAATGATCCTTCTCCTTCTCCAAATTTTGAATTCCCTGTGTTTGAGACTGAGGAGGAAAGTGACAAAGAAGTGAGTGATGAATTGTCTCGTCTTCTTAAGCATGATGAAAAGGTCATTCATTCGGTCGAAGAGCAGATTGAGTTAGTCACCTTGGGTTTTGAGGATGATGTGAAGGAAGTCAAGATTGGGTCTCGACTGTGTCCAGATGCGAAGAAGGGGTTGGTTGATCTTCTTCAAGAATATTCATATGTGTTTGCTTGGTCCTATCAAGACATGCCTGGTTTGGATTCTGAGATTGTGGAGCATAGATTGCCGTTGAATCCAGAATGCCCGCCAGTCAAGCAGAAGTTGAGAAGAACGCATCCTGATATGGCAGTGAAGATCAAAGAAGAAGTGCAGAAGCAGATTGATGTCGGTTTCCTTGTGACCGTTGAATATTCGCAATGGGTGGCCAATATTGTGCCTGTGCCAAAGAAAGATAGAAAAGTCCGCATGTGTGTCGATTATAGAGATTTGAATAAAGTCAGTCCGAAAGATGATTTCCCTCTGCCGCATATTGATATGTTGGTAGACAATACTGCTAAATTCAAAGTCTTTTCATTTATGGATGGATTTTCCGGATATAATCAGATCAAGATGGCACCCGAAGATATGGAGAAAACCATATTCATTACACCTTGGGGAACATTCTCTTATAGAGTGATGTCTTTCGGTTTGAAGAATGTTGGTGCAACTTACAAAAGAGCAATGACTACTCTTTTTCATGATATGATGCATAAAGAGATTGAAGTTTATGTCGATGACATGATTGCTAAATCAATTGATGAAGAGGAACATGTTGAACATTTGTTGAAGTTATTCCACCGTTTGAGGAAGTATAAACTCCGCTTGAATCCCAATAAGTGTACTTTTGGTGTTCGTTCGGGTAAGTTGTTGGGCTTTATTTTCAGCGAGAAGGCTATTGAAGTTGATCCTGCCAAGGTCAAAGCAATACAAGAGATGCCTGTGCCCAAAACTGAGAAGCAAGTTAGAGGTTTTCTCTACCGCTTGAATTATATCTCAAGATTCATTTCACACATGACTGTCACATGTGCCATATATTCAAGCTTCTTCGGAAAGATCAATCTTGCGGTTGGACCAAAGATTGCCAGAAAGCTTTTGGCAGTATCAAGGAATATCTGCTTGAACCTCTGATCTTGTCTCCACCTGTTGAAGGAAGACCATTGATCATGTATTTGACTGTGCTTGAAGATAGTATGGGTTGTGTTTTGGGTCAGCAAGATGAAACTGGAAAGAAAGAATTTGTAATTTACTACCTTAGTAAGAAGTTCACCAACTATGAAACTCGGTATTCTATGCTAGAAAAGACTTATTGCGCATTGACTTAGGCTGCTAAGGTCTGTGTCAGTATATGTTGAATCATACCACTTGGTTGATATCCAAAATGGATCCAATCAAGTATATTTTTGAGAAGCCTGCTTTAACTAGGAGGATTGCCCGTTAGCAGATTTTGTTATCAGAGTATGATATTGAATACCGATATCAGAAAGCGATCAAAGGTAGTATCTTGGCTGACCATTTGGCTCACCAACCAATTGAAGATTATCAGTCAGTACAGTATGACTTTCTTGATGAAGAGATCTTGTACTTGAAAATGAAAAACTGTGATGAACCATTGCTTGAAGAAGGGCCAGAACCTGATCCTCGTTGGGGCATGTTATTTGATGGAGCTGTTAATCAATATGGTAATGGCATTGGGACAGTGATTATTACTTGTTATACGGTGAACTGACTTTTGTGTTTTGCTTTGAAAAGCAATGTCGCGGATAGTAAGAGTCGCCACCGACTTTTCTTTTATCCAATAAGGAAAGGCGGAAAAGAACAGGAAAGACCTTGATTAGATTTTGGGTTCGGGAGGTACATTATACAAAGGGAAGGTGTTAGCACCCTTTGTATCCATGGTTATCCATGGGCTCTTAATTTGCTTAACTCACTTATGTTTTCCTTGTTTGAGAAAGTATTTGAGAAATGTGGTGTGTTTAGAAAATATTTTGAAAGGAGAGTTTAACTTTGTAATGATTCTTGTACGAATGTATACAAAGTGTTTATCTCGTTTGATTTTGAAAGGTGTTTAGAAAAATATAACTCGGCAATGATTCTGGTGCGAATGTATACCAAGTGGTGATTTTCTAAAAGATGTTTTGAAAAGCGTGAGGTGTGAAACGTATTTTGAGTTGTGAGCAAGCGTTTAAGAGTTATACCTAACCAAGGTCTTTATAGGTATTTTCTATCCTTAGGAGGGTAAAACTGTCCTTACTATTGAGAAGTAAGTAGTCTTATCCTTTGGATGTAAAGGGACATCGTAGGGTCGTCGATTGGTCATTGAAGGCAACATTTGTAAGGGTACCTTAGCATTCAAAGGGACGATCATCATTTAACCGTAGGCTACCACGAAGGGTCATCGAGGGACAAAGTCATGTATTCGAAGGCAACATTCGAGGGACTATGATGATTTAACCGAAGGGTCTTTGCTAAGGGTATCCTTACATTCGCGGGACATGGCCGTAATATCGTAAGGCAACAAAGAGAGGGCCCAGATCGTATGTTCGAAGGCAATGTAATCAGTCAAGTAATTAAAAATGAATCTTCACAAGGGTATCCCACAAATAAAGTGGAATACCTAGCGAACTGTCTCTTCAGGAGTATGTGAACCCTCACAAAAATTCAATAAACGGGTTAGAATACCAAGCTAGGGAGAATCACAGCAATAGTAGTGTCAGGCAAACAGCGTATAGATGCAATAGAAAACATGTTAATCAAGTACATGACAGATTAGAATGCAAACGAAAAAACAAATACCGTCAGGTTCGCTACTGCCTCGCCTAGCGAAGGCTTGGCGAACCCTCGCTACTTGTTCGCTCAGCGAAGTGCTAGCGAACGGCTGCGGGTTCTGGATTCTTCTTTGATAACAGTGCGATTTCGGGAATCCCAAACCCTATGGCATCCATTACAGGAATTACATGGTTAAACATTCAAGATATCGTGTTACACATTCATGCATACTTAAACTCATATGCAAAATCTAATGATACATTTAGAAATTCAATCATAATGCCTCATGTATTGGAGGATGTCAAATTAGGAGCATAAAATAGTGGGGCGTGGCAAACTTGTTTGCAATTGCAATTGCGCCGTTGGACTTGCAGATCACTCTTATGGTTTGTACCAGATTGAGTTGGGCGGAGGTAACCTTTGTGCATATGAGTTTCCTTCGGGGTATCCCGGGGTTACTCTGAATTCTCTTCGTTAGCCTCCAGGGTTTTTTCGGTTGCCTCTGTTAGGGTTTGCTTGTTCCCTCTCTATCTTCCGTCTGTCTGTCTGTTTGTGTTCTGTCCCCCTCTGAATGAGGTTCTAGTATTTATAATAATTGTCTTGGTGGGCTCAGAATTAAGCCCAAAATTTTCTGGTATTTCGTGAGCTCGCTAGGCGAGTGAGGTAGCGAAGGATTCGCCTAGCGAAGGTTTTGCTCGCCTAGCGAGCATGCCAGTTTAGGTCCTCTTCTGGATTTGGTAACCTGTGCGCTGGACCCTTGTTCCTTTAACATTAATGTCTTGAACATGGATTAGAATGTCTTGAAAAATGTCCTGAACACTTAACGGGCAAATTTTGGGGTATGACAGCTGCCCCTGTTCAATATTCATAAACCGAGAGAGTTAGAATGGTATGTATGCCATTCGTGATCTGGAGGTGTAAGATTATTGAACACTTAGAATGCCCCCAAAAATTTGCGCTTGTTAATTAAAAGTTAGTCTTGATGGAGATGGGCTTAGAGATGCCATCCAGAAAGTATGATGATGGGGGCTTCAGAATGCGTCGTACATTAGACCATATCTGAAGGCATGGGTGTCATACTGGGTCGCACGCTAGGCCGTATAATGAGTCATCCATTAGGTGATGTTAGGGTGAGCCGAACCTGATGAGATAAGGATCAAAATGGGTTATACGCCGTTGGGGATAAAGGATCAGAATGGATCATACGCTAGATCGTATCTGAATTGCAGAATGAACCGTCCGTTAGGCTGTATCTGGAGAGGTAAAGATCAGAATGGATCGTACGCTAGATCGTATCTGAATAGCAGAATGAGTCGTCCCTTAGGCGGGTGACTTCACTGGGGATGAAAGATCAGACCGGATCATACACTAGATCGTATCTGAGTAGTAGAATGAGCCATCCGTTAGGCTGTATCTGAGATAAAAGGCAGTCGTACGCTAGACTACATTTCAGAATGTACCGTACGCTAGGTAGTATCTGGGTAGCAGAATGAGCCGTCCGTTAGGCTGTATCTGGAGAAATAAAGGCCAGAATGGATCGTACGCTAGATCGTATCTGAGTAGCAGAATGAGCCGTCTGTTAGGTTGTATCTGATGATAAGGGATAGTCATGCACTAGACTACACGTCAGAACGTACTGTACGCTAGGTAGTATCTGAGGGGATGAACATCCAAATGGGTCGTACGCTAGACCGTATTGGAACAGTTGAAGGAACCATACGTTAGGCTGAATCAGAATGAGTTGTACGTTAGGCTATATCTGATAATGTTTGTATATGTTGTATTCGCGATAAATGTCTGGGATGGGCTTAAAGATGCCATCATTAGAAGGATGTCCGAATGCTTATCAGAATGAACATTCATATGGATTATATCTGAAAGATGCATCTGAATCTCAAATGTAACCGATGAGGGTGTCCGTCTGAATGAACCTTTATTTTGACTGTATCGGGAGGATAATTATCCTGAAAAAGTTAGCCTCATGCCATGTCATGATGCATGAGATGCTTTATGCTTTTGAAAATAAATGTGACCATTGCATGCACGTATATGATATGAAATGATGTATGAATGAATTATGCGTCTGAAAAACTTTGCCAGGGAAACGTAAATCCCCATATTCTGGTTGGAGATATTTGTATTGATGACCCTTTCTTAGCTGGGGATATTTGATTTCTTGTCTGATGGTAGAAATATTCAACAGGACCTGGCTGGGGGATAAAAGAGATGACCAGTCTGTCTAGTAATGCCAATTTCTTCTGGGAAATAACTGGTTTTGCTGGGGAATAGGATTAGCAACCGGATTCATCGGAAAGCATGGTTAGACTTTATCCTCGACCCTAAAGTCTTTTAGTAATTGTTATTTCCATTTTATGCATGTATTTTCGGTAAACATCAATCACGTTCAAATGCATATATTAATTCGAATTAAATCAATGGACGTTTATGCAAACAAAACAGAGAAAGTAAAACAAAAGCATCTTTTTGGAAATGAAATTGTATCGATTTTGAAAGAGGGCCTATAAATAGGCAATTTGAGTACAAGGAGACAGAAATCCTAGTAAGAGGAAATTGTCAAGAAAACAAAGAAAAAGCTATGAAGAAAAAGTCTTATTGATCTTAATTCCACTACTGTCATTATGTCTTCAAGCCTCTCATCTCCTGCTGTCGGATAGAAGTGATTGGCTTGTTCAGTCCCTTTGACTTGGGTGAAGCTGACCGAGAACGGGACATAGTCATACGCTTTAATCCCTAATTTTTGCCTGGACCGCCTTTTCAGGTTTTCAGTCCACCAGGATACCCTTTTTTGCCCAAGCCGCCTTTTTAGGTTTTCGACTTGCCGGGTGTACATTTTTATATGTTTATCCCTAATTTTTGCCCGAACCCTTTTGGTTCGCCGGGATGCCCTTACTTTTGCCTAGATACGTCGACCTAGCGGGTCTCTTTTATGCGTAGTATTTTTTAACTATGTTTGCGTTCACGGGATGTGGGAAGTCTTCGCCATCCATTGTAGCAAGCATCATGGCTCCACCAGAGAATACCTTCTTAACTACAAATGGCCTTTCGTATGTGGGAGTCCATTTGCCTCTAGAATCACCTTGTGGTAGAATGATACGCTTTATTACCAAGTCGCCAATTAGATATACCTGTCTCTTGACTTTTTTATTAGACGCCTGGGTCATGCGCTTCTGATATATCTGCCCATGACAAACAGCCGCAAGTCTCTTTTCATCAATCAAATTTATCTGATCGAGTCGAGTCTGAATCCATTCATCTTCATCTAAGCCTGCATCTTTCATAATTCTTAGAGAGGGAATCTGAACTTCCACTGGTAAAATGGCTTCCATTTCGTAGACTAAAGAGAAAGGAGTTGCCCCTGTCGAAGTGCGTACTGAAGTGCGATAACCATGAAGAGCAAAGGGTAACATCTCATGCCAGTCTTTGTATGTTACTGTCATCTTTTGTATGATCTTCTTAATATTCTTATTAGCAGCTTCTACGGCGCCATTCATCTTTGGTCGGTACGGAGAAGAGTTATGGTGTTTTATTTTGAACTGCGTGCAGAGTTCAGTAATCATCTTGTTGTTCAAATTAGTACCATTATCAGTGATAACTCTTTCAGGGACGCCATACCGACAAATGAGACTATTCTTGATGAACCGTGCCACCACATTCTTGGTGACAGAAGCAAATGAGGCTGCCTCTACCCACTTCGTAAAATAATCAATAGCAACAAGAATGAAACGATGTCCATTAGAAGCAGTAGGTTTAATCTCTCCAATCATATCAATGCCCCACATTGCAAAGGGCCAAGGGGCTGTCAACACGTTCAATGGAGCAGGAGGTACATGTACTTTGTCCGTATAGATCTGGCACTTGTGACAAGTTCTGGAGTGATGGTGGCAATCAGCTTCCATGGTAGACCAATAATACCCTAATCTCATAATCTTCTTGGCCATCGTATGTCCACTAGAATGAGTCCCAAAAATACCGTCATGCATGTCTTCCATAATCTTTTCTGCTTCCTCTTTATCCACACAGCGAAGCAAAGTCGAATCATGATTACGTTTGTACAATACTCCATTACTCAAAAAGAATTTAGCGGAGAACTTCCTCAGAAATTTTCTGTCATTGATGGATGCCCCTTCAGGGTATTCCTGAGTTTCTAAATATCTTTTTACTTCGTGGAACCAAGGTTTTTCTTCTACTTCATCAGCATTAAGTTCATAACAATATGCTGGTTCATCTAATCGTTCAATGGTGACCATGGGAGCTTCATTGTCCCATCTGACTCTGAACATAGATGACATGGTAGCCAATGCGTCCGCCAACTGATTCTCTTCTCGTGGAATATGTTCAAATGTAATCTCTTCAAAGTATGGGATTAATGTCAACACCCGCTCTCGATAGGGGATAAGATTCGGATGTTTAGTGTCCCATTCTCCTTTGATCTGACTGATTACTAAGGCTGAGTCTTCGTACACACTCAAAAACTTGATTCTCAGGTCTATAGCAGCTCTGAGTCCCAAAATACATGCTTCATACTCAGCCATATTATTAGTACAATCAAAACATAGTCTAGCAGTGAAAGGCGTATGGCAACCCTTGGGAGAAATCATTACAACACCAACACCATTGCCCAATACATTAGAAGATCCATCAAAAACCATAGTCCATCGGGATCCCAGTTCGGGTCCTTCATCCGGTCCAGGTTCTTCATAATCAGTAACAAGCGTGACATCCTCATCTGGGAACTCAAAATTCATAGATTGGTAATCATCAACTGCTTGATGAGCCAAATGATCAGCTAACACGCTTCCTTTGATTGCTTTCTGAGTAGTGTATTGGATATCATACTCTGTTAAAATCATCTTCCATCTTGCTATTCTTCCGGAGAGGGCAGGTTTCTCAAATATATATTTGATAGGATCCATCTTAGAAATCAATAAAGTGGTATGATTCAACATATACTGTCTTAGTCGGCGAGCAGCCTGTAACACCTCAAAATTTGCCCTCCTCTCTTGGGACTAGCATTAACATATTGCATATCATTTTTAGGTCATTAGGCATTGCATATTGCATATCATGTGGTTACATTGTGCAAGTCATTCTCCCGAGTCTTGGTCAGAAGATGAGGAAGTCAAAGTGCAAGCCTAGGGTTTTATTGACTGATCATTGGCCATCTGAGGATTGGGCTGTGAGATTAGGGTTTCATGATTCTCAAAGGATATTGGTCTTCATCTTGATTACAATGATACACCATCATCATCATGGTTGGATTTCATCAAGTGTTGGAGCTGATTCCTTGAGATTAGGGTTTTGACCACTAGTCAACCCATAATCAGTTGCATTGGGCCAATCAGGGCATAATCAGGAGAGGGGGTCTATGATGGTGATGGGGATCATTCTTTGATTATATTGAGTTAATTGAGGCTAGGGTTTCACCCTTGAGCCATTTCATCAGAAGATTGGAGCTCAGATTGATCTATGCATGGCCAAATTCATCTGTCAGATGGAAAAGTCAACTGTGGTCAACTGTATATGATCTGGTGGATTTGGAGGTGGAAATAAGTTGGATACACTTCATTCATGTTGAAACAAGGGTTATATGACATTTCAAAGTCTAAAAATGAAGAAAATCAAGTCAGGACAAAAATTGCCAAAAATAGAAAGTGACTTGTAATGGAAGTTTCCAAAAATGGAAAGGTTTTGACCTCAAGACCACGTGTCCAAAAATGCTTCAAATGAAAATTTGTTCAACATGAAAGTTGTAGATCTTGTTCTCACCTTTCCAAAAAGTCCAAGAACTTGAAAATCCCATGTATGGTTGTCAAGTTATGGTCCAGTGAATTTCAAAAATGACCCATAATCAGGAGGGCATAACTTTCACATGGAGTATCCAAATTGGATGTTCTTTATATGCACAAACTCCATTTGACATGTACTTTCATGGTGCATAATTGGATTTCATCAAAAATGGTCAATGCAAAAAGTCAAATTTCAACTGTACAGTTAAATGAACCAGGGGCAAAATTGTCCAACTTGAGAAATAATGGGAATTTTTGGATGGGGATTTTTGCAACACTTCACAAATGGCATTTGAAACTTGTTGGAATACTCATAACATGCCAAGGCTTCATGGTTTGGAAATTGGCTTTTAAAATGAACTTGAAAAAATGAACAAAGTGCCATCACATAGTGAATTTCCAAAATATGCATCCAATCAACATGAGCCAAGTTGCAACAGCTCACACATGTCATTTTGAGAGTGTGTGAGCTGTCCATGAGTTGGCAATGAGTTGGCATGTGAAAATACAATTTTGCCCCTAGCTTGAAAATAACCACTTTTGCTAATCACTTGGCATTTGATTAATTGGTGTAATTAAGCATGGATTAATCATGAGTATATATTCTTAAGCATAACTAACTCATAACAGAAAATCACAATTCCAAAAATCAAGATCCAAATTCTCCAAATTCATCACATTCTCTCAAGAACACACAACACAAAAATCCTTCAATCTCTTCCAATTCTTCATCCTTTTGCACGATTCCTTTTGAGTTGATCTCCAATCAACATCTTCTTCTGCTGTTTTTGAGAATCCACACCAAAAGCCTTGCCAATCGTGACTGTCCAAGCTTGCTCCATTAATGGTGAATCGAGATTTTGTGCACTAGAGGCTACTTCAATCGAACCTAAGCCTTGCATTCAAATTCCTGGAGCTTCTACTACAACTGTTTGGGAGAAAAACGCGCAAAGAACATCGATTCCACCACTGCCTACAAATTAAGGTCAGGATTCGAAACTCATGGATTGGTGAATGATTATGTGCGTTTTATAGAGTGAAGAACATAGAGCATTGTGATGTGATTAGTTTAGGAAATGGATTAGTGTAGCTCATGTAATCTTGATTCGAAGTTAGAACACCAAACCCTAAGTCGTTCGATTTGCAAGATTTAGAGACAATTAGGTTAAGCCATGGACATATTTGGATTCTACATGTTGAGACCGTTCCAATGACTATACGCATGAGGATTTTGGTGAAACTTTTATGTTCTTCGTGTTTATGCTAATTCTGGAAATTTATGGGTTGAGGACGATGATTTCTGGGCTCAAAAGGCTGTTCAATCCGTTTTTCTGTTTGAATTTTTGAACAGGATGTTTCCCGCGCCCGCGTGTGCTTATTTACCATTATGCCATTAATGAACCTAATTAATTATAATATATTCAAATAATTATTAAAAAATTCACCAACACCTTAAAAAATTCATAAAAAGTTATTTAAAAGTCAGAAAAATGTGAGGATTTTTTCTATGGATTCCAAATTCCCTGTAGAATTTTATGGACATGAATTTGCAAGTTGTGCTTGGTAAAAAATAGGTTTGACCTAGGGATGTTTGACTTGTGGTATATTTTGACATGTTTTGCCATTTTTGATGTGAAATACTCATGCCTTAAAATAAATTCTTGGAAATTTTTGTGGTGATTGTAGACATGCTGATGGTGATTTACATGTACATTTTGTGAATTTTGGATACCTGGTGATTGAGTTATGAATTTTTGAATCTAGGTGTGACAATTTGTGTCACACCTAGCTAGGTCAACTTCATGAAATTATTTGCCTAGCCTATGCTTGTTGAAATGACTTGAAATTTTATATGTGTGATCATTAACATGTTAGGATGCTATGTGAATTTTTCTGGATTTTTATGTGGCATTTTCAATTTGATTGGTATTTTTCATCTCTGTTGGTCAAATGTGCAAGTCCATGTGATACATGTTGGCATTATCTTTGTGAAATCCTCATATGGTATTGGATGATGATGAAATTTGGTATGCTGGTTATAGACACATCATAGGAGATGATGCTTTTGGTCCCATTCATTTCTTTATTGTTTTCATTGACTTATGATTTTTTGAAGTGAATGCATGTGTTGATGCTATGATTTGGATCATATATTTGTGTCTGCTTTTCTTGATTTTCATTGACCTAGTTCCTTTTGTCCAATTGAGCTGAAAATTGACATGCTATACCTTGAATATGTCCTGTTTAGGTGTAAATTATTTGAGGATTTTTGAAATTGTTTTGATATGGAATTGAATGCAATAGTTCTGTTTGGATGTTTGGTGTTATGTTTGACCTAGTTTGATTTGTTTTGTGCATAAAATGAATATGGTGAATGATATAAACATGGGATCAATTGCCTTGGCTTTCTATTTGTGTTAATTTGAGTTTGGTTGGAGATTGCTTGCTGTTTAGACATTTTTGCCACTTTTGGACCCTAGGCTTGGCCTAGTGGTCTTGTTTCTCACATTTGCTTGATTTTTCAGGATAAAATGCAAAGAGCTTAAGGAGAATGAACCAAGTCAATTAAGTTGATGTTGTTGGATGTTTGTGAACTAACATAACTTTGTTTTGTAGGTTGTGAAGCTTGAGCTTGAGCTTATAGCTTGCCTTTGTGTGCATTAATCTGTATAGTCTGACTGATTAACATTTGCTGTTTACTGATTGTTTGTCTGAGTACTGATGATACTTGATTGATTTCAGGAACATTTAGTTGCTTACAGTTCTTTAAGAACTTGCTTGCTGCTGCTTGGTTTTTTAAACCACTTGAGGTAGGACTTCTATTCTTCATGTAGTCTGGAGACCCGGTCTGTTATTTGGCCGGGCAAATAACTGTCTGAAGTCCTCCTTAAGAGGCGATGTTTGTGATTGTTTAATTTTGTGCCTAAGCAGGTAAAGTCCTTAATCAAGGCAATTGATGGAAGCCAAGGGATACGCAATCTATCCCCCACTATTCTGTGAGTCGTCCCTCTGCTCACACGGCTGTGTGTTGATGCATTGGGACACAAACCCAAGATCTCGTGCTGTTGCACAATCGAGTCAGAGTCTTTGAGCGTAGAAGGGTCCCTCCATTTTGGACCCACGCTCCTTTGTCAGAAGCTCTCCCTGGTTAGGGATAAGAGCTGTGAGGTCTCATCCTCACCTCACCTTTTCATCTGCTTCACCTTAGCCTCGTAATGGCAAGGTTAAGAGCGAATAATACCCATGTACAGACGACTTGCTTCGGCAGTCAAACCCATTGTTTGAGCCCACTTGATTGGTTATAGTGTGTGCTTTGTGAATATTTGTTTGACATGGTTGTTTTGATCTGTTGATGCTTGTATGATTGTATGCTTGTATGCTTGCTTCTTTCCTGGATAGGATTAGCTTGCTTGTGCAAGTAGGATAGGAACCTCAACATAGGGTAATGATGCATGACAACACTAGGCTCGAGTCCAGCTCCCTGGTAGTGTGTCTTCCCTTGGTTTCTAGCTAGATTTTCTTTCCCCTTAGGGGGAACTACATCGCCCTGATCCTTGTTCCAGACGAGGTATGTAGGCAGGTGGTCGTGCGAGACCACTCCGGGCAACCTTTTTCTTTTTTGTGTGTGTTTACTTGTGATCAGATTGTGTGTTTGGTTCGGATGCCGACGTAAGTCCAGTACTTGGCTGTCGGGCTCCACGTTTGCCGTTTTGTGCGTGTTTTGGTTCGGATGCTGACGTAATTCCATCGAGTGGTTGTCAGGCTCCATGTTTGCCATCTGTTTGTGCGTTTTGTGCTGTTTGGCGTGCGTAAGCCGAACTACAGCAGCTCTGATTCTCGTTCCAGACGAGATATGTAGGCATAGGATGCGATGTCCTATCGAGCTCCCTTCTCTTAACCCCACCTGCGTTCCCTGTGTGTGTGTGTGATGTTTTAGCAACCTATTCTTTATTTTAGAACGTGGATCCCGTCGAGTACGACGGACGTGAGGGGTGCTAATACCTTCCCCTTGCGTAACCGACTCCCTTACCCTTTCTCTTTGGTCGCAAGACCATTTCCTTTCCAGGTTTCTCTTAGCGTTTCCTTTCCCTATTTTGGGATAAATAACGCGCAGTGGCGGCTCTGTGTTGTATTTTTATTTGAGTCTCGCCGGTTGTTTTTTCGCGGATGCGACAGCTGGCGACTCTGCTGGGGATTCTGTTGATGTCGACCTATGCTGGTCCATCTTCCCTAAGCGAGTCCTTCCTAGCGTTTTAGGATAGTTTAGGTTGCTTGTGTTGTATTATTTATTGCATTTATTATTCTAACCGTATATATTTGCATTAAATATGTGCATGCATCATTCTATCATGTTGCCGTCCTCTGTGCAGGTGGTTCCTCTGTTGGGGTGGGTGTTCTGAGTGGGGCTAAAACCCAGGCCCGAGTATACACCTAGGATTAGTGTGGTCTCATGTTGCCTCTTTCATGTTAAGTCAACATGTGCCTGGTAGCATGATGTACCACAAGCCGGACGAGGTTCATTTGATAGTGCTTGCCTCTGCGGATATTCCGCTTTGGTTGAGTTACTTCATCTGAACTGTTGACTCTGGTGACCGATCATTTCCCGGATCTTTGGTTTAGACAATCTTAAGGGAGCTACAATGGCACACCCGAAAGGGCAAACCCATTGAGTATCTCTGCCCGATTATCGAGACTATTATCCGCCTTAGGATGACCTGATTAGAATTTACCTGTGAGGGGAGGGTGATTCTTTCAGATGCATGTTCAGATGGTGACTCAGATGATGACTGTTGGTTCCGTGGATTGAAGTCTTATTTATGAGTTAGATTTATGGTCATTTATTGCCGAGACGCCGGAGTGCTGTCCGAGGTATTTATCAGTGGGGATCCGTTTATTTCAGGATTCCCCGGGCCGTTTCAGATGATTATGGGTGTCTGCTCAGAGATTATGATTTGATGATGATGATGATGTATCTGTCTTCCGTTTATTTCGGAAACCGCGGGTCAGATTGGTGATTACTTGTTCCCTCAGATGGTCATGATCCGTTCAGAGAGCCGAGCCGTGATTCAGAGCAACAGATGATCAGATGGCTTGGAGGATGGCAACGCATTGCATGCATTCATCAGCATCATTACATCTTGCATTAATTGCATCTAACACATGTTTACCCATATGCAGGGACATTTTTGATCGAGATCCTGGTTGGGAGACTTCCTGTTCAGATATGAGGACTGGCCGGAAAGACAATATTGCCTACAGTTTCTTCGATCCTGAGATTGGTGTGCTGAAGGATATGATAGCATTGATTACTCCCGACCATGTGGGGATGTTCAGAGAGTCATATGGTAGTATCCTGAAGATGGTTTTCAGACTCACTGACAGCGACAGAAGTGCCATTCATACTCTTCTTCAGTTCTATGACCCGGGGCTGAGATGCTTTGTATTTCCAGATTATTTGTTGGGACCTCTGATGGAGGACTATGCTAGCATTTTGGGTATACAGATCCGTGATCAGATTCCTTTCCATGTCACTAGGGTGGAGCCAGATGTCCTTGGGATTTCCCGTGCTCTTTATTTGAGTCCGGAAATGGTCAAGGAGGGTTTGAAGGAAAAGGGGAAGTTACCTGGATTTCATTTGAGTTTCTTGGAGGCTAATACCAAGGAACATGCTGCTATGGGTACCTGGAAGACGGTTTGCGCATTGATTGCTGTGAGCATTTATGGGATTATTCTATTTCCTAATCAGAAGAATTTTGTGGACCATAATGCTATCAGGTTATTCATACAGAGAAACCCTATTCCTACTCTGATCGGAGATGTTTACTACTCGGTTCATAAGAGGAATGAGAAGCGGCGTGGTGGTCTGATCCGGTGTTGTTCTCAGTTGCTCTTCAGGTGGTTTATGGGATATCTGCCTTCCCGAGGTGCCTTTGCTCATATTGATCCCACTGTCAAGTGGTCCTTCAGGTTGATGGGTTTGCGGGCTGATGATATAGCATGGACTCATAATGGTTTGGCTGGTCGGGATTTTATATATGGTTGCGGGAGTCTACCCAATGTGCCTCTTGTGGGAGTTCAGGGTTGCATCAATTACAACCCGACGCTTCTCAGGAGACAGATGGGGTTTGCTATAGAGGGTCCTCCTCTCGGGCGAGAGATCCAGGAGTCCTTTTACTTCCCGATTGATGGCAATCAGGCTAAGCTGAGGCAAGTATTGGATGAGTGGCGAGATATCCAGAGGAAGGGTAAGGTTCCTTATGGGAAGGTCAACTGTCGGTATTTTCCACTATTCGAAGATTGGTTGCGGAAGAGGATTGAGGTTACATTTCTACCATTTCCTGGAGGTGATCCTGTGTGTCCTATGATTGAGGGTCCAAGTTCTTCTGTTAGCATGGAAGAATTCCTCGAGATGAAGAGGGTCAGAGATCAGTTACTTGCAGAGAGAGCTGAATTGGAGAGAAGTGTTGCTCGGTTTCAGACAGCTAACCAGGAGATCAAAGTGAAGATGGAAGATCAAGACAAGCGACATGCCTTGGAAGCCAAACGCTTTGAGATGGATACGGCCTACTATGGAAAGATCAGTCAGGCATTAGCATCATCCAACCGGGAGCACGACATCACCAAAGAGAGATTGGCTAGAGCTTCACAGATCATTGAAGATGAGAAGAGAAGGCAAATCTTGGTGAGGGATCAGAGGGATGACCGAGTCCGAGTCCTTATTGCTGAATGGGAAACTAAGCTGAGGGTTAAGGAGTCAGAGAGTCTGAAGATCATCGCCGAGAGAGATCACTACATGGCAGAGAGAGATCACTACATTGCTGAGCGAGATCACTACTTCAGGCAGATGAAGATTCACCAGAAAGAGGTGGGGAGATTACAGCAGGAGAACACCGAGCTCAGGTTCGCCGCAGAGTTCGCAAAGATGGAAGGCGAGATAGGGCCATCTGTGGGACCCTCATCCAGCTAGATCTTTCATTTGTTGTGGATTACCGTCAGGCTTGTTGACGGAATCTACTTGCTTGTATTTCTTTCCCTGATTCTGGAGGATTGTATTTGAATTTTATCTGATTTGATGTATGACTATGGCACTTATTGTGCATTTTTGTTATGAGATGGATATTTTTCAGTCAGTGATTGATCTTCAAGCTTTATTTGCTTTATCGTATGCACTCACACAAGCACACACATGGTTGGGGGTATCATGCTAAATCACATATCTCCGATCTGCACGATAAAACCAAATGCTGACTACAAAACGTTGATGCCGGATTATTGTTTGTCTCGATGATACCAGGATCGAGAGATAAAGTGTTCCTCATGGGGATAAACACTGCATTCATGCATTGATCATAATAACTTGTGTTTTATTTTGCAGGTATCTGTTTCTAACGTGCTTGATTGATGCAGGAATCATTGCTCGTGCTCGCAGAACTGTACCTTTGCACTCAACCCGACCTCACAGATACTTCACCAGACGCAATACTCCCAGACTCATGGAGCTCCCCAGTGCAGATATTCTCGAGCTAAAGGATAAAATGAACGAGCTGATTAACATCATGCAAGGCTTTGCAGTTGGTCAGAAGGCTCTGGCAGACAAAGTTGAAAAGCTCGAGCGGGCTTCTGCAGCAAACAGCGGGGTTAACCTGGATGGAGTCTCCAACCAGGGGCTGGGGTCTCGAGAGGGTGGCAAGAGGACGACTGTTGGTCTCGTGAATAATGCGGGTGGTTTCGGTGGTGCTGCTGGTCAACCGGGGCCGAGTCAGAATCAGAAGGACAATTTTGTGCCTCCATTCTATGGGTTTGATGAAGATCAGGAGGAAGACAGGGAGGCCGACCAATTCTCGATGCAGAATGAACCGTTTGTTCCCTACAATGTTCCACCTCAGAACAAGGAGATTCAGCTGCTGGCTGAAAAGATCAAAGTGCTTGAGAGCTATGCCACTCCCGGGGTGGTGAATATGTCGAATATGGGGCTGGTTGAGGGGATTGTGATCCCACAGAAGTTCAAAGCGCCCACTTTCGACAGGTATAATGGGAGTTCTTGTCCAGAGACCCACCTTCAAGCCTTCGTCCGCAAGATATCTGCATATACTATGGATCAGAAATTGTGGATGTACTTTTTCCAAGACAGCCTGTCCGGAGGTTCCTTGGAATGGTATACCAAACTCAAATCTTCTGATGTTAAAAATTGGCAGGATCTTGGGGACGCTTTCTTCAAGCAATATCAGTTCAATGCTGACATGGCTCCGAGTCGTACCCAGCTGCAGGGTATGTCTCAGAAAAATAATGAGGGATTCAAGGAGTATGCTCAGCGGTGGAGAGAATTGGCTGCAAGAGTGCAACCTCCTCTGGTTGATCGGGAGATGTCAGATCTCTTTATGGGGACCCTGCAGGGGGCGTTTGCTGAGAGAATGGTTGGTTGTCCGGTGACCAACTTTTCTGATATTGTGGTGGCCGGTGAAAGGATTGAGAGCTGGTTAAAGCTTGGTAAAATTCAGGGTGCTGTTTCTTCTTCGTCGTCTGGGTCGAAGAAGCCATTCGGTAATGGTGGCCAGAGGAAAAAAGAGGGTGATACCAGCGCCGAGTATGCTCAACGTGGACCCAGTAGGGATCGTTACTTCCAGCACACTGCTGCAGTAACTATTCCTGCTGAACATCAGCCTGCACCGCAACAACAGCAGCAACAGCAACAGAGACAACCCTTCCAGCAGAGGCCTCAAAGGGCTGGTTATCAGATGAGAGGAAAAGCAGTGGACAGACAGTTTGATAGGCCTCCGGTGACCTATTCCTTCCTGTTTAAGAAATTGACAGATTTGGGACTTGTGCAGACACGGACTCTGGCACCTTTGAGACCTGATCAAAGGCCAGCCAGCTATGACAAGAATGCAAAGTGTGAGTTCCATTCAGGTGCGCCTGGGCATAACATCGAGAACTGTAAAGCTTTTAAGCACACAGTTCAAGACTTAGTGGATTCAAAGGCAATCAACTTTGCACCATCTCCCAATGTCAATGCAAATCCCATGCCCGCGCATGGACAGAGGGGGGTGAATGCTATTTCGGCGGAAAATCGAGTGGGGCTGTCTACGGTGGATCAGTTGAAGACGCCTTTGGCTGAGGTGAAGAGACAGTTGCTGTTAAATGGGGTCTCTACGGGTTGTGATTCTGGTTGTGCTGAGTGCACTAGTTCTATCAATGGGTGTGAACTTCTGAGGAAGTGTGTCCAGGGCCTGATGGACGAGGGGATTATCATGGTTGAGAGGGCTGATAAAGAAGAGGAAGAGGTCTCCACCATAACGATCTATTATGACCCGGTGGATTTGTCGAACCTTGTTGAAGAGGCTCCAGTTACCATCACGGTGCCTGGGCCAATTCCCTACGACAAAGATGATGTCGTGCCGTGGCATTATGGTGGGGAGGTTTATTGCAACGGGGAGAAGTGGGAAGAGCAGATTGCAAGTGAAACCACCGTGCTAAAGGTGGATAATGCCGGTCCCAGTGGTTTCACTCGCAGCGGAAGATTATTTGCTCCTGACGCGTTGAGAAGAGGGGAAGAAGAAAAAGATAAAAAAGAAAAGGCCGAGGCTTTAGCCAGGGCAAAAGGGAAGGATGTGGATAATGGAAGTACTCCTGTGATGACACCGGCGCCTGCGGGGTCGGAAAGCAAGCTTGATGATGATGCCGAAGAGTTCTTAAGAATCATCAAAAAGTCGGAGTATAAACTGGTCGATCATTTGCAGCAAACTCCTTCCAAAATCTCGATTCTTTCATTGTTGCTGAGCTCAGAGGGGCATAGGGAGGCCTTGTTGAAAATTCTGAAAAAAGCTTATGTTCCTCAGGAGATTACTATCAACCAATTGGAAACTGTGGTATCCAATGTTCATGCCAGTCATGGGCTGGGTTTCACAGATATGGATTTGACAGTGGATGGAAGGAATCATAACAGGGCTTTACACATAGCTATGGAATGTAAAGGAGCTGTGCTTTCGCATGTGCTGGTTGATACCGGCTCCTCATTGAATGTGTTGCCGAAGAAGGCCTTGGCTAAACTGAATTGTGAAGGGCTGATTTTGACCCCGACTGATTTGATTGTACGGGCTTTTGATGGGTCAAAGAGGGCCGTCTTCGGGGAGGTTGAGCTGCCAGTGAAGATTGGACCTGAGGTGTTCAAGTCGACTTTCTATGTCATGGATATTCAGCCGGCATACAGTTGCCTGTTGGGTCGCCCATGGATTCATGCTGCGGGAGCAGTTACCTCGACTTTGCACCAGAAATTAAAGTACATTTGGGAAGGTCAAGTCGTCACTGTCTGTGGAGAGGAGGACATTTTTGTCAGCCACCTGTCTTGTTTCAAATATGTGGAGATGGACGGCGAGATCTGGGAGACGCCTAGTCAGGCATTCGAAACTGTTAAGGTGGAGAATGCTCTGTTTGCGAAAGAGGAGGAGAAACCGTCCATCGCATCATACAAGCAGGCCACTGAGGTGGTGAAGAGTGGAGAGGCTCCTGGTTGGGGCAGAATGATGGGGGTCCCTGAGAAGAAGGACCGATTTGGAGTGGGGTACCAGCCGGGCCGAGGCTCAGGACAGGGCAGAGGACGTCGTACGTCGGTAACCTTCACAAGCGTCGGAATGCTGGATCCGGATCACATCTGCATGATGGGTGAAGATGCTGATAGCGACTGCGACATCGACCAATGGATAAAGCCGTGCACACCAGGGATGGGAATCCGGAACTGGAAGGCTGAAAAGATCATCCGGGTCACTCTCCTTGAAGAGTAATATTTTCCTATTTTCAGTTTTATATGCATGAAAGCCATACGTGTTGCCCGACACGTAATGGTTCATTGTAAGGGCCACCTCATGTTTAAATTTGCAAGAATTTGCATCATTAATAAAAGGATGTTTTTCAATTAAAAGCGGTGTTCCCTGTTTTTCATTTATTTTTGCAGTTTAAAATAAAAACAAAATAAAAATGGCAATGTGTTCATTTTTCTTTTTTCTCACACCGGTTCTAAAGCAATGCATGAATCAACATTCATGCAGATGCGATTCCTCCCCGGATCTCATTGATAACAATCCTGTTACACCCTTGTATGACCTCGACAATCCGATCTATCTTGCTGAGGAAGAAGACGAAGAAGATTGTGAACTGCCAGGGGAATTAGCCAGATTGTTGAAACAAGAGGAGAAGGTGATTCAGCCGCATGAGGAACAGATTGAGGTTGTGAATCTGGGTACCGACGAGGTCAAGAAAGAGGTGAAAATCGGGGCTGCTTTGGAGGAAAGTGTCAAGAGCAGAATGGTGGCATTGTTGAAAGAGTATGTCGACATCTTTGCCTGGTCTTATCAAGATATGCCAGGGTTGGATACCGATATCGTTGTGCATAAGCTACCATTGAGAGCAGATTGTCCTCCAGTGAAGCAGAAGTTGCGCAGAACTCGACCTGACATGGCAATGAAGATTAAGGAAGAGGTGCAGAAGCAGTGGGATGCTGGTTTCCTTGCTGTCACTAATTATCTGCCATGGGTTGCGAACATCGTGCCAGTCCCGAAGAAAGATGGGAAAGTGAGAATGTGTGTGGACTACCGAGATCTGAACAGAGCTAGTCCGAAAGATGATTTTCTGTTACCTCACATTGATGTGTTGGTGGATAATACAGCTCAATTCTCGGTGTTTTCCTTCATGGATGGCTTTTCTGGCTATAATCAAATCAAAATGTCGCCAGAGGATATGGAGAAAACAACGTTCATCACACCGTGGGGTACCTTTTGTTACAAGGTGATGCCATTCGGTCTCAAGAACGCCGGTGCTACTTATCAGAGGGCCATGGTGACTTTGTTTCATGATATGATTCATCATGAAATTGAATGCTATGTTGATGACATGATAGCAAAGTCCCAAACAGAAGAGGGGCATTTGGTAGATCTGGCAAAGTTGTTTGACCGGCTGAGACAGTTCAGACTGAGGTTGAATCCGAACAAGTGCACATTCGGAGTGCGGTCCGGTAAATTGCTGGGGTTCATTGTAAGCGAAAAAGGAATTGAGGTTGATCCTGCAAAAGTAAAAGCGATAAGAGAAATGCCTGAACCGAGAACAGAGAAGGAGGTTCGTGGTTTCTTAGGTAGGTTGAACTACATTTCACGGTTCATATCTCACCTAACAGCCACGTGTGAACCGATATTCAAATTGTTGAGAAAAGATCAAACGGTCAGGTGGAATAATGATTGCCAAGCGGCATTTGAAAGAATAAAAGAATATTTGCAGGAGCCTCCGTTTCTGATGCCTCCTGTGGAGGGAAGACCGTTAATTCTGTACCTGACAGTCCTCGAGGGGTCTATGGGGTGTGTATTGGGGCAGCATGACGAGTCTGGTCGAAAAGAGCATGCCATATATTATCTTAGCAAAAAGTTTACCGACTGTGAAACAAGATATTCACTGCTCGAGAAAACTTGTTGTGCTTTGGTCTGGGCTGCTCGCCGACTAAGGCAGTACATGTTGATTCATACCACTTTGTTGATTTCCAAGATGGATCCAATCAAGTACATTTTTGAGAAGCCAGCATTGACCGGACGGGTTGCGAGGTGGCAAATGATTTTGATAGAATATGATATACAGTATACCTCTCAGAAGGCGATTAAGGGGAGTGTATTGTCTGATTACCTCGCTCAGCAACCTATTGATGATTATCAACCGATGAAGTTTGAATTCCCTGATGAGGACATCATGTTTCTCAAATCGAAAGATTGCGAGGAACCAGTCCCGGAGGAGGGGCCTGACCCTGAATCCGAATGGATTCTGATGTTTGATGGGGCCGTTAACGTGAACGGAAGCGGTGTTGGTGTTGTTTTGGTTACGCCGAAAGGATCTCACATTCCTTTTGCTGCCCGGCTAACATTTGAGTGCACCAACAATGTGGCTGAATATGAAGCTTGCATATTGGGGATTGAGGAGGCGATTGATTTGAGAATCAAGAACCTTGTCATATATGGAGATTCAGCTCTGGTGATAAATCAGGTTAACGGAAAATGGTATACGCATCAGTCTCATTTGGTTCCGTATCGAGATTATACGAGGAGATTGTTGACGTTTTTCACCAAGGTGAAGTTGCATCATGTGCCCAGAGAGGAGAATCCTTTGGCAGATGCTTTGGCTACTCTAGCTGCCTTGATTAAGGTGCAGAGGTGGAATCAGTTTCCCAGTGTTGAAGTAGGTCGTCTGGATAGACCGGCTTATGTGTTTGCTGTAGATACAGTGCCTGATGATGAGAATCCGTGGTATTTCGATATCAAACGCTATCTTGAGACTCAAGAGTATCCTGAGGGAGCATCGAAGAAGGATCGAAAGACTTTGCGGAGGTTAGCCATGGTGTTCTACCTGAATAAGGATGGGGTGTTGTACAAAAGGAATTTTGATTGGGTCTTGCTCAGATGCGTTGATGATGCAGAAGCAAGCCAGTTGATGAAAGAGGTTCATGAGGGGTCATTCGGTACCCATGCCAGTGGGAATGCAATGGTAAAAAAGCTGCTGAGGGCGGGCTATTATTGGATGACAATGGAGGCCCAATGTTTTAACTTCGTGCGGAAGTGTCATAAATGCCAGATTTATGCTGATAAGGTGCACGTGCCTCCAAATCCGTTGAGTTTAATGTCGTCTCCATGGCCGTTTGCTATGTGGGGCATTGATATGATTAGAAAGATTGAGCCTACAGCTTCGAATGGGCACAGATTCATATTAGTGGCTATTGATTACTTCACCAAGTGGGTAGAAGCAGCCTCTTATACGAACGTGACGAAGCAGGTCGTAGCCAGATTTCTCAAGAGAGACATCATTTGCCGATATGGGGTTCCCGAGAGAATCATTACTGATAATGGTTCTAATCTGAATAATAAGATGATGGCAGAGTTGTGCCGGGAATTCAAGATCGAGCATCACAATTCTTCTCCCTATCGTCCGAAGATGAATGGGGCGGTTGAGGCGGCCAACAAGAATATAAAGAAGATTGTGCAGAAAATGGTGGTAACCTACAAAGATTGGCATGAAATGTTGCCGTTTGCATTGCATGGGTATCGAACGTCGGTGCGTACATCTACTGGGGCAACTCCATTCTCATTGGTATATGGGATGGAGGCGGTATTACCTGTGGAAGTTCAGATTCCCTCTTTGAGAGTCCTGATGGACGTGAAGTTGCAAGAGGCTGAATGGGTAAGGACCCGGTACGAAGAGCTGAGCCTGGTTGAGGAAAAGAGGCTAGCAGCCATCTGTCATGGGCAGTTATACCAGCAAAGAATGAAGCGTGCTTTTGACAAGAAGGTGCGACCTCAGGTATATCACGTGGGTGATATGGTGCTGAAAAGGATCCTTCCTCCTCAGAACGATCGAAGGGGCAAATGGACACCAAATTATGAAGGTCCATTCGTGGTCAAGAAGGTTTTCTCTGGTGGAGCCTTGTTGTTGACGACCATGGATGGCGAAGATTTTCCATCCCCTGTGAATGCGGACGCAGTTAAAAAATACTTCGTATAAAGAGACCCGCTGGACGAAAAGAATAAAATAGTCCAGGCAAAAATGGGCATCCCGGCGAACCAAAAACAGAAAGAAAGGTTCGGGCAAAAATTAGGGATATAAATGAAAAATGTACACCCGGCAAGTCGAAAACCTGAAAAGGCGACTTGGGCAAAAAAGGGTATCCCGGTGGACTGAAAACCCGAAAGGGCGGTCCAGGCAAAAGAGGGATTGAAACGAACAACTGCGTCTAGCATGATCGTTGCGCTTTGGTTAAAGCATCATGGATAATACCCGGTAGGGATCAGTCAAAATCGTCTTGTTCAGAAGGCAGAAAGCCCGGAGAGTCTGAGGACATATGGGGTGTAACCGAGTTGGAACTCGATGAGATCACGGGTTTCACATTGCCATTAGGATAGATTTTTCCTTTTGTGCGCAATTACCTCTTTTCAGGAATTGCTTCCTTTGTATTGCTCAACTTGAGCCACACTTTTCCAATCAATAAAATGCACATTCAGTCAAATAGTTTTGTTTTTGTTTTTCATTACCGCTTTGATTGCAAAAACATCTGATTATTTTGATAAAGAATCTTGCATTTTAGGACATACAGGTTCCTTCCAATGCATGTTTATAAGATTGAAAGCTTGAAATCTTATTTGGAAGGTTGAGTGACCCAAGTGTTGAAATCTTGACACGCCCGGGGCACGGTTTTATCTGACGGTCTGTTTTGCAGGAACTGTTAGATATTTTCACTCACTTGCAGGTTGTGATGTAGAAGCTTTGAAATAAGTCCCCAGAGAGTCCGATCAGGGACGAATGTATGGAAGGACGACGAAGACGTTGAGACGTACGACGATCCTTGAAATTAATCAAGAAGACTCTTCAAAATCGGAAGATTAGAAAGTCTGTAGAAATTCCCCGCAGGGTTCGATCAGGGACGAATGAATATGAAAGAAGCAGTGCGAGATGTCGAGACGTACGACGATCCTTTAGAATTAATCAAGAAGACTCTTCAAAGTCGGAAAATTGAAAAGTATGTATAAATCCCAGGAGTACGCTTTCCGTCGATCGCGGCGCGATTTGGAATACAAGATGATGGAGCAGAAAAGGTCCAGACGAGTCTGGGAATTCTCAAAAGTGGAAAGCTGATGCGAGATTGGGAGGTGGATACCAGGGTTCGACGAGTCGACGGGTGTTTTGTACCAACTTTTCTCATTTCCCAGCTATGTCCCTAAGCAGAGTGGTGAGGACCAAATCCCCAGCAGATCAAGGTCTGTGGATTTCCCCAGCCGAGTCGAGATGGTTATTCCCGGCAGGTTTAAGCGATGATTCCTCAGCAGCCAGACCGGAAGGTTGCTATTCCCCGAGTGGAGCGGGTTTCAATGAAATATATCTCCAGCAGTGTTCATCCTACCCGTGGATTGGACAAGTTCCCGTAGCGGACGGATTTTGCATCCCCAGCTGAGTTGGTTCTACCTATGGATGGCATGGGTTATCCCCAGCGGAGTGGCATTCATTTTCCCTAGCAGGGTCAGGATGGTTATCCCCAGCAGGTGATAGATCGATGCTTCCCCAGTCTCAGACCTGGAGGTGGCTGTTTCCCGGCAGAGTATCTGTGAGCATTTCCCTAGTGAAGTCGTCAGATATCTGTGAGGGTTCCCAAAGCAGAGTTAGGATTGATATCCTCAGTAAGTCAAAGACTGGTGTATCCCCACAGAGTGGTGGTGGTGCTTATCCCCAGTAGTTTCTCGAGTGGATTGGGTGCAAAGGAGGTTCTTTCCCCGGCAAGGGTTGCCTTATTCCCAGCAGCAGTGCTTATTCCCCAGCAGGGTGGAGATTGGAGTATTGACGAGTTCCTCAGCAGAGTGTCTCGTGCTCCTCAGCAGAGTCCCTTGAGGGGGATGCCTTTTTATGCATTCATCATGAAAAAATAGCATAGCATCTTGCATAGAAAAAATAATAAATCGCGTAGCATTTCCATAATTATGGAGCATTACGCAGAAAAAAATCATGCATCATATTGCAAGCATAGAGCTAGTCTCAAGCCGTGGTTACCGTTTGAGAGGTGGTTTTGCCAGACATTGAAGGTGTTACTCCGAGGAGTTTAGCCGCATGATTTAATCAGCAACGTTCCCCAGTAGTGCGATACTGGAGGAAATGTTTCCGTCGGACAGAGATGGAAAGGTTACGCGATCAGCGCGATTCAAGCCGTGGTTATAGCTTGAAGTTTGGGTTCACCAATTGGAGGATGTTACTCCGAGGAGTTTAGCATCATGACGTCGGATCAGTAATGTTCTCCAGTAGTGCGATACTGGAGGAATTTTTCCGTCGGACGGAGATGGAAGTGAAATCAAGGGTGTTACGCGATCAGCGCGATTTCGGGGTTCAAATGGAGAAAAGGAGATACTGAGGTATTTTCTGGGGTTCAAATGGAGAAAAGGAGATACTGAGGTATTTTCTGGGGTTCAAATGGAGATTGGAGTTGAAGATTATATCCAGGATGAGGTCCTTAGGATTATCTTCTGTTCATGTGTCACCTTAGACTCTGGCTGAGGCCGATGGAGGTCATTGTAAGGTGTCTTCTGAGGAAGAGATACACATGCTACCTTCCTTTGTGAAGGTATACCCTCTGACATGTCGCCCTCAGAGTGGTGTTTGGTGTTATTTCCGACGTTGCCAGCGGAATTATCACAGGAGATAGGAGATACTGAGATATTTTCTGGGGTTCAAATGGAGAAAAGAAATGCTGAGGCATGTTCTGGGGTTCAAATGGAGAAAAGAAGATGTTGCGGCATTTTCTGGAGAACGGGGTTCATATTGGCGATCGCAAGTTATCGTCAGGCGACTGGGGTTCAAAACGGAGAATGGGGTTCATTATTTTGGCAAACAGAAGAGCGGGGTTCAAATGCGGTGATCCGAGGATCATTTGCGCAAGAGAAAATCTTGGGGTTCAAGAAAATGAAAAATAGAGAAAATTTCGGGGTTCAAGAAAAGCATAAAAAAGAGAAGAGAGAATAATAATCCCGAGCGGATGAGTGGTGTTCAGGCCATGGTTCTCCCTGCGTTACCATTTATTTTGGTATCCGGGTCGGCTGTTTCGGTGATCAGGCCGGCTTTTTCCGTACCAGACGGATTTTTCAAGATTGTGTTCTTTGCCGATTCTGACAGGCGTTGCTAATTATATCCCATCAGAGTGCAAATTGTTCGTCTGTTCTTGGTATTCAATCACTCTTCATCCTGATCATCTGAAAGCCGAGGCTATTCATATCGACAGGTTCACAGTGGATTGAATAGGGGCAGCTGTAACACCTCAAAATTTGCCCTCCTCTCTTGGGACTAGCATTAACATATTGCATATCATTTTTAGGTCATTAGGCATTGCATATTGCATATCATGTGGTTACATTGTGCAAGTCATTCTCCCGAGTCTTGGTCAGAAGATGAGGAAGTCAAAGTGCAAGCCTAGGGTTTTATTGACTGATCATTGGCCATCTGAGGATTGGGCTGTGAGATTAGGGTTTCATGATTCTCAAAGGATATTGGTCTTCATCTTGATTACAATGATACATCATCATCATCATGGTTGGATTTCATCAAGTGTTGGAGCTGATTCCTTGAGATTAGGGTTTTGACCACTGGTCAACCCATAATCAGTTGCATTGGGCCAATCAGGGCATAATCAGGAGAGGGGGTCTATGATGGTGATGGGGATCATTCTTTGATTATATTGAGTTAATTGAGGCTAGGGTTTCACCCTTGAGCCATTTCATCAGGAGATTGGAGCTCAGATTGATCTATGCATGGCCAAATTCATCTGTCAGATGGAAAAGTCAATTGTGGTCAACTGTATATGATCTGGTGGATTTGGAGGTGGAAATAAGTTGGATACACTTCATTCATGTTGAAACAAGGGTTATATGACATTTCAAAGTCTAAAAATGAAGAAAATCAAGTCAGGACAAAAATTGCCAAAAATAGAAAGTGACTTGTAATGGAAGTTTCCAAAAATGGAAAGGTTTTGACCTCAAGACCACGTGTCCAAAAATGCTTCAAATGAAAATTTGTTCAACATGAAAGTTGTAGATCTTGTTCTCACCTTTCCAAAAAGTCCAAGAACTTGAAAATCCCATGTATGGTTGTCAAGTTATGGTCCAGTGAATTTCAAAAATGACCCATAATCAGGAGGGCATAACTTCCACATGGAGTATCCAAATTGGATGTTCTTTATATGCACAAACTCCATTTGACATGTACTTTCATGGTGCATAATTGGATTTCATCAAAAATGGTCAATGCAAAAAGTCAAATTTCAACTGTACAGTTAAATGAACCAGGGGCAAAATTGTCCAACTTGAGAAATAATGGGAATTTTTGGATGGGGATTTTTGCAACACTTCACAAATGGCATTTGAAACTTGTTGGAATACTCATAACATGCCAAGGCTTCATGGTTTGGAAATTGGCTTTTAAAATGAACTTGAAAAAATGAACAAAGTGCCATCACATAGTGAATTTCCAAAATATGCATCCAATCAACATGAGCCAAGTTGCAACAGCTCACACATGTCATTTTGAGAGTGTGTGAGCTGTCCATGAGTTGGCAATGAGTTGGCATGTGAAAATACAATTTTGCCCCTAGCTTGAAAATAACCACTTTTGCTAATCACTTGGCATTTGATTAATTGGTGTAATTAAGCATGGATTAATCATGAGTATATATTCTTAAGCATAACTAACTCATAACAGAAAATCACAATTCCAAAAATCAAGATCCAAATTCTCCAAATTCATCACATTCTCTCAAGAACACACAACACAAAAATCCTTCAATCTCTTCCAATTCTTCATCCTTTTGCACGATTCCTTTTGAGTTGATCTCCAATCAACATCTTCTTCTGCTGTTTTTGAGAATCCACACCAAAAGCCTTGCCAATCGTGACTGTCCAAGCTTGCTCCATTAATGGTGAATCGAGATTTTGTGCACTAGAGGCTACTTCAATCGAACCTAAGCCTTGCATTCAAATTCCTGGAGCTTCTACTACAACTGTTTGGGAGAAAAACGCGCAAAGAACATCGATTCCACCACTGCCTACAAATTAAGGTCAGGATTCGAAACTCATGGATTGGTGAATGATTATGTGCGTTTTATAGAGTGAAGAACATAGAGCATTGTGATGTGATTAGTTTAGGAAATGGATTAGTGTAGCTCATGTAATCTTGATTCGAAGTTAGAACACCAAACCCTAAGTCGTTCGATTTGCAAGATTTAGAGACAATTAGGTTAAGCCATGGACATATTTGGATTCTACATGTTGAGACCGTTCCAATGACTATACGCATGAGGATTTTGGTGAAACTTTTATGTTCTTCGTGTTTATGCTAATTCTGGAAATTTCTGGGTTGAGGACGATGATTTCTGGGCTCAAAAGGCTGTTCAATCCGTTTTTCTGTTTGAATTTTTGAACAGGATGTTTCCCGCGCCCGCGTGTGCTTATTTACCATTATGCCATTAATGAACCTAATTAATTATAATATATTCAAATAATTATTAAAAAATTCACCAACACCTTAAAAAATTCATAAAAAATTATTTAAAAGTCAGAAAAATGTGAGGATTTTTTCTATGGATTCCAAATTCCCTGTAGAATTTTATGGACATGAATTTGCAAGTTGTGCTTGGTAAAAAATAGGTTTGACCTAGGGATGTTTGACTTGTGGTATATTTTGACATGTTTTGCCATTTTTGATGTGAAATACTCATGCCTTAAAATAAATTCTTGGAAATTTTTGTGGTGATTGTAGACATGCTGATGGTGATTTACATGTACATTTTGTGAATTTTGGATACCTGGTGATTGAGTTATGAATTTTTGAATCTAGGTGTGACAATTTGTGTCACACCTAGCTAGGTCAACTTCATGAAATTATTTGCCTAGCCTATGCTTGTTGAAATGACTTGAAATTTTATATGTGTGATCATTAACATGTTAGGATGCTATGTGAATTTTTCTGGATTTTTATGTGGCATTTTCAATTTGATTGGTATTTTTCATCTCTGTTGGTCAAATGTGCAAGTCCATGTGATACATGTTGGCATTATCTTTGTGAAATCCTCATATGGTATTGGATGATGATGAAATTTGGTATGCTGGTTATAGACACATCATAGGAGATGATGCTTTTGGTCCCATTCATTTCTTTATTGTTTTCATTGACTTATGATTTTTTGAAGTGAATGCATGTGTTGATGCTATGATTTGGATCATATATTTGTGTCTGCTTTTCTTGATTTTCATTGACCTAGTTCCTTTTGTCCAATTGAGCTGAAAATTGACATGCTATACCTTGAATATGTCCTGTTTAGGTGTAAATTATTTGAGGATTTTTGGAATTGTTTTGATATGGAATTGAATGCAATAGTTCTGTTTGGATGTTTGGTGTTATGTTTGACCTAGTTTGATTTGTTTTGTGCATAAAATGAATATGGTGAATGATATAAACATGGGATCAATTGCCTTGGCTTTCTATTTGTGTTAATTTGAGTTTGGTTGGAGATTGCTTGCTGTTTAGACATTTTTGCCACTTTTGGACCCTAGGCTTGGCCTAGTGGTCTTGTTTCTCACATTTGCTTGATTTTTCAGGATAAAATGCAAAGAGCTTAAGGAGAATGAACCAAGTCAATTAAGTTGATGTTGTTGGATGTTTGTGAACTAACATAACTTTGTTTTGTAGGTTGTGAAGCTTGAGCTTGAGCTTATAGCTTGCCTTTGTGTGCATTAATCTGTATAGTCTGACTGATTAACATTTGCTGTTTACTGATTGTTTGTCTGAGTACTGATGATACTTGATTGATTTCAGGTACATTTAGTTGCTTACAGTTCTTTAAGAACTTGCTTGCTGCTGCTTGGTTTTTTAAACCACTTGAGGTAGGACTTCTATTCTTCATGTAGTCTGGAGACCCGGTCTGTTATTTGGCCGGGCAAATAACTGTCTGAAGTCCTCCTTAAGAGGCGATGTTTGTGATTGTTTAATTTTGTGCCTAAGCAGGTAAAGTCCTTAATCAAGGCAATTGGTGGAAGCCAAGGGATACGCAATCTATCCCCCACTATTCTGTGAGTCGTCCCTCTGCTCACACGGCTGTGTGTTGATGCATTGGGACACAAACCCAAGATCTCGTGCTGTTGCACAATCGAGTCAGAGTCTTTGAGCGTAGAAGGGTCCCTCCATTCTGGACCCACGCTCCTTTGTCAGAAGCTCTCCCTGGTTAGGGATAAGAGCTGTGAGGTCTCATCCTCACCTCACCTTTTCATCTGCTTCACCTTAGCCTCGTAATGGCAAGGTTAAGAGCGAATAATACCCATGTACAGACGACTTGCTTCGGCAGTCAAACCCATTGTTTGAGCCCACTTGATTGGTTATAGTGTGTGCTTTGTGAATATTTGTTTGACATGGTTGTTTTGATCTGTTGATGCTTGTATGATTGTATGCTTGTATGCTTGCTTCTTTCCTGGATAGGATTAGCTTGCTTGTGCAAGTAGGATAGGAACCTCAACATAGGGTAATGATGCATGACAACACTAGGCTCGAGTCCAGCTCCCTGGTAGTGTGTCTTCCCTTGGTTTCTGGCTAGATTTTCTTTCCCCTTAGGGGGAACTACATCGCCCTGATCCTTGTTCCAGACGAGGTATGTAGGCAGGTGGTCGTGCGAGACCACTCCGGGCAACCTTTTTCTTTTTTGTGTGTGTTTACTTGTGATCAGATTGTGTGTTTGGTTCGGATGCCGACGTAAGTCCAGTACTTGGCTGTCGGGCTCCACGTATGCCGTTTTGTGCGTGTTTTGGTTCGGATGCTGACGTAATTCCATCGAGTGGTTGTCAGGCTCCATGTTTGCCATCTGTTTGTGCGTTTTGTGCTGTTTGGCGTGCGTAAGCCGAACTACAGCAGCTCTGATTCTCGTTCCAGACGAGATATGTAGGCATAGGATGCGATGTCCTATCGAGCTCCCTTCTCTTAACCCCACCTGCGTTCCCTGTGTGTGTGTGTGATGTTTTAGCAACCTATTCTTTATTTTAGAACGTGGATCCCGTCGAGTACGACGGACGTGAGGGGTGCTAATACCTTCCCCTTGCGTAACCGACTCCCTTACCCTTTCTCTTTGGTCGCAAGACCATTTCCTTTCCAGGTTTCTCTGAGCGTTTCCTTTCCCTATTTTGGGATAAATAACGTGCAGTGGCGGCTCTGTGTTGTATTTTTATTTGAGTCTCGCCGGTTGTTTTTTCGCGGATGCGACATAGCCCAAGCCAAAGCACAACAAGTTTTCTCGAGCAATGAGTATCTTGTTTCACAGTCGATAAACTTTTTGCTAAGGTAATATATGACATGCTCTTTTCGACCAGACTCGTCATGTTGCCCCAACACACACCCCATTGAATTTTCTAACACGGTCAAATACATGATTAGAGGTCTTCCTTCAACTGGTGGAATCAGAATTGGAGGTTCTTGGAGATACTTCTTGATTTTGTCAAAAGCTTCTTGACATTCATCATTCCATATCATCTCTTGATTTTTCCTCAGTAATTTGAAGATGGGTTTGCAAGTAGCAGTCAAATGGGAGATAAATCGGGCAATGTAATTCAAGCGTCCCAAGAAACCTCTGACTTCTTTATCTGTACGGGGAACCGGCATTTCTTGAATAGCTCTCACCTTAGCCGGGTCAACCTCAATTCTTTTACCATTGACAATAAAGACCAAGAGTTTACTGGATCTTACTCCAAAGGTGCATTTGTTCGGGTTCAATCTCAACTTGTACCTCTTCAACCTCTCAAACAGTTTGTATAAATGATCGAGATGTTCTTCTTCAGTGTGAGATCTGGCTATCATGTCATCCACATATACCTCTATTTCATGATGGATCATATCATGGAACAAAACCACCATAGCACGCTGGTATGTCGCCCCTGCATTCTTTAAACCGAATGGCATTACTTTGTAACAGAAAGTGCCCCATTGCGTCACAAACGTAGTTTTCTCCATGTCTTCAGGTGCCATCTTAATCTGGTTATAACCTGAGAATCCATCCATGAATGAGAATACTTGGTGTTGAGCGGTGTTATCTACCAGAACATCAATGTGCGGAAATGGAAAGTCATCTTTGGGACTCGCTTTATTCAAATCTCTATAATCTACACACATTCGCACCTTACCATCCTTCTTTGGCACTGGTACCACATTAGCAATCCATTGAGGATAAGAAGTAACAGCCAGAAAACCTGCATCAAATTGTTTCATAACCTCGGCTTTGATTTTCTCAGACATTTCAGGACGCATGCGACGAACCTTTTGCTTAATAGGACGACAATCTTCCTTCATTGGCAAACGATGCATTACTATATCAGTATCCAGTCCTGGCATGTCTTCATAAGACCAAGCAAAAATCTTTATATAGTCATGTAACATCTGAATCAATCTTTCTTTGACACTGTTTCCCAAGCCTGCTCCTATTTTGACTTCTTTCTTGTCTACTTCAGTACCCAGATTTACAATTTCAATTGATTCCTCATTCGGCTGTATAGTCTTTTCTTCTTGCAGTAACAGTCTGGCAAGCTCTCCAGGTACTTCACAATCTTCCTCGCTTCCATCCTCGGCTTGGTAGATCGGATTTTCAAAGTCATAATGAATAGTAGCAGAATTATTATCAACAGGACCCAGAGTGGATATGGATCTGCAATTTGTTACGTGAGTGTGTGTAAGAAAGCATAGCTTGTTTAAAAGATGACAGGAAAGATAAAGAGCGCAATATTTGAATGCAAAAAGTCCATTGATTTATTGAATGTGAATATGCTTATGAAAATGACAAAACCCTTGACAAATTAGCTATTTGTGCCTCGGGCATAGACACAATGCTTTAAGAAGTTCAATTGTAAAAATTAAAAATTTGCAACATTAAAATAGGCAATAACAATTACTCCTGACTAAAGGAAATCGAGATAGTGTCTTCAGCCTTCCAATTATTGAGTCCGTCACCAATTGTTGGGAAAATCCAGCTATCCAGGTCGCAATCACTATCAGCATCTTCTACAGCATTAATCTGATCTTTGACTATCTTTTCAGAGCTAAACCCCAGACCAAATTTATCAGACTTGTGCGGTACATCGATCAGTTGACCCCAACCAGTACGACCACCATCTTCAACCATGGCTTGAGCGTCTTTCAGAGAAATCATAGCAGGAGGAGCACGAATAACCTTGG
This sequence comes from Lathyrus oleraceus, assembly GCF_024323335.1. Taxonomy (NCBI): domain Eukaryota; kingdom Viridiplantae; phylum Streptophyta; class Magnoliopsida; order Fabales; family Fabaceae; genus Lathyrus; species Lathyrus oleraceus. Next base: position 10,905,683 of record NC_066585.1, on the reverse strand, counting down.
GCACACGGGAAGTTGGCTTAAGGACAGGACTGGTCGGAGGAACTACTTCAAATGACTGAGAAGGAGTCTCAAAGAATTCACCATCCATCTCGACGTATCTGAAGGTATACACACTACTGACAATATACTCTTCTTCTCCATACACAGTGACAATCTTACCCTCTATTGGATACCTCAACTTTTGATGGAGAGACGAAGCTACAGCACTTGCCCCATGAATCCAAGGGCGTCCCAGCAAGCAGGAATAGGCAGGACGGATGTTCATTACGTGAAAGGTAGTGTTGAAGACTTGAGGTCCTATCTTGATAGGGAGAACCACTTCACCATGGACAACACTCTTCGCCCCGTCGTAAGCACGCACCACAACGTCGCTAGGTTTCAGTTCAGTGCTTTTACAGTCAAGCTTATCGAGCACAGCTTTCGGTAGCACATTCAAAGAAGAGCCATTATCGATCAACACATGAGACAAGGTGATCCCCTTACACTCAATGGAGATATGCAGAGCTTTATTATGATTCTTTCCTGTTGGTGTTAGGTCAGCATCGGAAAAGCCTAGGCCATTGTCAACAGCCAAGTTAGCAACATAATTTTCGAACTGATCGACAGATGTCTCTTGAGGCACATGAGCGGTCTTCAAGAATTTTATCAATGCATTGGCATGAGATTTAGAAGATAACAACAAGGATAACATCGAAATTTTAGACGGGGTATGCCCCAACTGTTCTACCACATCAAAATCACTCTTGCGGATGATTTTCAGCATTTCTTCCATTTCCTGTTTGGCAACATCTTCGGTAGTAACTTCGACTGGTGTCCTTGACTGAGAAGGATCGATTACTGGTTCCTTTCCTCGAGTTTCAGGGACAGGAGGTGAGATTTCTGGAGAAAAGATCCTTCCGCTTCGAGTAGTTTTACTAGTCCCAACAATGTCAACGTCATTAGGATTAGCAGAATTATCATCTTGCTTTATGCTGTGGATGTAAACATCACCTCCATAATTCCACGGAATGGCTTTGCTTGAGGAATACGGTACTGGGCCAGGTGCAGTAATAATTAGGGGAGCTACCTTGGGCTCAGCAGTAATCTTCACAGGCACTCTAGTAGCGGTAATCTTCACTGGAACTTTGGACCTAGCAATCACAAATATTTCTTCAATAGGGTTTTCCACCTTAGGAATCTTTTCTAAGAGAATTGTACGATCATCCATCAGCCGTTGAATACCATTCCTCAACTTTAAGCAATCATTGGGTCGGAGTGTACAAAGATCGCAATTTTCAGCACAACCTGGAAATAAACCAGCTTGTAATAAATTCTTCTTGATGATTAGGGGAGGAAATGCTAAGTCAGCTACATTAGAAATGTGAGAACTGTCATCCACAACATTAACAGTCTTGTCATGATTAGGCATAGGAGCAGTGATGACATTAGGAGTCTCCGGAGGATCAAATTCAATTTCTCCAGCGTCGATCATATCCTGAATCTTATTCTTCAACAACCAATAATCGTTTGTATCATGCCCGGGGCTATCGGAGTGATATGCACACCTGGCATTGGGATTATAACGAGGAGAAGTAGTGTTGGGATTTGCAGGAGGATCTCTGAGGGTAATTAAATTTGCTTTTAGCATACCCTGTAGTGCTTGTGCTAAAGTCATATTGATCTTCGTAAACTGTCTTCTTGACCTGTCTTGTCTGTGTTGGAAGTTTTGAGGTGGCGGTGCTGCAATCATAACTGCTCCAACAGTATGGTCACGATTTTTCTTGTTATGACCCCTTTGACCGTACACAGCATTTGATTCGTTCCTCCCCTGGTAGGACTTTTTGGTGCTTGCAGAGGTAGCCACCTGTATCTTTCCACTTTGAATGCCACTTTCAACACGTTCACCTGTTAATATAAGTTCAGTGAAACCCGATGAGGAACTTCCCAATAGATGGTTGTAGAATGGGCCAGTCAGTGTGCCCATGAACATGTCCACTAATTCTCGATCAGTCATAGGGGGTTTGACTCTGCCAGCCAAATCTCTCCATTTTTGAGCATATTCTTTGAAGCTTTCTTTAGATCCCATAGTCATATTCTGCAACTGTAGCCGAGTAGGCGCCAATTCAGAATTATACTGGTAGTGCTTGTAGAAAGCTGTCGCTAAATCAGTCCAGGTGCGGATGTTAGAGCTCTCGAGCTGATAATACCACTCTAACTGTGTGCCAAACAGACTCTCTTGGAAGAAATGGATCCATAGCTTCCTATCAGTGGTATACGGCTGAATCTTTCTCACATAAGCTCTCAGATGCATCTGAGGACAAGACGCACCATCATACTTAGTGAGAGCGGGGACCTTGAACTCGCGGGGAATGACCACATCAGAGACCAGACCTAAGCCTTCAAAATCCAGACCGGGCGCCTTCTGACCCTCCATAGCTAGCATGCGTTCTTCCAGCAACTTATACTTATCATCTTTTGGAGAGTACTGTTCATTTTTCATAATCTTCATCGTCGTCCTCAGGGTTGAAGGGATCAACATTCTCCTCTTCCGAATCATTTTTTGTCTCCTCTTCTTGATCCTTCGGAATTCTAATCTTGACTCCTGCGGCCTGTCCTTTAAGTCTTCTTCCCGGGTTAATGTAACTCACAGTTTTCTTGTCTTTCTTCTTCTCGAGCAAGAGAGCCTTCAGCTCCTCCTGCCCCTTGGATAAGTTCAAGATCATCTCCTGGAATTGAGCATTCTGAGCCTGGAGATCTTTGACAATTTGTTCGAGAGCCATCTTTCTGTTTAGAAGGAATACCGTGAGAACATTGATCCTTTAGAATACCTGTTATGCAATGTTATGTTATGCTATGCAATGTATGAAATGTTTTCAAGGACTTTTGGAATTTAACTTTGCGTAAACCACCAAAAGAGGAAAACTTTTATTAATAATTTCTTTAATCAATGTTCATTACAAAAAATAATAATAAAAATACAATGAAAGCTCAAGTCTCCCAGGGACGGCTTCTTTTTGGGCGGAGATATGCATTGAGTATTCGTTCCTCATTAAGCTGGCTGGTGAGCTCTAATACTTTCTTCCTTTCTGCACCGAACTGAGTTTCAAAAGTATCCCTTTCCTCTCTTAGCTAGATCCAGGATTTCTTCAATTCTTCAACATTGGTAGGCATATCTGGATAAGGAATGATCTGAGGGGCACCTCCTTCAACTTTCGGTTCGACAATCAGAGGTTCGATTGCAAGATATGGCATGATAAGCTCACGAGCTCTGGCGCGCACCCATCTGAGATAAGGTTCCATAGGAATAGAGTTTTTCTGTCCTAAAGTACTTCTTTTCACCATACCCCAAGCTCGTACAAACCTTTGACGGAGACCTTGAGAGTCGTTGTCATAGTCGAACACAGTTCCTTGAATAATTATTTCATGTGGACCATCCCTTCGAGCATAACCAAACTGACGTAGGGCTAAAGTTGGGTTATAAGTAATACCTCCTCTTATCCCCAGGAGTGGTACGTTAGAGAATTCTCCACAACGGTCAATGATGATAACATCTTCTTTGGGTTGGGGACACCAATGGATATCTGAATGTGAGAGCGACATTATCCTTTGAGACCATTTCAAATTTTGCTCATTCTTCAAGACTGATTGAGGAAGGTGCGAAATAAACCACATAGATAATAAAGGTACGCAGCACATGAGAGTCCCTTGCCTTTTCATAGTACGAGTGTGAAGGGAATGCAAAATGTCTCCAAGCAAGGTGGGCACAGGGTTATGAGTGAGAAATATCTTAACAGCATTCATGTCTATGAATTGATCCGGATTAGGAAATAGCACCAAACCATAGATTAGTAGTGCTAGAACATCTTCGAAAGCATGGACATTCATAACTTTTAGGAATTCTCGGGCCTTATTTATCAGAAATTTGGCAAGTAAACCCTTAACTCCACTTCTTGTTACCCAATTAGTTTCAATGTCGGACTTTGTCATGTGTAAAGCCGCGGCGACCTCTTCAGACTTCAGAATCTTTTCTAAACCACTGAAAGGTGTTTGATCAAGGATAGGTATCCCAAGCAGCCTGGAGAGTTCTTCTAATGTGGGTACCAATTGATAATCTGGGAAGGTGAAGCAATGATGTTTAGGATCGAAGAACTGGAATAGAACTCTCATCATATCTTCTTTGAAACCGGTGGTAACTAAATTGAGGAGAGAACCATGTTTCCTGATGAACTGAGCATGATTGGGAAGCTCTGACACTAAATTCTTGAGTTAAGGAGAGATCGTTACAAGATTGATCCGGATGGTCTTCCTGGAAGCCATAGCCTGTTAACAGAGCAAAGTTAAATCCCTAAGTCCTTGAAATGGTTAGTACAATGCCATGATGTCATGATGTTATGATGTTATGATGTTATGGTGTTATGATGTTAAGTAAGTAACAAACACAAACAAGTCACACCGCAATCATTCCTAGGTTTTTAGGATCACATGAGTTCCATAGGTAAGTACCCTCCCCACTGAAGTTTGGTTGGTTCAACCTGTCCTAGAATAGTAACCGGGTTCTAGAAGGATCTCAAATCATTGACCTTTCCTTAAGTCCACTTCAGTGCAACACCAAGCGGTTGACCAAAATTTCCCTAAAGTTCAATCTCAAAGAGTGTAGTATCGAGTATCAACCAACCCCAGTCGGAACTGAAGTCAGTTATCTCACTACTTTCTAATGGCTAGGATGAGTCAATTAGGGTTCTAAAGGTCTGGTTAATGCTTTGATGACACCACGCAGACGCCAAATTTTTCCTCAAGTAAACATGAGGAACATCAGGACATCTAAAGTGTCACATTAACCGTAGCTATCATTTTAACCATTCCAGTATACGTCGGACAGTCGCGATGATCTCTTGCTACTTACCTAAGGTACACTAGATCCGGGTGTAGGATCTTTCACTCAAGCATAGAATACCCAAACAATCCCTTAAAAGTAAATCAGACGAAGGAACAATTTGAAAACATAAATGACCTTATCTTTCTTAAGGTAACCTCTCTTTTTATAATGTCCCCAGCAGAGTCGCCAGTTCTGTTATACGGTGAACTGACTTTTGTGTTTTGCTTTGAAAAGCAATGTCGCGGATAGCAAGAGTCGCCACCGACTTTTCTTTTATCCAATAAGGAAAGGCGGAAAAGAACAGGAAAGACCTTGATTAGATTTTGGGTTCGGGAGGTACATTATACAAAGGGAAGGTGTTAGCACCCTTTGTATCCATGGTTATCCATGGGCTCTTAATTTGCTTAACTCACTTATGTTTTCCTTGTTTGAGAAAGTATTTGAGAAATGTGGTGTGTTTAGAAAATATTTTGAAAGGAGAGTTTAACTTTGTAATGATTCTTGTACGAATGTATACAAAGTGTTTATCTCGTTTGATTTTGAAAGGTGTTTAGAAAAATATAACTCGGCAATGATTCTGGTGCGAATGTATACCAAGTGGTGATTTTCTAAAAGATGTTTTGAAAAGCGTGAGGTGTGAAACGTATTTTGAGTTGTGAGCAAGCGTTTAAGAGTTATACCTAACCAAGGTCTTTATAGGTATTTCCTATCCTTAGGAGGGTAAAATTGTCCTTACTATTGAGAAGTAAGTAGTCTTATCCTTTGGATGTAAAGGGACATCGTAGGGTCGTCGATTGGTCATTGAAGGCAACATTTGTAAGGGTACCTTAGCATTCGAAGGGACGATCATCATTTAACCGTAGGCTACCACGAAGGGTCATCGAGGGACAAAGTCATGTATTCGAAGGCAACATTCGAGGGACTATGATGATTTAACCGAAGGGTCTTTGCTAAGGGTATCCTTACATTCGCGGGATATGGCCGTAATATCGTAAGGCAACAAAGAGAGGGCCCAGATCGTATGTTCGAAGGCAATGTAATCAGTCAAGTAATTAAAAATGAATCTTCACAAGGGTATCCCACAAATAAAGTGGAATACCTAGCGAACTGTCTCTTCAGGAGTATGTGAACCCTCACAAAAATTCAACAAACGGGTTAGAATACCAAGCTAGGGAGAATCACAGCAATAGTAGTGTCAGGCAAACAGCGTATAGATGCAATAGAAAACATGTTAATCAAGTACATGACAGATTAGAATGCAAACGAAAAAACAAATACTGTCAGGTTCGCTACTGCCTCGCCTAGCGAAGGCTTGGCGAACCCTCGCTACTTGTTCGCTCAGCGAAGTGCTAGCGAACGGCTGCGGGTTCTGGATTCTTCTTTGATAACAGTGCGATTTCGGGAATCCCAAACCCTATGGCATCCATTACAGGAATTACATGGTTAAACATTCAAGATATCGTGTTACACATTCATGCATACTTAAACTCATATGCAAAATCTAATGATACATTTAGAAATTAAATCATAATGCCTCATGTATTGGAGGATGTCAAATTAGGAGCATAAAATAGTGGGGCGTGGCAAACCTGTTTGCAATTGCAATTGCGCCGTTGGACTTGCAGATCACTCTTATGGTTTGTACCAGATTGAGTTGGGCGGAGGTAACCTTTGTGCAGATGAGTTTCCTTCAGGGTATCCGGGGGTTACTCTGAATTCTCTTCGTTAGCCTCCAGGGTTTTTTCGGTTGCCTCTGTTAGGGTTTGCTTGTTCCCTCTCTGTCTTCCGTCTGTCTGTTTGTGTTCTGTCCCCCTCTAAATGAGGTTCTGGTATTTATAATAATTGTCTTGGTGGGCTCAGAATTAAGCCCAAAATTTTCTGGTATTTTGTGAGCTCGCTAGGTGAGTGAGGTAGCAAAGGATTCGCCTAGCGAAGGGTTTGCTCGCCTAGCGAGCATGCCAGTTTAGGTCCTCTTCTGGATTTGGTAACCTGTGCGCTGGATCCTTGTTCCTTTAACATTAATGTCTTGAACATGGATTAAAATGTCTTGAAAAATGTCCTGAACACTTAACGGGCAAATTTTGGGGTATGACATTACTCCTCAAGGCACGCATTTGAAGGTTGAGAAAACAAGAAAGGGGGGTTTGAATTGTTTTGGAAACAAAAAACTTTTTCAGAAATCAAAACACTCAAAATTTTATACTGGTTCGCTTGAAATTCAAAGCTACTCCAGTCCACCCGGCCAAGGTGATTTCACCTTCAACGGAGTCTACGTAATCAAAACACTCAAAATTTTATACTGGTTCGCTTTGTATGACTTCATCAGAGCTTCTCAGTGCTCTAGACTTCTTAAGTATCAAAGTCTGGATCCAGTAGTCTTTTGTCGGAGCTTCTGAATCGGAACCTTCTGATCGCATCCTTTCTGAGTGACGTCTGATCATCGAATGTTTTATATCTGATGTAATTTTGTATCTAATGTAAGGTCAGAATCCTGCGTAAATGTTCAGAGTCCTGCATACTAAGAACAAATCTTGTTAGAGTACCATTTTTGTTTTATCCATCGTTATCATCAAAATCTTAGAGAGGGATATTGTAGAACCAACTTTGTTCTTACAATCTCCCCCTTTTTGATGATGACAAAACAGTTCAGATTAAAGATGAAACATTTAAAGAAACTTTTAGATCAAATATTACAGAGGGCTCCCCCTGAGTTAGATCTTTGGATAGCTTAGAAGTTCTTACCGAACCTTCCATGGTTTGGTGCTTTTAGCTACTTTCCTGCATATCTTAAGTCATTGATTTTATAGAAAATGTTTGCAGTGCTTAAGAGGAATTAGTTATGTTTTCATCAGAGTTGTCTTAGTTCTCCCCCTTTTTGTCAGAATCAAAAAGACATAGCAAAAAATTAATATTGATAAATAAGCATTTACAGATAAGCACATAAGTCAGAAGGCAGAAAACTAGAAGCAAACATCAAAACATAGAATGCAACAAGCAAAGATAGCCTAGGTGCCTAAGGGTTTGGAGGTGGAGGCATCCTCTGGAGCAGCTGGGACAACATGTTCTGAATGTTAACGTTGACAGAGTCATATTGATTCAGTCTGGCTTGAACTACCTGTTGTTCTTTCTGCAGTTCTTCGAGAGTCTTCAGGACCAGAGGGACGAATCTAGAGTTGGAGGACTCCCCCTGAGTCAGTTCATCAGCTCTGGCTTTGGCAGCAGTTTCTTTAGCAATGCGGGCTGCTTCTTTAGCGTCGACTTTAGCTTTTGCCTCAGCCTCAGCAGCAGTAGCATCAGCAATAACCTTTGCTTCAGCTTCTCTGATTCTCTGAAGTTCTTCTAGACGCGCCTTTTCTTCAGCTTCCTTCCTTGCTTGTTCCTCAGCTTCTCTGGCTAGGCGCTCTTGGAGTTTGATCTTAGTGTCTCTGATGAAGTCGTTGCGGACTTATTCAGAGAGGCATTTCAGCTTGAAGGCTTCAGAGGTCATCCAACTTATCACTCTGTTCCAGTGAGTCCTTACAACAGGGGGATCATCACTGAGACCAGAGTTGATGGTCAGAGACTTGACCTTTTCAACCGAAGACTCTACAAAAACCTTGATTGCTTCTTCAAGGGTAGGGAAGGTATTTTCTGGTTCATTGGCAGAGGCTTGGGAGGGTGAGGAGGGTGAGATGGGGGCACTTAGATTAAGTGTGGGAGTTGTTGGGTCAGCGAAAGTGATGGGTTGTGGTATGTCAGAGTGTGTTGGTTCAGATGGTTGTGATTCAGAGTGGATTGGTTCTGAAGGTTGTGGTTCATAGTGGGTTGGTTCTGATGGTTGTGGTTCATATGTGGTTGGGTTTTGATGTTCCGGAGGTGGGGAAGTGACTTCAAGTTCAGGGTCAGGATGTGATGGCTTTTGAGAGACCAAAGCACGGTCTTGGAGCTGAGCCAAAGTGGAGAATTGAGGGTCAGATGGTTCAGTGTCAGATGAAAGTTAGTAGTAAGGTGGGGATTGAGGAGATGGTGATGATGATGGTGAGGTGGTTTCATTTAGCATTTTTGCTTCTGAAACAGGTAAAGTTGTGGTGGTGAGGTTGAATTTTTGAGATGGTGGGTTAGAGGATCTGGTGGTCGAGGGAGGAGTTTCAGCAGTGGTGTATATAGGGGTTGTGTGGGGAAGAGAAGAAGCAATAGGTTTAATTTTTACAGAGGGAGGGAGAGATACAAACTTACCTGGAGAGCCAACCAGAGGAACTGGGGGTCTTGATCCAGATGTTTCTCCCATCTTAGCTTTATTTTCCTTCTTGGACTTCTCAGAGGGCTCTCGCATCCTCTTTTGGAAGTTTGGAGGAAACTTAGGTAGCCAGTCCATTGAGAACTCAATGATATCCACCCTTGCTTGTACAGATCCTCTAGATAGTAGGTTATTACCTCTGGAGGGTCGATCTTGGAGAACAAGTAGAGTCCATTGGGAATCTCCCTCTGATCTTTAAGTGCTTCTCAGGAGGTATCAAGTGTTGGTTTGGCTCTCACTTGATCAATGATTCCCATGCTCTTCAGATTCCGAGCATTTAGAGGTCTTCCAGTATCAAACATGATATCTTCCATGAGTCTGAGCTGAATCAGATGGTCCACGAGGCCACTCTCGATCAGCACATCAGATATCAGTCTCCCTAGAGGGATGTAGTTCCTTGTCTTCATGTTATTTTTGGTGTCTTTAACAGAATCTCTGAGGTACTTGAATAGGAGTGCAGGTAGGCAGAGCTTCAGACCCTTGTGAATATAGTACATGATGCACTTCTGATCTGTGTTGATGTAGTCAGAAGAGTTTGAAGCCAAACGATGATGGATGGTGCCTAAGATAATCTTCAGCCAGACCCGGAGGTTCTGATGTAGTTCCTTGTTCTTGGAATTCTTGCCTTCAGCATTCTGTTGGAAGATGGTAGGGTTTATCTCCTGGGACAAGTACTTTGCCCTAGGGTTGATGTTGTAGATCCATCTTCCTCCCGTCTTCTCCATGTTCAGAAGAGAAGCGATTGATTTCTTAGTGATGACTATCTTGACTCCCAAAACATAGGAGACAATATAGTGATCATTTGAGTCTGCGAACCGCTAGAACTCCTTCACCAGATTTGTGTACACCGGGCCATAGAGGCGTTGAAAGTAATTTTCCCACCCTTGCTTTTTCAGTTCTTCAGTGAGGTCGACGCCATTGCGCTTCATGTTGTCGAAATCAACCAGTGTTTCACACAGAACTTCAAGCTTGTCAAATGGAGTTGCTAGATGAATGTGAGGCTCACGATCAAGAATGTGAGGTTCCCTGTAGATTGGAGTTGAGACGACGCCGGTGGTTACAGTAGTATGATGACTAGAACTGGGTGCTTGCTCTATTGAGTTCATCTATTGGGAGAAATTGTATACTGATTGTTGCTGAGAATCCATGAAGAAAGGTTAAAGATGATGATGAATGTTGAAGAACTTGGTGAAAACTGCAGAAAAACCCTTGAAGGAGGTGAAGAACGAGAGATAGAGGGTTTGTGAGTTCGTGAGTGTGAAAGTGTGCAAGTGTAGATTGTGAAATGAATATATACACAATTAGGGGCATGCAAAACGATAATGAAATGTTGAGTTTAACAGATAGGAAATTAAATGCAGCATTTTAACCAAGTAAGCACGTTTTAGAGGAGAATGATTACAACCCATAATGACGTCTAATCCCAAAATCAGCACACTGCTCGAGGAGATATCAAGACTCTATTTCTTGATTACTGCTAGACAGCTGTCTAGAAGTTCCAAGGTCAGACGCAAGATGTACCACATGTTACTTTATCTGATCTTCAAGAATACCAAAGGGTTGGTTCCTGGAGATTTCTAACTCAGATGACTTCTAACTGGTAGTAGCATCAGAGTCAGATACAGAATCCAGCTGTTTACTTCAGAGTCTTATTTTGCTATCTCAGAGGCACATATCATTCTGGACAATTTTTAATGTTTAGATTTTTCAAGATAAAAGAGAATCTATCTTCAGCAAGGGGTTTGGTAAAAATATCAGCTCATTGATGGTCTGTATCAATAAATTTTAATGTTATTACCCCTTTCTGAACATAGTCTCTAATGAAATGATATTTTATTTCTATGTGCTTAGCTCTGGAATGCAAAATAGGATTCTTACTTAAATAGATGGTGGCAGTATTGTCACAGAAGATATGAATGTTACTCTCAAAGATTTGAAGATCTTCTAGTTGATTCTTCATCCAGAGCATCTGAGTAGTGCACAATGATGCTGAAATATATTTTGCTTCCACAGTGGACAGAGCTATGGTTGATTGCCTTTTGTTGGCCCAGAATATCAAATTCTTTCCTAAGAACTGACAGTTCCCAGATGTACTTTTACGTTCCATTCTGCCCCCTGCGTAATCTCCATCACAGTAACCAGAAAGTCTATACTTTGATGTTTTCTCATACATCAGGCCCATGTTAGGGGTTCCTTTCAGATACCTGAGTATTCTTTTAACAACTGTTAAGTGAGATTCTCTAGGATCTTATTGGAATCTGGAACAGAGACATACACTAAACAAAATATCAGGACGTGTAACAGTTAGATAGAGAAGAGAGCCTATCATACCACGATAGAGCTTCTGACAAACCTTCTGGCTAACTTCTAACTGTTGGGCCGAATTTAGGTTTTCCGGCCCAGTTTAAATTATAACTGAAACCCTTATTCTGTTTAAAAAGGAAGTCGCGGTACTATAGCAAATACACATTATTCACGATAACTTTTTGCTTTTGTGCGATCATGAAGAGGAACTAATCTTCTAGAGTCAATCTATTGTAACCGAATTTCCAAGGCTTTGAGGTTTTTATTCTATCAATTTAATTTCATTCTCTTTCAATTCTATTCTATGAAATTTCATTTTCTTAATCTGTATTTTGTGGAATGGTTTTGATTAAATTCGTATGATTGCATTCCTAACTATTAATCGTTGTCTTCGTCGCTTTGTCGTTAAATTGCGTTTGTAAATCGTGTTTGCTTAATTCACGATTGTATTTATCCGTTTGGTTAATTCGGAATATAGGAATATAAATCTGTTATATATCTGTTGCGCTTGTCAATCGAATTTGAATCGAATAGAGATCGAAGTCGCTTAGGGAATTGGTAGGTAAAAACCAACGATTAGCCGGAAACCGAAAACAGTAGATTGACTTATTTCATAATCACTTTTTATAACCACTTATTCTTAATCGAATCAAAACCCCCTATTTTGTTTTCTTAATTGGTTAATTTTCCAAGAGTCCTTGCGATACGATACTCAAGGTGTCGCTTCCCATTTACTATATTTTATTACTCGTTTTTGACCCGTGTGCGACAGCGGATCAAGTTTATTACATGGTTGAGTTGACCTATGAGTCGACCTGTTCGTACCCGTGGCAATATGATTGGGAAATGAGTCGACCTAAAGAGTTCATGAGTCGACTCATTCAAGTTTTCCAGGAATGAGTCGACATGTTCGGACCCGAAGGTTTTACTTCGAGTTATGAGTCGACTCACAGAGGTTTAACTTCCAAAAATGAGTTTTCTAATATATTACGACCAATTTAGCCTATCTCTTATGAACCTAGGATGTTTACTATGATTAAGTGCATGATTCACATATGAGATATGCTCTTATATGCTTGAACACACAGAACCTATATTTTGAACATGTTAAAGGATGAATGATTTCTATGCTATGATGATATTATTCAAAGACACGATATCGTGGCTGGAAAAATTGCAGAGTCGCCACCATCCTTTATTCGTTCCTAAGGAACAGGGAAATAATGATAAAACCTATTAACTAAAGGTGAGATATTGGGTTCGGGAGTCGGTTAAGTAAGGGAAAGGTGTTAGGCACCCCTTACCTCCATTGTACTCAATAGGATCCTCCTATAATTTTAGGGTTAGTGTGTTTCTAAGGAATGTTTATTTTGATATTTATTAATTGTTTAATTATTTATTTATTTACACAAATGTTTTATTGTTTTAATAAAGGGGTTCCCTGAGAAATGTTTTTGATTATTATACTCGCTAGAGTCTTACAACTCTATGCCTACGTACCCTCAAATTTATTGAAGGATCAAAGCCCTGTAGTTCGTCTTAAAAAATGTTGGTTGGTTGGTTGTTTTTATCCCTTGAAAGTTCTCACGCATCGAGGGCGGAGAAGTAATTGATTTTGAAAAATGTCTCAATGCACTAGGACATAAAACTTATATTTTAAAGTGAGTTTATATTGATTTTATCCCAAATAATTATTTGCAAAAATATCATTATAATTTATTTAAGAAAATAATTAAAAGATAATTATATAAATCCAAATATTATATCCCTTATCCCTAAAAAAAATTTATCCCTTAAATCCTAAAGTTTCCTTAGATATTTATCACATGATTATCTCCATTATTGATTAAAAATAAATATTATATATTTATACGACATACCCCTTTTGATTGATAAAAAAAATCTAACTATTTTTATTTAAGAAAGTAAACTCATATTATATATATCGTGATATTATATATATGTTTGTCCCTTGATGTATCCCTTGGTTTGTCCCTTATCCTTATTTATTGTCCCAAAATTTATCCCTAAATTATCTCATAGTTATCCCATAAATTTTTATCCCTTAAAATCCTAGGATTTTGTCCCATAACCTTATCCCATATTATCCATAAATTTATCCAAATTAATTATTTTCAATTATTTTATTTAAAAAAATAAATTAAAAGGCTAATTATATAAACTCAAGTATTTTGTCCCTTATCCCTAATTATTTATCCCTAAAACCCTAAAAATTTATCCCTATTTATTGTCCCAAAATTTATCCCCAAATTTATTCCAAAATTATTCCTAAATTATTCCATAGTTATCCCATAAATTTTTATCCTTATAAACCAAGTGTTATGTCCCTTATCCCTAATTATTTATCCCTAAAACCCTAAAAATTTATCCCTATTTATTGTCCCAAAATTATCCTATAGTTATCCCATAAATTTTTTATCACTTAAAATCCTAGGGTTTTATCCCATAACCTTATCCCATATTATCCCTAATTTTTTTATCCCTAATTTTTATCCCAAAATTATCCATAAAGTTATCCCACAGATTAACCCTAATTCCTTAATTATATTTTTTGTTCTTTTTATTTTTTTATATTAGTTATATATGAATTACAATAGTCTCATTTAACCCTAACTATGCCTAATTATTTTAGTTATATTCTTATAATAATTAAAAATCCTGAATAAACATTTAATTATATATGTTTTTGTGTATTTTTGTTTTGTTTCTTGACTTTAAAAGAAAAATTATTTTTCTATGTTTTTTTTAATTTAAAGGGAAAATAAATATTTTTGAATTAGAATGAATATACTAAAACATTTTTATATTTTTTGGATTCAATGGAATAGAGAAGTATTTTTTATATTTTTTGGATTTTTAGTAAAAACTAAATTAATTAATTGATTAAATAAAACCTATTTATGTGTTATTTATATTTTAAATTTTAAATACATGAGTTAAAATATTATTGTTTTTTATTTATTTTATTCTATTTAAAATAAATTTAAAAAAGTTTATCAAAATAAACTATTATTTTATTTGAAATGATTTAATCAAAATTATTATCGTTTTTTTTATATTTATTTTAGTGGAGATATGTACAAAACAAATTAATTATTAAAATATGATAAAACTTGATTGTTTGTAAAAATAATTTTTCTTTATGAAATTTTCTAATATGATTAGAATAATGTTAATTGTCAAGTTAACCACTAAATAGAAAAAACAAATTCAATATTTATTCCACAACAAACAAGACAATACTTTAAATAATTATGCGATATGAGACAACCAACTTACGGGGAGGAGATTGTCCTCGGTGATAAGATTCTTCATTTACTTTTCCTTGCTCTTCATTCTTTTGGCCTTCTCGTTATTTCTCTTATTTTGCTCTTGTCTTTTCAAAAAGATTGGTGATGATGGTGGAGGCTTTAGAGTCTTGGTGTTCTTGTTCTTCAGTGTGAAGAGCAAGAACTTTTAGGGACTGAGTTTGTAAATTATGGATGATCAAAACTGTGAAAAATGGATACTATTTATAGGTAAAATTAGGTTAAAAAAATTAAATGAAATTGAAATGTTTAGGAATATTTTAATTTAACCTGGTTTTCTCAATTTCTTAAAGCCCAAGTTAATGAATATGGATGGATTCATGGCTTGGTGAATTTAGATAAAAAAAATATTTTAAATAAATAAAAATAAGGAAAAGTAAGATTTGAACTCATGATCTCTCCCACTCACAACTCTTTACATATGCCTCTATACCAATTATGCTATTTTACTCATTTGAAATAAAATAGTATTAGCGATTATATAATAATAATAATTAATATTAGTAATAATATTAATACTAATATTATTCTCTAATAACCCCATTATGATCCTAATTAGATAATATATTAATTAATGATAATTTGATTAACAATTAATTTAATCCTAATTAATCCCAATATTAATCTATTCCTAAATAACCATAATATAACTTAATATTAATATAAAAATAATACTAATATTAACCTATCCCCATTTAACTAAAATATTATTATAATTTATTCTACCCGTGCTATTAAAATAACTAATCCCCCTAATTATTAGTTTTTACTAATGTGTTTTAGTAAGACAAAATATCCTAGTTACCAATGGTAATATCCCTCTAGCATAACTCCCCAAATTATTAGTTCCAATCAACATCCCTGAATTAAAACAAATCCCTAGGAGAGACTAAAGAGTCAAAATGACCCCCCTTTGACTTTTTAGGTCATTGGGATTGACTAGATGCCTTATAAAGGGTCTTGAGCATGTCAATGACCTTGATTCTAAGTCAATAACAAGAAAGAAATAATGGTCAAAATTTGGGGTACAACAGCTGCCCCTATTTAATCAACTTCAAACTGAGATGATGATGATGACGAGTCTTCATCTTCTCAGGGAGGAGATGGTTAAACATAAAGAGGAACCCTAATTTTGATCGCGGGGTTAATAGACTTTGATGTCGAGCAAGGATTGATCAATCCTTGATGCTCTGTTGGCATCCCACTTTGATATATCCCTGATAGTATCTCCTTGTATATGATTTCTATAATCACATAAATCGGGCAGGACTCTGACGATCCTCTAGTCGCTGTTTGATAACCTTGGTAGAACCCCTGATGAAACTCTTAATAAAATCCCTTACAAAACTGTTGATGAAACCCCTGACACAACTTCTGATGGAACCCTTGATGATAAAACCTTGATGGAACTCTTTTGACAAATCCCTGATAAAACCCCTTGATTAATCCCTGATGACCAGTTTCAACCCCTCCGGGTAAAACTAGCATACGATTCCTATGATCATCCGACCATGTTACTGGAATCGGGTTGGACTTTAGTGATACCTTAGATGAAACCCCTTTGCTAAAAACTCTGGTGAAATCCCTTGATAAAATTATGGTTGAGCCCCTTGATGGAACCCTTTGTTGAAACTTCGGATAGAATCCCTAGATCAAACCCTTGATAAAACCCTTTTGATAAAATCCCTTGGCGAAACCCTTTGATAGAAATATGGTGAAACCCCTTGATGGAACCCCTTTATGAAACTCATTATAGAACCCCTTGGTAGAATCCTTTAATGAAACCCCTGATAAAATCCTTGGTGAAACCCATAGTGAAACCCTGGTGGAACCCCTTTGATAAAATCCTGATGAAACCCCTCTGATAAAAATCTGATGAAATCCCTAATGAAACCCTTAATGGAACCTTTGATGAATCCTCTTAATGAAACCATTTTGATGAAACCCTTTTTGATCAATTTTAACCCTTATGGGTGAAACTTGCATACAATTCCCATGATCATCCGATCATTTCATAGGAATAGGGTAGTACTCTACTGATACCCCGGTCACTCTGGATGAAACCCCTTGGTAAAATTCTGGCAGAACCCCTTGATGGAATCTTTTGATGATATTCCTGATAAACCCTTTTGATAAAATCCCTAGACAAAACCCTTTTAATAAAATCCCTTGATAAAATTCTTATGGAAGCCTTTGATAGAAAATTCGGGTGAAACCCTTTGATAAATCCATGATGAAACCCCTTAATAATAACACTTTGTTGAAACTTCTTGGTAGAACCCTGGTGAACCCTTGATGGATAATGCTCTGATGAAAACCCCTTGATTGAACCCCTTTAATAAAACTCCTTTGATAAAATCCTTTGGTAAGATCCCTTGATAGAACCCCTTGATGAAAATCCTGTATACTTCTGATGAAACCCCTAATGGAAATCCTGGTAAAAACTCTTTAATGAAACCCTTGGTGGAACCCCTTGAAAAACCCCAGTGTAACCCTTTGATAAAACCTTGGTGTATTTGATGGAACACATCCCTTATGTGGGATAGGTTAATAAGATGTAGATGTGAGAGGTGAAGACCCGCTCAATAGTTGATAACGATTGTTCAGGATGACCGACTACTGGATAGATTTCTTTGACGACTCACGATGAGCGAGTTTGCTGGGAAAGTCCTTTATTGAAAAGGCTCTGTGAAGATGTTACTTACTAGGGAAGATCGGTGTCACGTAAGATGACCGTCTATTGGGGAATATGATTCCAATCAAGGTTCCCTAAGGATTACGAGTGCTAGAGAAAGTCCTAAGAAATCCCTGCAAGAATATGGTGAAGGAATTGTATACCATTAGGCATACCAGGGACAGTTCTGCTAATTATTTTCTACTTGGAGAATGAGTCCCAAGGATACTTGCTGGGGAATTGTCCTTAAGACCGACCCACTGAGGTGTATAGTGAGAAAAGAGATAAGGAGAAGCTTGGACAGGTATCTATCACCGATTTAGCTAGGGATTGATCTAGACTCTCACGACGAGTCATGAGTCTCAGCCTATGTTATGTTATGCATGTCATGTATGCATGTTTAGAGTTTGTATGGCGTAATGCTTCACATTCATGGATATGCTACGCGTGATATGATGTATTAATGCGATGATTGACGTATGTAATGTATTAGTCTTGGGCTGTGCCGCTGAAGATTGAGACATTTATAGGTATTGAGTGCCAAGCAAGGTTGGGCTTTTGTTATATGCCAATCAGAGTTGGGCTTTTGGGGTGAATGCCAAATGAGGTTGGGCTTTTTGGATGTGAGTGCCAAGTGAAGTTGGGCTTTTGTAGATGTTAGATCCATGTTATGGGAATGTGCTAGATGAATGAGATGATATGCATGGTTTGACGCTAGAGCGTAACGACATGATTAATGCATGGCAATGATTTGAATGTTTCAACAAGTGCCCCTGTGGTGAGTCAGAGTTGTCAATGCTTAGAGAGGTAACTTGTATTACAAGGCTATTTGTCAAAAATGGTAATGGGGTATTGAGAGAGCATGACTTCCCGATATTCATTACGAATTTGATGATTGATGATGTATGAAAGAGGTCGTATGTGCATCTGGAAAGTATTTAGAGGGATTGTCACTGCAATATCCCATAGTTGCCCTAACCTGTTGGGTCTTTGAAGAAATTCGCCTCAATATGAATTTGAATCGGTTTAGCCATACCATGCACTTGAGACGTCCTACCGTAGTATTAATCTTGGAGAGATTCATCCTTAACTAATAGACCCTTGGAATGATATGCCCCCGATGAACCTTTTTTTGGAGCGGTTTCTTTTGATCAAGCCTTGATGTGGTTTGCCCTAGATTGATTGAGCTTTGGAGGGTATTTCCTAAAAAGGAACTTGGATCCCATCATGTTGTAGTATGACTTTGATATTGACTGTCCCAGTATATGAATCTTGAAAAGTATATCCCTGATTATTAAGGTTTATAGGAGTGTCATGAGAAGGAACTTGGATCCCACAATGCTGCGATATGACCTTTATGTGAATTGCCCCAGTATTTGAATCTTTGAAAAGTATGCCCTGGATTATATGACTTTTTTGAGTGATTGGCCTCACTATGCCCTTGAGTTGGTATGCCCCAGTATGAAAATCTTGAAAGATATGTCTCTGATCATGAGGGTCATGGATGTTATTTGACATATGTGTGTCAAATATTGAAATGTTTCACCTCTAATCAATAGGATCTTCAGATGATATGTCCATGATTATAAGGATTTTCCCCTAACTGGAAGGATCCTTAGGTGACTTGCCCCTAGTCAACAATGTCTGGAAGTGGTACGCCCCTGATCAAACCATTGTTGATATTTCCTTGGTGCTAAGTATTGACTTGTGATAAAAATGTTATTTTTGAAAAGTAATTCTAACATCATGCTCATACAAGTTTTTAAAATCGAAAATTGTTATGGAAAATGGATATGGTGTATACAAATGATATATGGCCATGAGGTTGGCACAAATGAAGGTGTGATAGAACAAGATGGTTAGTAACAAACATTCAGAGTTAGCTTAATAACGATTTTGCCGAGTATGCTTTCATAGTGAACCTAGATTTAATTAGGACTTTTAAATGTTATAACGTGGTCTGGTTCACGGTTTATGAAACAAAAGATATAAGACTCAAATTTTGATTAAGACCCACCCCTTCTCCTTGATGGTCTTCATTCCTAAATCCAATTAATTTAGCAAATGCATTTAGTCTGTAAGAGAATTTTGATAGATAATAATGGAAGTAGATGTATGATTCAAGTACTAATGAGATTCTTGAGGTAGCAGTCACCTACTTTCACTTACAAGCTTGTTTCCATTTTTTATTTTTTTCTTTTTAATCCCTATTTTTGCATGGACCAATTCTTTTGAATTGTGGTCCATCGGGATGCCCTAACTTTTGCCTAAGTCAACTCTGTTTTAGTTTTTGACTTAGCGGGCTTTTTTTAAACATGATGCCCTAACTTTTGCCTAAGTCAAATTTTTAGGTTTTATTTTTGACTTAACGGGCTTTTTTTTTGAAATAACTCTTGTGATATTTGCTTTTGATTTTGAAGGTTGTGACTGTCATGTTAGCTATTGCCAGCTTTGTCCTCATTGCTTCCTCGATGTTGAATGGTGTAAGGAAGATGTTGCTTGAACCTCTTATTGATGTGATTACGGAATGGTTCTCTTGAGACTAGAAGGCATCATTGATTTAATTGAAACTACCCCGCCCCTGGTTAATATTAAGGATTTTCATGAATAGAAAAAGAAACACCAACTTCTAGCTCGAGGGGGTTGACTACGGATTATCTCCTTATTTCTCCAGTGTTTAGGAAGTGAAATAATGCCTTACATCATCAGCCAGGTCTTACTATTAAAAGCATAATCGACAAACTCAGTTATTTATTACATCATTCTCCTCCTAATTTTGTTAAGAGGTAAAAGTGAAATGGAAAACTTTGATTTTTTAGCAAGTTATGGCATAGAAGAAAGTGTAAACGAATGGATTGATTCAAAAATATGCATGCTCGTTTTATTAAAATTACTTTTCAAAGAGTACAAATTTTAAATACAAACAACCCTTAGCAAAGAAGAAATTACAACTAGCAATTATAAAGTCTATTGATCCCAGGGATGAGCTTCATCATTGATCCATTATCTTTAGGGGGTTCTTTTTTATGTTCTTGCACTTTGTTAAAGTAAGGGTGACCGTTCACCAACGGGACTCCTTCTTTGAAAGTCAATTGTTTGTACTTTGTGCTCACATCGGGCATTTTCGCCATGACTTGTAGGGTATAGACGAGGAGAGAGATTATTCAACTGTAGTCCTACTAGGGAACCTCTGAATAAATCATGAGACATTAGTATAGGATTCGGTTTCCTTCCAAGCTTCCTTTGTTGTGATTGATGAGTCGACTCACAGAGGTTTAACTTCCAAAAATGAGTTTTCCAACATATTATGACAAATTTAGCCTATCTCTTATGAACCTAGGATGTTTACTATGATTAAGTGCATGATTCACATATGAGATATGCTCCTATATGCTTGAACACACGGAACCTATATTTTGAACATGTTAAAGGATGAATGCTTTCTATGCTATGATAATATTATTCAAAGACACAATGTGGGCGAATAGAGAGGTTTGACATCATTAAAATAAGGACTAGACATATTTGCCCTCATATTATGTAGGAGAAGGGTGGAAGTTCAGGCGGTCGATGGAGGAACATGTCAGTGATTTGATGGCAAGGGCTATGGAAGAAGATGTTTGTTGCTTGGGTGAAACGTGAAAGAGTGAGGGATGAAGAAG
Organism: Lathyrus oleraceus; assembly: GCF_024323335.1. Classification (NCBI taxonomy): domain Eukaryota; kingdom Viridiplantae; phylum Streptophyta; class Magnoliopsida; order Fabales; family Fabaceae; genus Lathyrus; species Lathyrus oleraceus. Next base: position 10,884,583 of record NC_066585.1, on the reverse strand, counting down.
GTATGATTGTTATAAGATGGTTGTCACGATGTTCTTGTTGAAGGTTTATAATGGTGGTTTAAGGGAGGTAGCATGATGGATTGTGATTGTGTCAGTTTAACAACGATTAAGGGATGAGGTTTATGGAAGATCAAGTGTTGATGGGTCTTCGAAAAAACAGTATGATGGATAGCAAGGTTGCTTGAAGTGTGTTGTTGTTGTTCAAATTCATTGATGGAAGTTCATCCAATTGAACATTCTCGATGTCTCAATCAGAAACCGGTCTTAATATATTCATTTTGGTCCCGTTCAATAGTCTTAACTCGTCCTTTTAGGGTAGCTCTTCCTTGTGAGGGTTGAGGCCGGTTATGCTCGCCTCCCCGATGCTATTTTCGAGAGTTATGACGACGACTATAGACTTATTCAATATTGCTTCTTGTATAAGATGGGCTTTGTAGAGGTCTGCCTTGATCTCAATGGGCTTGCCAAAATCATCGTATTACTTTAACTTCAAGTATACGGTAGAAGCCACGACATCTAAGGTTTTTAGGAACGACCAACCGAGGATGCCGTTGTAAACGCTCTTACCTAAAACACGAAAACAAAGATATTGACCATCGTTCTCCCACTCCATTCCTCTAATGTGTCTGATAGACATATTTGTCTGTAGGGAGGACGAATATATGAGTTGTTAAAAGCAAGTAAACTTCATGATTAGATATAGTTTATATGAGCAGATCTTCTTCATATTTGCCTGCTGCTGGAGCGGGAGATCTAGTTTATATGAGCAGATCTTCTCCGATCGTATAAATGGTGAAAGTTGAAGAAAATCTCAATTAAAAAAACTTCATGATTATGTCCATCTGTGTATGATTGTTAAATTGTTAGAGATCTGGAATGGGAAAACCTGGTCGATTTAATGAAATATGATCAAATCGAATCAATGATCAGATAAAAAATCTAATAGTGGAAATTTGTAGGAATCAATTGTTATTTCCCATATGTGGCGTCACTATTTTGTGCTAGAACTAGAATTGTTATTGCAACTCCATAGTAGGATGACGAACGTTGCTCCGATGCGGTGGTTTAAGGTTAACCTACAAGGTTAATAATCCAACATTCAAGTCAATTTCTTGAATAATGACGTGAGTTATGAGTTTAGCATAATCATACCTATTTTTACGTGAATAATGATATTTATGAAAGTAAAAAAATAAAATATTAGAATATAAGATAATTTTATTTTATTTTATTTCATCTTTAAATTAAGTAAGATATGATTAGACCGTAATGTTTCTTTATCTATTCCTCATAAATCATTACTACACAAAAACAGAACATTCATAAAATAAAAATTTTTAAAATAATTTTTTATTTTAGCAATTCAATTTTTTTAAGTTTTATTATATTATATTTCATTCCACATAAAATAATTGTCAAATCTTTATCTACCATATAGCTATCGTCACTTTGGGACCACCATAGCGTCAGCGTATTCAGCCATTGATTGCCAATCTTTTAACACAAACCGTAAATATATTAATTACATCACCACCAACGAAATAAATAATTTTTTCAATTTAGCCACAAAACTATCCACAATTGCATAAATAACCGCACGTGCCTACAACAATTTACATTTTTGACCCTACCGTGTTTCGTTTTCTTTATTTGCAAAAATAAAAAGAAGAGAAAACAAAATTTGAGAAACCCTAGGTCTTCTTCTTCCTCCATCGCAGTCGCAGCTCAGGGTGGTTGAACGGCGCCGACCTAAACCTCGAAACCCTAGCGACGTGGTTATTGGAATCGGAGTATTTATGGGGAAGAGGAAGAAGAGAGTCGCTTCAAAAGTATGGTGTTATTACTGCGATCGTGAATTCGACGACGAGAAGATCTTGGTTCAGCATCAGAAAGCTAAGCACTTTAAGTGCCATGTTTGTCATAAGAAGCTTTCAACTGCTGGTGGTATGTCCATTCACGTTCTCCAGGTCCACAAGGAAAACGTCACCAAGTATATTCCTTTTCTCTTTCAGTTTTTAGGGTTTTCGATTTTGCTTTTTTATTTTTCTTTTCTGTTCGGACTTGCTTATATGGTCAATAATCATATCAAATGTTTCATTGAATGTTATGAAAATATGAATTTTACTGAACTCTGGTTTATTTCGTTTTTCTGTTCAGGGTGCCAAATGCAAAACCTGGTAGAGAGAGTACAGATGTTGAAATACATGGAATGCAAGGGATTCCACCAGATGTATTGGCTTCTCATTATGGAGATGAAGGTTCTTTCTCTTATATAGATTTTGTTTTCCTTGTTGGTTAGTTCTTTTTCATAGTTTATACACAGGAGACCTTAATTACTTAAAGTACAAACAGTTCTGAATTTTTTCCCCTGTTAATTTGCCATTTAATGTCTCTGTTGTTAATTAGCTGAAACCTCCCATTAGATGTTTTAACTGTTACTGATGTAACTTCTGAGTAGCCTTAGTTAGTTAGTTATCAGCAGGGTAGGTATTATAAAAGAGGGCAGGGATATTAGAGTAGACATTGAAATTGATCACTGATTTAGAGATTAATTCTATTTTTTCCCCTCCTTTTCTGACCCTGTTCTATCAGATATGTGTGGATATTGAATTTGATCATTGATGTGCAGAGTTCAGGTCTCTAAATGATTTGAGATTAGTTTTACATTCATTAAATAAAGTGATTTTTCTTTCTCTCATTTCCTGATCATGTTCTATCGCACACTAGACATTTTGGGTAGATTTTGTTTTGTGCATTCTTATGTTTTGCTGGTAGCGTTGATGTTCCATCAAAGACAGGCAAGGTGGATATCCCCATCATCTCCATTTCTAGGTGGAATGGTGCCACCTCCTATGGGTGCTGGATATCCTCCACGATCAATGTTGAGATTAGTTTTACATTCATTAAATAAAGTGATTTTTCTTTCTCTCATTTCCTGATCATGTTTTATCGCACACTAGACATGTTGGGTAGAATTTGTTTTGTGCATTCTTATGTTTTGCTGGTAGCGTTGATGTCATTAGGGTTTTGGTACATTTTATTACTATTTTAGATACAGGCTTTGTAGAAATATTGTTAATGATGGTAAGTAATACTGTTGAATTACACATAAAATGGTTTAATATTCTCTGACAATTTTGTATGTAATGCAGATGACGATGTTCCACCAAAGACAGGCAAGGTGGATATCCCATCATCTCCATTTTTAGGTGGAATGGTGCCACCTCCTATGGGTGCTGGATATCCTCCACGATCAATGTTGGGAACAATTCGACCAATGTATGCTTCTTAAAATTTATTTTCATTTTATTTCTCCTAGTTGAATTCCTGTTTTATTTGGAATGTCGAAGTAATATATTCTGTCCATTTCTTGTCTCTCTGCTGCAGTTATAATCCTGCTCTACCGGTACCTCCTAATGCTTGGGGAGTGGCTCCACCTCGACCTCAGCAATGGTTTCCTCAGCCTCCAGCTGCTTCAATTCCCCCTCCTGTTCCATACGCACATCAACCATTATTTCCCGTGCAGAATGTGAGGCCTCCAATGCCATCAACTAATTCACCCGCATTTCAAACTCAGATTACTCCTCCCGGACTGCCAACATCTACACCTTCTGTCCCAGTTTCACAGCCTTTATTTCCCGTTGTTGGAAATAATCACACAACTGCTCAAAGTTCACCATTTTCTGCTGCACCTCTGTCATCAGCTGTTCCATCAGTAACTCCTGTATTTTCTTCAAATGTCCCTATTGATGCACATTTGGGCATCAACTCTTCTGTGACAAGTAACTATCAAGCAATAGGGCTTCAAGGTAACATTTTCTATTCTTTCCTTGAACCATTATGACTGGCTTTGTGACACAACTGAGTATGTTAGATATAAGTAACAAACTTGGCACTCAAAATTTATTGTTTTCATGTAAGGTTGACTTTATACTATTCGTGTGATTTTCATTTCCTTCCCCCCTCCCCCTGGTTTCTTGTAGGCGGGACAGCAAGTAACTCACATTCTTATGCGTCTGGCCCAAATACCGGTGGTCCTTCAATTGGACCTCCCCCAGTAATCTCAAACAAAGCTCCTGCTTCTCAGCCTGCCACTAACGAAGTCTACTTAGTTTGGGATGACGAGGCAATGTCCATGGTCTGTTATATTCTTGAAATTTTTTTTGCTGTTTCATTTGACTACTAATATAGGGTTGTTGCATGGTTGATAATATGTTTTAATGCTTTGTTGCTGTAGGAGGAAAGAAGAATGTCTTTAACAAAATATCAGGTGCATGATGAAAGTAGCCAGGTAAGTCATACTACCTTTTTAATACTTGGAGTTGCTTTCACATCTAACCAGATGAGTAGGCTTTATGATTTCTGTTTTCAGATTCAGTTGTTTACATGTATTTAAAGAGGTACATTCTGTATAAGTTTCTAATCATTTTAACACAATAAATGGCTAAAATCAAATGATCATTTTACTCCTCCCTCTTGCTTCCCATCTAAATGGATATTTTACATTTTTTAAAGGGCCAATGTGGCTATGAGCTGTGCCTCCAATTTTGTGGTCATCTAAAGATTCAAGTAGCTATTCTACTAATTCTGTTTAGTTAATTTTAACAACATAATTTGTGAAGCTTGCTGCATACAATCAACTTCGTGATCCTTCATCTTATTGAATTGTGTAATTCAGGTTAGTTTAAACAGTTAAAAGTAGTTAGTTGTTAGTAAAAGTGTTAAACATAATGCCAGTTAAAAGGGTAACAGAATTCTGTTAGTGATGTCTAGCACAAGTGTTACTCAATTGTGAATAAATTTGTGATTCATTGAATATAGTATAACACAAGTGCATTTTATCTATCTGTCCAAATTCTATAACTCTTCTCAAGTTTGAGTCACAAACTGTTCAGTGTGTGCTGTGTCAACGCATCCCAGCCTTTGAACACGATAAAAGAGTATGTATGATTTTTGTTGGGTTTGGTTTTACCAATGTTATTGTTTTTTTCCTCTTGTTTTATTCCAAAGTTTGGGGTTTTGGGTGGAGAATAATCTTTACCCAACAGATTTTTGCTCATTCGTAGCATGATTACAATTTATTTTATGGAACAAGTGAAATTCAGACTTGACCCAGGTCAGCTTCTTTCGTAGAGTTTGGATCTCTTGCATAAGACCATGCTCCAAAATAATTTATTTGTTGTTATTTACGGTCTATGACTTCTTGTTCATCAGTATTATTATGTTTATCTTGCAGATGAGCTCCATTGACGCAGCCATAGATAAGAGGATACTTGAAAGCAGACTGGCTGGGCGTATGGCATTTTAGGTCAATCTCATCCTTGTACACTTATCAAATTTCTTCTAGCATATGGGGCGTATGGCATTTTTGGTCAATCTCATCCCTGTACACTTGTCAAATTTGTTCTAGCATATGGGCTGAAAATGGCATTTTATTAAGCTTCTGAAAACCAGCATTCAACATTTTCCTTAAATTAATTGATGAAGTTGCCATTCTTTGCTAAAATGGGCAAAATAGCCCTTCAGTCATACTTGAAATAGATTTGAAAGGGTTATCTGACAATATTTAGGCATGCGAAGTTGCAGACTTTGTTTATTTATATTTTCCTACTTGTATTCAAACTTTAGGACATGATATATCTCTTGTATACTTTTATTTACATGTCTTGATTTTGGGAGAAAATGACTGCATTTCTTCTTTTATTATATGCTTTGTTTAGTGTAATCATCCTTTTACATACAAAGAAATCAAAACGCTTCCTTTTTAGCCCTAAAATAAGATATGATATAGCACCACCATTCAAGGCAATGTTAATGTTTTGAGTTTGAGGGTTTGTGAATTCTTAAACCGGAGTGAGCAGTCCATGGGATAATACTATATTCCCACTTCCCTAGAGTAGTAGTGTTTGAACCGAAACCTTCACTCCTGGGTATCACATTTTCTTATTATCTTTTTAAATACCATTCTTTTATTTCAACAATGTTTTACTTAAAAGTAATGAAATATAAGTTTAGATTATTGATATTGAAATTTGATTTACCTCCTTAAAAATGAATCAAGGGGATCATAAAGACTTCTGCAAGGGAAGTGGGTTTAACTCCTATGAAAAAATCAGACATTTATTTTGATAATTAACTCCTATGAAAAAGGCGACATTTATTTTGATAATTAACTCCTATGCAATATAGTTCTAGTTTTGTTTATTAGATTTAGGTGTTTTACATTGGGTTTGTATATCAAAATCAGTAAGAGATTAAAATGATAGCATTTAATTTGACACTTCCCTGACACACCATCGTGTATGAAAATACAATACTGTCCTTGTAAAATCATTTTAATTTTTTTTGAAATTTGCAGTCTAGACGCCCAAATATAAAATTGCTAGGGCGATATTGGAAATTTGGAGCAAGTATAAGAAATTTTAAAAAGAATGAGTAATTATATCGATTTTTTTTTAAATTTTTGATATTTTGTATTAGAAATTTTAAAATTCATAGTATTTTCATGAAATATTTATCGAAAAATTTAATATTTAGATACAAAATCTCTTTGAATTCATTGAAAATTTTGGAATTTCAGGTAGTTATAAAAATCTGGTTTTCAATCAGAAATTTCAAAATTTTTGGTATATATACCATGAGAATTTATATCGAAAATTTTAAAATTTTCGGTAGTATCAAATCTTTGTTTTATTTTGAAATAAGTTTTGGTAGTGGTTTATTTTTTTATTTATTTTAATTTTTTCTTCTTTTGTACAGTGAAATACAAAGACAGAGATTACACTATGGTAGGGAGAGCTGTTGATCGAGCGGTAGATCAGACTACGACTGCCAAGGATGCCAAGGCTAGGGGTGGCAAACGGGCATGTCCGTCCCGTTTAGGCCTGCCCCACAAAAAAATGTGGCGGAGCGGTCATTGTTGAGGACGTGAGCCTAAAACTTAGGTCCGCCCTAAAAAAAGAGAGGGCGGGGCAGGGAAAGCCCGTGGTCACTGCACTTTTTAAGTCTAAAAATACAAAAGTTTATGTAAATGTCCGTGCCAGCAAAAGCCCGCGAAGAAAACGAGATGGGACGGGGCAAACATATTAGAGAGTGAAAACTTAAATCTTTGGTCTGTCCCGCACTAAAGTACGGGCAAAACAGACAATGTTCAACGGATCAGATCCATTTTGTCACCCTTAGTTAAGGATGAGTCTTCCCAGATACGCGCTGGACGAGTGGTCCCAACCGGTTCACATCGGAAGCGGTTGGCCGAGCAGGGTCAGTTTCGGGCACCTCACAACACTCGACGCCGATCAGTACGGTTAATAGAGCATCCTAGAGATGAGCTGGTGCTAAAAGCTATTGTTGCTGATGGAGTGGTTGATTCAGTGGTTGAGGAAGTTGTAAATCCGATTGTTGTTGAGGAGGTTGGTTTAGAGGAGGTTGCTTGGGTGTTCCAACCAGATGTTGATGTTGTTGATTCAGTCGCATTTGTTACTGCTGACACAGAGGTTACAACTCCTTCGATCGAACCCTTTGTGCACACCGATGGAGGATTCCCTGGAGACCCATTGACCGAACAATGCTTACCGAGTATGCTGACCATGTAGCATTACGAGTATGGCAGGGAGAGGTATATATCTTTTATGTTTTTAACTCTAGTTTATTTATTATTGTGTCATGAAAGTTAAATGCTAATTTGTTTATATTTGTTTGTCATAGGAGCGTCCCACATTGAAGGTGACATCGCACAAGTCGAAGATGAAAGACTCACGAAGATTCCGATGCCTGAGCAGGTCAGCCGGATTATACTGGACTTTCAGCTGCTTGATTTTGTCCACTGCTCCTTTACCATGCTTGATGCTCCACTACTTAGTGCTTTTGTTGAGAGATGACACAAGGAGACATCTTCATTTTATCTTCCGTTTGGGGAGATGACTATCACTCTGGATGATATCTCCTCATTGTTCCATCTCCCCATCGACGACAAATTATGGACAACTCCCGTACTTAGCATGTCCCTTGCATGTCAGACTGTTGTACGAGATTTGGGTGTGTCTGATGCGACTGTGTAGGAGGAGTTTGACGTTAACAGGGACACACATCTTTGTATATCTTGACTTCGGAAGACGTACGTCGAGCTTGTAGTGGTTGGGAGTTATAAGGTTGCCGTTAGGGCGTACATGCTACATATAGTATCATGTACTCTCTTTTCGGATAAGTCTGGCGTTTATATTGATGCCCGATACGTGTGCCTCTTCACTAGGCTCGAGGACACCAGTTGGACCTGGGGGTGTGCTGCATTGATACTTCTGTATACAACCCTTAGAGTGACGACGGTCTTTGAGACCAAACAACTTGCTGGCTGTTTCAGTCTGTTACAAGTATACTTGAAATGATTAGTTGTTGTTGATTTCTTATTTAATTATTACGAACATCATTTCTTATTTATTATGTGTTGGTGTCTCTATTTTGATATCAGTGCTGGATATACGAGCATTTCCCCAACATCTTTGACAGGAGGGTGCAACATTGCCTAGTAGGGTCCCCACGTGCAAAGAGATGAAAGGCCAAGAAGACACATTCCAATGGTGTTGCTGAGTACATGAGAAGGCTCGATGCGCTGACTGTAGATGATGTCATATGGACACCATACACTGGTCATAAGAGTCGTCATTATATTCAGGTTATATGCAGTGGGAGACCATGGTTGCTAGATACTTGCCTGAGAGGCGTCTGTGGCAATATGGTTATGTTAAGAGTATCCCACGACCAGTTCCAGATATACCATCTGCGGGCATTGATTGATGGTTTCATAGTAACTTCATAAGCTCAGGTCGTGCCATTAGAGATCAGACAGTTTGGGTTTAACACCCAACACCCTAACATCATCCCACCTACTGCTGATACGAGGCCTTATGATGTTGGGGTACCTGTTGATGACGTGCCGCCTCCGCCTCCTACAATTGATGTCGATACCCAGCAACACCTCCAGATGATTGCAATTATTATGGATAACCTCATGGTTTTGGTAAGTCCAGATGAGAAAATTTATACTGGATTATCTCAGGATGCAGACATAGCCCGTGGGGAGCCTATTTAGACATCTTTTGTATATCATAAATTTCATATATTATGTATTATTTGTATACTATTCAGACTTTTTCATCATAACTTTTTATTGCATAATATTTTTGATGACATAACTTAAACATCAACATTAATTGAAATACAGATGCGACATCAACATTAACTTAAACATAACTTAAGAAAACAATAATAAATTACAAAAACCTAAACACTGCCAGATGATTTTGGACGTTTCAACATCTCCATTATGTCGTCAACATATCTGAAAAGCATAACATCTAACTCGATCGGCCCCTTTGTTATCCTATGGCGAAATGATCTCCACATTTCCTTCACATCTTCGTCGGTATTCAACTCAAAAAGGTTGTATTTCACCTTTCCGTCAGTATCAATACAATCTTCACAAAACTCGATCTTTCTCACATTCCTAGTTTCATTATCAGGAAATAATTCATTCAACTTTGCCGTCAGGCTGACGAGAAATGTGGTATCATTCGGAAGTCGGAACTCTATGAGAGGTGAAACTCCGTTAAAGTACACTTCTGCCTTAATCAGAAATTGAGGAAGAGACATTTTTTGAGATGTTTTTATCAAACATGTGATCCCTTATTTTCATTCAATTTTCAGTCAGGGACAGTTTGAACAATATGAAAATATGAGGGGTGTCAGATATAATTTGGGAGGTGGCATGAAGAATTCTCTTAAAATAACCGCAGTTTAACATATTGACCGAACCATATAATAATTACTTATTAATAAGACAAGAAGGAAGTAGGTAGGATTGGAAAATTTAAATTCGACATAAATTGTGGTTTTATATTAAAATCTCAATTTCGATAAATAAAATTTTGATATTTAATGAATTCAGTTATATTAATTTGATGGATAAATCAAGTGGATTGGTCCGTTTAACATTTATTGTCTAAATTCATAAAAAATGTTCATTTTTTATAAAATTAAAAAACATTTATTTTTATTTATTTTTTAATTATCAAAATTTTAGAATAGTTAAAAAGAAAACTATACTTTTATTATTGTATTTTTTTAATTATTATGTGGTAATATTTTTAAATATCATTTAACATTAATTTAATCATTATCATATTTTAAATCACAAATTGAGTAATACTCACAATTCTATATTATATATTGCATGTCTTGTATTCTTTGTACGTGCACAATGACATTGTTAGATTATAAAAATGGTAATAATTTGATCAGATTATAAGCTTTAATTTTATAATGGGTCTAATAATAAAAATAAATAAAATAAATATTAGTTGAGTTCAGTTTTCTATAAGTTCAAAGTAATCATCCAAATCTAACTGAATCAACTCTATACTATTCAAGTTAAATAATTGAATGAATCAAATATTCGACCCTCCCTAATACATTTGCATAAAAAAGATAATGAATCGATTAGTTTCATTCATGTTTCAAATTTAGCCACATCTAAAAGCATGTGTATGAGAATGACCATAATTTAAGTGTATTTGATTTAAGTTTATTTGAGGTAGAATTTAAGAAACCAAACGTAACCGAAAACACACACATAAATATTGCAGATGAAGATGGTTTATATATATATATATATATATATATATATATATATATATATATATATATATATATATATATATATATGTAACGTTCATTTTTCATTATGTTATTGTCTAGTTCTGTTTCTATTATTTTTACAAGTTGTCAATGCATCTGAATTGGTCAATCTGAAGGAATAAAATGATTGTTTCTATTTTGAAACAAATTTTTGTCATCTTGATTGTTAAATTGTGAGAGGGGAGACTTTAGAAACTGTGAGCTTTTGAGGATAGTTGAAGAGTAAGATTTTCATAAGTCTTCTTTATTCTAAAAGCTCATGATTATCAGTGTTTATCCACTACAATTGGGTCAGATTTAACTATAAATTTGTTTAGAATCTTGGGTTTAAGATTTAAAAATGGCTAATTAATTGTTTTGAGAAGCTTAATTATTGATCGATTTATAATCTTATGATTTCAATCGTTGTAGAAATTAAGAACTTAGTTTAAAGCTAATTTCTATGAGTTGATAATCCATCAACTCGTATTTCTTAAATCCATATCAGAATTCAATCAAAAAATGAAAATAGAAGCGTACTCGAGTTTGCCATTGAAATCGTTGAAGGTTTGTGAGTATGCGATCTTCTGATTTGTAGAATTCGTTAGAGCTTCTTGAATCTCTTAAGATAGGGATGAAGAGAGAATATGATGAACTTGTTTTTTTTTCTATCTACAAATAGGGACTATAATCCATATAAATAACCCTCCGGTTATTTCTTAGTTTTCAATATTCTATTTTCCCTCTCATAAAATTAGATATTGACTTACGTGTCTACATAGTAACATTCATGACATATATGCCCTTAGCCATAGAGTTGATATCAATTAGATCACTTTAGTTTTGACAAATTAAATAATGACTCTAGCACATGTAATATTACATTTGTGATCCAAAATTTTAACAATCTCTCATTGGTCATATATATATATATATATATATATATATATATATATATATATATATATAAAAACTTTACACATGTGTTAGACTTTATGAGCTCAAATTTTTCCATTATATACTTCAAGCATATCTAAATTATCTTGTCCATTAGTCATATCAGTATACAGAACCAAAGTAATTTTTCGTTATATTGATCATAACTAAAACCCATAAGTGATTACCAATACTGACATAACTAAATGACATAGATTTATCATGAAATGTGTAACATGAAAATCACATGAAGTTGGTCTGTACGTGTCGATTTTCTATTGGTTCTACTTTACTTTAGTGAGATAATTCAATAACCTTATTGTACAAAGTATAAATACCTGAATGTCAAACTTATAAACCAAAATAGTCAAAACCAAAGTATGTGTCACACCCCAAAATTTACCCATAGATTTCATAATCATTTGCATCCTAGACATCATTCATGCATAGCTAACCTCAAGATTAATATATGCCCGATTTGTTTCATCTGTGAATTAGGGTTTCTCTCAAAGAGCTCAAAGGATTGATCAGTCAAAGTTTTAGATTGATCATCAATAAATCAAGTTCTCATACACTCAATAGATCTCTCTTCATCAATAAATAAGTTTATTGTGGCCTAATCACAAGTGCATCAAACTTCACTTTCATTTGGCTCACCAATTAGGATTTCTCAACAACATCCAATTTCATTTGAGAATTTTGATCAAGACATGATCTCAGGCCTTAATACATGACTCAACACACTGAAGTACATCCTTAGATCCCATCAATGATGTTCAATTGACTCAAGAGTTTGAATTCATTGAAGATCAAGAAATTTAAATTCATCTGATATACAACCAATGCACTGCAAAGTCAAACCTTTGACATTTGAGATTTATGATCAAATGTGAATTTCTCAAGTTAAATTTCATGACTATATGTTTAATTGATGAATTTGATCAAGAAAAATCAAGAGAAATGATGTTACTTGCAAAAAGGGCAATCTTGAAGACATTGAAAATTTCACTAAGTATCCAAATTTCATGTTCAAGTGCACTACTTTCTCAAGTCATAACTTCTAATCTAAGCAGTCATTTTATTTGATCAAAAGCACAAATGAAATCTCTTGTTCCATACTTAAACTTTTTCCTAGAGGGTTGATTCCCTAAAACTGCAAGGATTTTGAGTTATGAGGCCATAAAGTTAGTGTCTCAAGTTGAAACACTTTTAAATTTTCAAGTCAACTTTGATCCCTAAAAAGTACTCCCTCCGTTCCTTTTTAAGTGTCATTTTTTGATTTTTTACACATACCAAGGAAGCTAATCATTATTGTTACTTTTCAAACAATAATTCTTATTTTACCTATAATACCCTTAATTATTTATTACATTCATTTTACTTTTTCTCTCTCTGTAATAATTATCTAGGGGTAATTTTGACAAAATTGTAATTAATACTACCTTGAACTTTGCAAGTGACAATTAAAAAGAAACAATTTTTTTACAAGAAATAGACACTTAAAAAGGAACAAAGGGAGTAATAAACTTTACAGTCAGTTTTCATCATGATCCACTTTGATTTAGCAAAAACTCAACATGAAGTTGTAGAGCATGTCTGGGGATTTTAAAAAAGTACAAGTACATTTGTTTCCCATGCATGAGCTATGAGTTTCGAAAATGGGAAGTTAAGGTTCCAAACTTGAATTTCAAGTCATGTTCATGATGAATTCTTGGAGGAAAACCATTTCAAATGTGAAAATCTCTTGATTGCAGGTCCTTTTGTGTATAAATCTCTCCATAATCAGATGTTTATATGAATCCTAAGTGCATTACACAAGGAATTGAGGTTTTGTCCATTGCATTATACCGTTTATGGATGAATTTTCAAAATGTCACATTACTACTTTGATAAAGCAAATTTTATGCCAACAACTCACTCTTTCACTCTTGAAAATTGTCCCTAAAGATCATAACAATCTTAAGTGATCAGAAGTAACCTTGTAGAGGATAGGAAAACATGACAAACTCCTTGAAACTCCACAATTCATGCAAAATTCTCATTCATTCTCAACCAAAACCATAACTTCACAACTTTTGTTTCTAACCAGTTCCAATCTCCACTTTTTACCTATAAATAGAGGGATCCCTTAAGCCTAAAAAAACACAACAATTACCCCTCAACACTTCATCAAACTCCCATTCTATTAGAATTTGCAAAAACACATTATTTTTGCAAGTTCTCTAACCAAACTTATTCCCCACATGTGTCTTCCAAACAAAAACCACAAATCATCTCTAGACACCATTTAGAGCTTGTTTAATCACTTGAACAAGTTCCGTATCCTCTATTTTATGATTCACCATTTCACTTCTTCATTTTTCAAAAACATTTGTGTAAGATAATACAAGTTGTTTCTGGCCATTCTCATTGTTCAAACACTATCCTCAAGGATCGACAAGGTTGGTAGAATCTCTCTCTTATCTCTGTAGTAGCTAAGAAGAAGCATTTGACTTTCTCCAATAGGTAAGTGCACTTACACTTGAAAACTCTTGTGCATGCATCATTCTCGAGTATTTATTGAAGTAAAAATGTAGTACATAATGTGCTTGTTGTATGTTTGCTACTGTATGCATTATACCATGCTCATACATTGAGATTGTATTGTTAGAAAATTAAAAGCGCAGTTCTGGTTTTTCCCTTGGCACACTTTGTACATTGAGTTTTAGGATGAGTAATGATACCATTAGATTCCTTGCAAAAAAACACAACAATTTAGGTTCTTACGATTTTTAATTTCATGGAAAATTGAGAGAGTTTGGTTGTTAGAAGTTTGAGAAGAAAATTGAAAAGAAATTGAAAGAAACATGCAAGAACACGAGGAAGAAGATGATGATTTGGTGCCATTTTCCAATTTCTAGAACCTTTTTATTATATATATTAATGTTTGTAAATGAATTAATGGATGTATCGCCGCCCCAACAATTAGAGTGTGTGTGTATGTGTGTTAAGGCTTTGTGTGTGCAAGAGGTCTGGGGTTTGAATCCCCATCACCCAAGACCCATTTTTATTCATTGTTTTTTTTGCCTATTTGTTTTTGTTATTTTTCATAACTTCAAAGACTCATAACTTGATGATCCCTAAGCCTTTTTGAACCACTCTTTTTGCTATGTGTTCATAATTATGTCTATTTTATGATGGTGAAAAATAAATTTCAGAATTAATTTATTTTTCACATACTTATGCTTGTCTAAAGTTGGTACCTTTTTAGGATTGTTTTAAGGTTTAAATGATCTTCTTTGGTTGATACTTTAATTTTTCTCGATCACCATGACTTGTATGAATGTTATGAATCATATATGAACTTTATTTGATGTTGTTAATATACGCCTCTTGGTTTTGACCTAATTTTGACTTACTTTAATGTATGTTTACATGTTTATGTGCTTTGAACTTTTGTTACTATGCCATGGAATTTTGTGTGTTTATTTTTTCATTGATCCATGATTCACATGTCATTCTTTCATGTCTTGTTGAACCTTAGTGTGAATTTGTGCCCTTGTGTTTTTCTTTGTTTATGTGTTTGCAAATTCTTTAAATTTGTGATAACATGTCTTTGTATAACTTGTATGCTTACATGTTCAAACCTTTTGTATGATGTTGAACCTTTGATTGTGATCATATTGAACCTTAACATGCATGTCTTGAATACCTTAACTTGTTTTCATGATTAAGTTGATGTTATGTATAAACCATGTCTTACTTCATGCATATACATGTTCATTCATACTTATTATGACATCCATATACATGTTCATGAATTGTTATGTCATTCATCTTTGTTTCTTCATGATGATATATCCATGTCATTCATATTCATGTTAACTTTATACATATTTGGTTGATGTTGTTGTATCTTTGTTCATGTTCACATGGTGTACATATGTGTTTACATACTGTGTTTGATATTGTTATGATCATGCTTCCATATATTTGTTGATGTCATGTATGGACACCTTCTTCATTTGTTTACCTTTGTGGATGTCATGCTTGAACATCTTCTTTATCATGTGCTTATCTTTGTTGATGTCATGTTTGAACATCTTCTTCATTTTCTTATCTTTGTGGATGTCATGCTTGAACATCTTTCTTTATCATTTGTTTACCTTTGATGTCATGATTGAACATATTTCTTTATCATTTGCTTATCTTTGTGGATGTCATGCTTGAACATCTTGCTTAACTTTTGTTTATCTTTTTGCCCAAATCCAAGGGAAAGACCTTTTTATTGACTTAATGTCATAGGTAGTTTAGAAATCTCTAGTTCCCCTTTGACCTTGTTAGAATCATTCTCACTTTCAACTTAGATTTAAGTAAGAGTTTGTAACTCTTGTAAGTATGTTTGTTATGAACACCTACTTCCCCCTTTAGAACCTTGATCACTATAAAGTGTTCTTTCACCCTTAGTTAGGTGAACTACGGTTGCTCTGATTCCATCCTTATAAGGATACGTAGGCATATGACCGTGAAGTTTTGATGAGCAAACTTAATAAAACCTTTAGGTCCTTCCCAATAAAACATTTCCAAACAATAGAAAACAAACAATAGCATAACACAAATAATTTCAAAAGGTTCCTATAGGATACTATAGATGCTTAGGATGCTAATACATTCCCTTAGTATAACCAACCCCCAAACTTTAGATCTCTTTGCATTGTTTTTACATTGCACAAATAGGATTTTATTCGATCTTTTCCCTTTACATTGGATAAATTAAAGTTCGGTGGTGAATATTTAATATTTTGTGATTCAAGTTAATATAATAGCTTGATATCCGATTCTCACCGCGACCGTATGCATACATAATACCAAACATAGAACATAAAATTCATAATTGATTAACTCCCACTAAGTTAAAGATTCATCTAACTTGAAAAACACCAATGTAGGCAGCGTGCTCATGAAAGACCTTGGGTGGAAGACCTTTTGTAAGAGGACCTGCTATCATGGAGTTTGTCCCTAAGTGCTCTATAAAAATCTGTCTACTTTTTACCCTTTCCTTAGCAACTAGGAACTTGATGCCAATATGTTTTGACTTAGTCAAACTCCTATTATTGTTGTAATTATTGTTGGAGTATATGACAACTGCTTTATTGTAACAATATAACTTAAGTGGTCTTTCAATTCCTTCCATAATTCACAGACCTGTAACAAGATTCCTCAGCCAAATCTCATGGTTGGATGCCTTAAAATATGCTATAAATTCTGCTGCCATGGTGGATGAAGCTATAAGAGTTTGCTTGACGTTGCACCAAGAAACTGCACCACCAATCAACATGTAGATATAACATGAAGTGGATCTTTTACTATTTTGGCATTAAGCAAAATATGAGTCAAAGTATTTTTTTCGATATAACTTCTTTGTGATAATCCTAGAATACTCTGAAACCAATCTCGACGTATCTGAATTCCTAATACAAAGGAGGCATTACCAAGATCTTTCACTTTGAATTTTCTTGATAGAAATTTATTGGTTTCGTGCATCTTGCCTATATCATTAACGACAAGCAGTATGTCATCGACATACAAAACCATGAAAATGTACTTCTTCCCGTTGAATTTGTGATATGCAAAATCTTCAACAAAGTTCACCTCAAAACCAAATGAGAGATTGTGGTACCACTGACGAGACGTATACTTTAGTCCATAAATGGATTTTGTCAATTTGCAAATCATATTCTTTGAGTATTCTAACACAAAGTCTTCTGGTTGCACCATACAAATAGTTTCATTAATGTTTCCATTGAGAAATTCCATATTAATATCTATTTGATCGAGTTCCAAATCATAATATGCAACAAGGTTCATGATTTTCCTAAAAGACTATTTTGATGAAACCATAGAAAAAGTCTATTTAAAGTCAACCTCTCCATTTTGGATATAGACCTTAGCCACAAGACGAACCTTATACCCCTCCACATTACCGTCAGAATCTCACTTGGTCTTAAAAATTCATTTGCAACCAATGGGTTTCACCCCTTCTATTATCAGGAAAAGTTCCCAAATCTTATTGTCTTGCATGGACTTATACTTCTCTTTCATTGCTTTAATCCACTTTTACTAATTGGAATCCTGCATGGATTGGAGGAAGTCAATTGGATCATCATCCATCATACCATTATTTTTCTCATGTTCTTGGAGAAAGACTATGTAATCATCCAAAATAACATTTCTCATTTTTTTAGTAGATCTCCGCAAAGGTATTGGTTCTTGTAACACTTGTTCTTCAGGATCTCGAGTTTGTTCTTCTTAAGGAATTTTAACAATGTCTTGTGGAGGTTCCATACTTGCTTGATCGAAAGTAACTATATGAATTAGTTCTTGAATTGTTACCGATTTTTCCTCTAAAACAAAGTCTAACCATATTCTTCCCCTCAAATTCAATATCCTATAAAAATATGGTCATTCCTATCTCAAAGATTGAGTTTAATTTGGGATCATAAAATTTGTAGCCTCTAGATATTTCAGAATAACCAATAAAGTAGATGCTCACTGTTCGAGAGTCCAATTTCTTTTCATTGGCCTATAAGGCCTTGCCTCAGTTGGATGTCCCCATACGTGAAAATGACTCAAACTAGGCTTTCGCCCAATCCAAAGCTCATAAAGTATTCTGGAAACTACCTTGGTTAGTAGTCTATTTAGAATGTAAGATGCTGTCTTTAATGTCTCTTCCGAGAGTAACTATGGCAAGGTAGAATGGAAAATCATACTCCTTACCATATCCATAAGAGTTTGATTTCGTTTTTCATTTACACCATTCATGCTAGGCGACCCTGGCATACGATACTGTGAGACGATTCCACATTCCTCTAGATATTTGGAAAAAGGCCCTAGACGTTGTTCACCTGTACCGTCATATCTTCCATAATATTCATCGCCACAGTCAGATTTGACACTCTTAATTCTTTTATTGAGTTGATTCTCAACTTCAACCTTAAATGATTTGAACACATCCAATAAATGATAGTTTTCATGTATAAGAAATATGTATGCATATCTAGAATAATTGTCTATGAATGATATAAAATATTGTTGATCTTTTCAAAAAAGGTGTAGGGAATGTCCCATAAATGTTCGTATGTATCAATTTTAAGACATCTGTAGCTCTATATGCACCAAATTTATTTGTTTTGGTCTGTTTACCTTTAACACATTCAATACAAATATCAAAGTTTGTGAAGTCAACAGAATCCAAAATTCCATCGGACACTAGTCACTCAACTATAATTTTAGATATGTGACCTAGGCGCCTGTGTCATAATGCTTATGAATTGTTATTATCAATTTTACGCTTAGTACCAAGTGATTCCATATTTAAGGATTCACCATAGATAGCTACTGTGTCCAACAAATATAGATTATCATGACCCATAAGTGAACCAGTTCCATCAATATTTGAATTGAAATACAAATTGAATTCATTGTTTCCAAAATGAAAATAAATAACCTAATTTGTCCAAAAATAAGAAACCCAAATTAAATTCCGTCTGAATGACGGTACCATAAAAGTGTCTTTCAGATCCAAATAAAATCTACTACACAATAATAATCTAAAATTCCCTACAACTTTCACCTCCATCAACTTGCCATCTCCAACATAAATTTATCTTTGAACATCATTTTACTTCCGGTAGTTCAGGAAACCCCTCATTGAAACACTGATGTTAGTAGTTGCTCCAGAGTTTAACCACCAAGTGTTTTCACGTACTGAAGCTAAATTGACCTTAGACAGACCAAACTATGACTCATGCGATTATAGCGACCCCACTTCTCTTTCCTCTGTTCAGAGGTACTAAATTCTGAGGGAGAAGGTGGTTGCTCCATCCTTAATGCAAGATCAAAATCCATGCAGTCAAGAACAATTTCCATATTCTCATTTCATTCCTTAAAATTTGTCCCATTAAAAACCTGAATCTTATTCATATTTGCAGATATCTGGAAAGAGAATAAAATAAATCCTATAAATATATTCACAAAAAATTAAATTGAATCTTAATGATGTTCAAATAATGGCATAACCCATCTCAAGATAACTAGTGCGACATTAATATCAAGTCTTTGGACAATAATATTGACTGCTACTGGTACTCTTGTTGTAATGATCAAACGTTGATAATAAAATATGTCAAATAATAAACCCCTATTTGGATTAATTTATCATTCACATGTGGAACCTTATAATTATCACATGTTTACCATCACAGGTGTATATAAAAATCGGAGAAACATCAACTGTCTTTTAAATCAATTGACACTCACACGGATAAACACACACATACACACACAAAATATAAACATTTAACATTTCTCATATGTAATATCCATAAAAGAATTATTGTCGCACTTGGTGACTTGGTGACTTCAGTACCTGGAAACACTTGGTGACTTTTCATTTTAATTAACTAATTTAAAATATTAAATTATTCTATACAAATATAAACCATAGTTAGAATAAAATAAAAGAAAAAGAAAAACAAAAAAATGACAATAAATCACACAGGATGACGATCTGGCCGTCACAGGCCGTGACAATCGTCAACCGGTGATGACCAACAAAGACTGTCCTTATCCAACGATGACGGTCGTTATCTAAAATGGGTGTACCCTCCAGCCAACACTGACGGTCGTCAACAATTACTATCCTAATATAATGTTAACACATTCAACCAATGCATATTTTCTTACGATTGAAAATGGATAGGAATCAATTATCTAAGCTAGAGAATATAAACTTAGAGTTTCAAACTCATCTCCCGTTTTTGTAAGGTTCATGTCCCGAATGCTAGCATAACTATCTGTAAGACCCTAATTTTGACCCTAAGATCCCTCATGGCATCATATCATTGCTCAATGCATTTGCCTTAAGGATCATAGCATCTTGGCTCCTTACCCTTGGGTTGGGACTTGTGTGAGTTGGTTTGAGACCACCAAGCATGCTTGAATTGTATATTATTTCTTTTCTTATTTTGTTTACTAACCAAAAGCACAAAAATATGTCACTAACCTCTTTTGTTTTGAAGCTTAAGCAGTCATGTGATCCAAGGCTCCTAGGAGGCTCCTATGCTCATAGAAAGGGCAAGATGAAGATGAAAGCAAGCATGACAATGGTTCCCAAAGCTCTCAATCTCATATATGCCTCCCAAGTGTCTCAATTTGACAATTTGATCAAGATAAACCAAAGGGCTTGAGGATTGTTTCCCAAGGAAACCCTAATTCAACTATGCATTGACTGTGCCTTGCTCATGAAGCAACCTTAACCTATGATCAAATAAAATCAAGGGAAGTTATTTAATTCATCATTTTATGCATATATGAGTCTATGTGAGTGTCCTCAATCATTTATTCATCAATATTTGAAGTTTGGACTTGAGAAGTTGACCAGTCAATTCATCTGACTATTTTGAATCCACTGAGACCTAACTTTTGATGTGTTTGTCAAATGATGATGACACCAAGAGAAAATAATGTTATTAATAACCATATGAACAACTTTCATGTTCATCAAAAATCCATTTGAAACTTGGAAGGTCATCATTCATTTCAAAACATTATAGGTCATTTTGACTGAAACCCTAATTTTGGGTCAACTTCCCAAGGACCTAACTCCTTCATTTTTTATGATTTTGAGGTGAGAACAAGTGCATTGGAAATTTTAAGATGTCTACTTAAATTGTTATGTTGGACAAATTTTCATAATCCTAAAAGAAACACATTTGATAATACAAAACATTATAGGTCACTTTGGACCAAAGCCATTGAAATGTGAAAAAGTCCAACTTTAAGTGCCCATAACTTTCTCATCAAAAATCCAAATTATGCAAAATTTAAGTCCAAATTGATTGAATTGAAAAGATATACAACTTTGATGTTGAAGGTTTTGTCATTTTAGGCTTGTATCATTGAAACAAAAGGGCTTGAAGTTGGTCATTTTTGGCAAATTTTTCAAATACATGTTTTGTGACTTGAACTTCATGGCCAGTTTTCAATATTTTTCAAACTCCAAATGAATTTTTGTTCAACATAACATTTGTTCCTTATGTCAAGACCTTTACAACCATTACCCACATGCTTATGTTTCAATTTTCCAATTGGCATTTTCGAAAAGGTGAAGTTTTGTGACCAATTATGCATAACATGTTAAATCTTCTTGCACACTCCATTGCCTTACCATCTGCACGTCCAAACTTCATTCATTAGTGTTCAACATTCATTTGCAAGTGGTTTTGGGCCTCACATGCGCCTGTACAGGCCCATGCATGGAGGACCCAAGTTCATGCACACACGAGTTTGATCATGCCTTGCATTAGCCGTGGCTATAAATAGAATGCCTTGCCTTGCTCATTTCTCAACCTGAAGGCGCCTGAAACTCTGCTGAACTGATTCCCTACCCTCTCACCAAAGGAATTTGCAATTTCACTTTCATTTTTCAAGTGTGATTTTCAACAACATCAGTTGATTATCATCACTAATTCCTAAGCCTAGCTCTCATACCAAGCATCCAGATCAAGCTGCAAGCAAAGGATTGGTTGAATTGTGCCATTGAAAGCTGCTCTACAAAGGTTTATTCTCCAACTATTTTCCTTCAAATCTCTTTGAATATTGTGCATTGCTTAGTTTGGTTTGCATATCTGAAGTCCTCATGTGAGAGACAATTGATTGGTGGTTTTAATTTTGAGAATTAGTTAACTTCAGATTGGATACCTCATTTTTCAACCTCAGATTTCTTCCCCCATAAGAATCTTGAGAAGAAACTAAGGTCACAGGCGTGATGTACATCACCCCAGCTTTCGAATGGTATATGGATCGCGTTAGGGGTGTTCAAAACCAAACCAACCCAATAGAAAACCGCAAACCAAACCAAACCAAACCAAAACCGCAAAAAACCGCATTTGGTTCGGATCCGTTTGGGTCATTCTCTAACAAAACAGCACGGTTTGGTTTGGTTTGCGGTTTGTATTTTTCAAACCGAACTAAACCAAACCAAACCGCATTATGTTACAACTCAAACTTCAATTATCCCACATCCAATCCAAAACTCAAACTTAGTATGCCTTAACCTTATAATTAAAAACAATTTTCTCTTACTCACACTTAGGATTTCAATTTCAACCTTCTTAAATCTCTCCCAGTAGTACACATTCTTCTCATCTTCTTTACCATGTACGTTTCGCTTTTTCTATTCTAATATTTCATCTCTTATGTTCTTTCTTTTTTATCTTTTATGTTACTATTTTCTCTTCCAATTACGTTTTTATCGCACAGTTCTTCTCAATCCCGCATCTCATATGTTCTTTTTTTCATCTTCTCTAATCTCTCTTCTCATATGTTTTTTATGTTTTATTATAATGTCTTTGATATTATTTTATTCTACTATTATATATATGTTTTTTATTCCATTTTTGTCAAATCGAATTTTGTGTATATTGAATGCGAAGTTTTTGTCTAAATATGATAAGTTTTTATGTTATTTAGTAATGTATGAATGACTAAATACAAAGTTACATTGTTCTCTATAGGTGTATGTATAACTCAATAAAAATATTGTAAAAAACCGAACCAACCGAACCAATCCAAACCGCATTGGTTTGGTTTGGTTTGGTTTGGTTTTATTTGTAAAAGTCAACCGAACCAAACCGAACCGCATGCTTTTTTCTCTTGCGGTTCGGATGATTTTTATTGTCAAAACCGCCCAAACCGCACCGCGAACACCCCTAGATCGCGTGCCATGGTTGAGGTTTGAAAACCTGCAACTGGTGGCCGGATTATGGCTTCTCACCGGAGAAGACGATGGTTTCCACCACCGTCCCCACGCGTCCAAACCCTGGCCATTGGATGATGAGTCTCAGATCTAATCCTGGCTGTTGCTTGTTATGACTTTATTTAATACATTGTGCCACGCGTTTGACTTGTCCTTACCATGAGCGCGCGCTTCCCAGCCATTGATCAGCCACGTCAATTAATGAAGTGGAATCTGACGCTTGTGGTTTTTTCCTATTTTCTGAATTTCCATTTTTATTTCTTTTATTCCATTTTATTTTAAAAATTCATAACTTCTTTATTTGGAATCACAAAAATATGGGACCAATTGCAAAATTTTTCTCTTAAATTCTAGTTTCATAAAATGATTTTTAATTATTTTTGTGATTTTACTTAATATTTTTTGTGAATTATTTCTTTTCTGGTTGTTTTTAATTCATTAAAATACTTTTTGATATTCAAAAATGCAAAAAAAAAATTCTTAACAACTTTGGATGATGATGAATCTATGAAAAATATTATCATCTATTTCTTAATTGATTTGAGATTTATTTGAGATTTTAGTCCAATTATGTTATTTTTCTTCATTTTTAATTGTTTAAAATTAGTTTCTGTTTTCAAAAAATGATGAGAAAATTTGTCAAACCTTGTTTGACCATGTTAGACTTATGATGATCCAATTGGACTTATCCAAGTTGATTTGAATTGGATTTGAAGTTTGACCTTTATTTGTTCATTTTATTTCATGTATTATTTTAATTCCAAAAAATACCAAAAATATGTTTGACCTTTTTTGACTTCTAATCTTCATTTCACTTCTGTTTACCATTGATTGATGTTGATTCCATTCATGTTTGATCAATGTGTTTTGGTTATGTCATTTAACTTTTCATTTTGTATATTCCATTTCCATCCTCTTCTTTTTCTTTTTCTTTTGACCAATGAGTTAATGATTTGTGGTTAGCCTTGACATGTGAGAGACTTAACCTTCTTTGATCCAAATCAAATTCATCTTGATCAAAGATCAAGTGAATTGCTTTGTGTCAAAGATAGGTTGCTTCTTGGTCAAGCAAAAAACCTAAAATCTATACAAGGTCATTCTTCTTTTCTTTTGGCATAGCAAGTTGTAGGAGCTTGGCTTACTAGTCATGGTCTCTAACTTGTGTTTATTTGCCTATAGTTTTATTGAACGACCTCAGATAGGTGTGACTACTACATTAGTCCACTTACGATTGCTTAACATAGCGCTAAATCGCCTTATGGCACATTAACACTAACTACTAATTACTAATTTTTAATTCAAGCATTTAATTCTTGCAATTTACTTTAATGCAATTTAATTCCTTGCTCATTTATTCATATTGTCTTTGTCCTTTGCTCACTAGAGCTCATCTATATGTTTATGCCATTTTCCTTTTGCTCACTTGAGCACATTATTGTGTATATACTATTGCCTTGTGTTTGTTTTGTTTTGTTTGTGTGAACCAATGCAAAAGGAGAAAGGACTTAGAATTAGGACCTTACCTATGCTAAATGGAGTTCAAGAGCAACTAGGCCTCATGCCTTTAGAATGCTAAATATGTTGAAGAGCAACTAGGCCTCATGCCTTTAGAATGCTTATGTCTTGAAGTTGAATTGAAAGGACCCCTATTCTAAACCCTCTCTTTGTCCATTCTTTCTATTGCATTGTGGAACTTTTTGATTTGTTTGTTCTTGTGTGATAGGGATCCCAAACTTGAGCAAATTAGAAGGATCATTGTCATGAACATCCAAGATAAGAGAGACAAGTCCCATTGGAGGATCCTAGGAGCTTGATTGAATATTTGATTGATTGCTTGAGTTAATTGCTTATTGCTTGCTAAGTCTAAAGGAAAGGAGCAACTTGGATCATCTTTATGATCTCAAGAAGGGAACTCCAAGTGGTTTTATTTCTCTTCTCTCATCTTTGCATGTTTAGGACCTAGCCCTTATCTTCTTCTCTCCACTTTAACCCAAGCCAAACTTATTTTGTGCAAACATTGATATTGTTTTCAAAATTAGAAACCTAGGCACTATGCATTTGATTTTTCAAACTCTTTTCATAACACTTATTTTGAATTGAACCTTAAGTCAAATTTGACTTCCTTTTGTGAATACTCCTAATTTGGTAAATCCAACTCACTCAAATTGTTTTTGTGGTTCCAATGGCCACTTTTTGCCAAAACTTTTCATAAACATTAGCTATTAGGTTTGAGTTATCATAGTGGTTGATGTAAACCTCACCTTATCCTTAGTGATTGGACTATAAGTCTTCCATACTTATTATAGGGTGGATCCCTCACTAGTATGTTGAAGCTCTCCTCACATCGTGGATTTGTGGTTTAGGTTGAGTTTTCTCCCTTTGATAACAAAAGACCTTAAGGCTTTTGACCAATCAATTCACCAACTTATTTTGAGATTTTTACCCCGAACTACGAGATTTTGATCCTACCTTTATGATGGTACGTAGGCAATGGGTTCATCCATTCAAACAACAAAATTGTAAATAATTTGTATATTCTTCTCTCATCTCCCCAATCATGTTTGCGCAAATATTTTCACAGATACCAACCTACCATACAACATTTGTAAAAAGGGCTCCCTTAGAGTACTAAGGATGTTTTGGGTGCTTAAAACCTTCCCATTGCATAACCAACCCCCTTACCCAGATCTCTGACATTTTTATTAGTTTTTGATTTGATAAAACTTCTCGGTTTTTGTTCGCTTTCTAACATTTCCTTTGGATAAATAGAAGTGCGGTGGCGACTCGAATTGTATGATTTACTTTTGATTTAGTCAATAAATCTAAAGGTAACGAATACCCCGCTACACTATCCAAATACATTATTTAATTATAAATCATAGAAAACCCAAGCGACTTTGTGTATTAGAGTTATTAGTTTTAATAAATAAATAAAATTTAACACAATTTTCATGATTTAGAGCATAACAACATAAACTTTACACAAATTGAAAGATTCAAAGAATCATAATTTTGGAACCCTAATATAAAAATCTCAAATTCAAATTGAATCATATATGAATGACTCTGATACCACTTGTTGGATCTGTTCATAACCTTATAATTTCAATCGATGTAGAAGTCAAGAAAAAAACTCTAAACTAATCCCTTTGGGCCGGTAACCCATCATCTTATATCCCTTAAACCCATATCATAATTCAATCATAGAATGAAAGCAGAAGTGTACATGAGTTTGTCATTGAAATCGTTGAATGTTTACATGTATGTGATCTTCCGATTTGTAGAGTTCCTTAAATCTGTTATGATGGGGATGAATATAGAATCACGATGAACATATTTTTCTGTCTATCTAAAATGGGGACCACAACCCATATAAATGATCCTATGGTTATTTCTTAGATTTCAATATTCTAATTTGACCCCTCATCAAATTAAATATTAACTTATATATCTACACAACAACCGTTCATGACATATATGCTATTAGTCATATACTTGATATCAATTAGACGATTTTAGTTTTGCATAATTAAATATGTTAACACATATAATATTACATTTATGACTCAAAATTCTAACATTAATAACTTAAGAACCTCACTGCTCAAAATTGTTTATTAGGTCCTCATCAACACGCAATAATATTGATGAGTAAAAAAAAACACAACCTATCGGAACGCAATTCAGAACATAATGTACCCCCAACACTAACTCTGATATTACGCACATGGAATAAACCTTGTAAGAATTTTCAGAAGACTAACTCAGACTTTTAATCTTGTAAGAGAGTCTAACTTATTACTCATCTTTGATTTATTTTTAGTTTGAGTACGATTTTTATGATATTAAATTTAAATAGATATCTATTTAATATTAATTCAAATAGAATAACATACTAATAAATTAATAATATTAAATTTATTATAAGATTGGAATTTTTTAGAGGTAAAATGATAATAATATAAATAAAGGGAAAAAAAGAATACACTTACTATACATCCAATAAGTAGATGACGCAAAATATATAAAAAAAAACTACTACAAAAATAAGAGAAAGCCATACTTCAATAAGGATCAAGATAGAGTTTAAGCCATATAAACCACCACCACCGAATCAAAAGCCATATAAATTGAGACTTAAAGAAATACCATACATGAAGCAATGAATGAATAAAGCGTGAAAGAAAGTAATGGTTTTTAATAGGATGGCTTTGAGGGAATGCCCTTTGGTATGCTTGTGTTCCTAATTGATATTTAAGGTGTTTTCACTATAGGTCTTAATTTCACAAACTAAACAAATCAATTTCTTTCTTATGTCAAGATATCTAAAGAGATTTCACCATGACATAACCTTGTTAAAAAGAAAATGCATGTTACCGCAAGTGGCGCATATTGGAAGAGAGGTAGAGAGATGAATAAGTGTGGAAATATTGAATCACTAGCACCACAGAATTGAGAAAGACATCATATATTAATCAAAAATTTTAAAGTAACAAATGTATAGGTATTTCACTTATAAAATCCTCAATCTTCACTTTTCTAAACAATGTGAGACTTTAAACTCACACTTGTACACACCAATATCCCCTTCAAGTGTGAGTCCATCCACTATGCTCCTCCTCAAACACAAATTATTTTATCCACATACATCTGTATCACCACTGCAAACACTACAACGGAACACACCGCCTGACCACCACATTGTCGGGAAGACTTTCGATACAAGGAGTCAGTCCCTTAATTGAATCAGGCTCAGATACCACTGTTGAGTCATCATGAGGAGTATCCACATTGGATCTCGAGTAACACACAAGTGAGAGAGACACCACATATTCATCCAAAATCTTAAATTAACAGGTGTATGCGTCATCTTATTTATAAAGTCCTCAACCTCCATTTTTCTAAGGAATGTGAAACCTTAATTTTTATATTTAAGGAATTTAGTAAAATGCTCACTTTAAACATTACTTGTAGATCTAATTTATCAAAATTTATAAAAATCTTTACTTCTATAATATGTTTAAAATTAGATTTAAAAATAAAATTATATAAATTGACGTGTCTCTAAAAGTAATACCCTAAAATTATAGGGTTGATATACTTTATGGTTTAGATGGAATAGAAATAAAGATGAGAGCACCTACACTTATTGCTTCTCCCTCACCTTTATCCTTTCCATCAAGTTCTATATATGCAATCATGTCATGGTATACATACTAAAGAATAATACTATTGTCAAAGAAATTTTGCTAAAGGATAATAATGTTTCTTATTAATAGCACTTTGTCCTCTTGATTTCATCAAACACAACAAAAATATTTTATTAAAGAATTAAAAAAACATGATTTTTTTTTCCAATCTAAAGGTAAAGATGCAAAAGAAAATGAGTGTTGGTTGTTGATATAAGAGATACAAGGACTGACTAGTGATTAATCACAAAATAATTGGTAGGTGGTTAATTATTAGGCTAGACCACACCAATTTAATTGTTTTCACATGGATTTATTCATGTTGCCTTTTCAATTCAAACCTATGAAACTATAGGGACAATGGAATCCAATATTGCGACTAAAATAGTAAATGCTTTTTACATTCATAACTTCTATTTTTAAACACCCCTAACTATCACCTTCATTGCAGAATATTAAACTTTAGGACAATAACTGAATTTGAATGAGAGAAAGAAAGTGATAAGGGCGTGTTCATTGGTGATTATATAAACACCACGACTTTAGAATGTTATTTTTAGATAAATGTTAAAATGATAATTTGGTGTAGATTTTTATTTGTAGGATAAATGGTTCTTTGTTTAGAGTCATAATGTTGTTCTTCTTGAATTTAAAAATCAGTCAATCAACATTGTTTTTTAATCAAGTGATTGCATTGAGGGGGAGCTCTGTCTCACCATTGTGAGTTTTCTAAATTACGAAATACATCAAATTAAAGTAAAAGAGATAAAATACGTAAAATAATTATTTTTGATTGAATTTTCTCAAAATTATCTTATTAACCATATAATTGTGGTATGCAGAAATGTTGTATCATTCAATATTTTTGCGTGTAACGTGTGAGCACTCCACCCGTTTGTGATAAGTGGCGTCTCATCAAACATTGTTCGACCTTTAAGAAATATGTTAGGGATCAAGATACTTCCACTGTCGAGAAATATGTTTTCTTTTTAACGATCCAAAACTCCAGCCTTCTTAATGTATGTTTTTCTACACTTGAAGATAAACAATCTACCATGGACGGGAAAATCAAGATGCAGTCTCTAATACAAATGTACAATTTAAAATCTTATGTTTCTAAGACTTTTAGGAACCAACTGCAAAGGTAAATCATCTTTTTATTTTCAGGAAAAATGAAGTTGATTCTTTTTATCCCACGGATTGTTAAATATCTTCTTTCAAGTTAAGAGGAGTCACATTTTTTTGTGCGTTAGAGAGTTTTATTCTTTGTTACGCACCATCAATCCAATGTTCTACACCATATTCTTCATACACATCATACTATCCTAATGGGGAATTGGTGTCACACTCAAAGAAGTTTGATGTAGTGGTTTTATTGCTACTATCAATAAGTAGTGGTGACATGGATGCAATGCTAAAGAATGGGGTTTTAAGATAAAATCACCATATCTCTTATAGTAGTAGAAAACATAGCTAATAAATAATGGCATATTGAAGATTATGATTCTATGTGTTGTGAAAATTAAAGTCTTCTAAAGGTTTTGATGATGACAACTAAACAAGAAAAAGTCATATCGCAAAATCATCAATCAAGAAACAAGCACAAAACAAAGTAGCCAAGTTTCTCTTTGAAGAGATGAAAAGAATCAAATCAATAAATTAAAAGGAACTAAAGATGAGAAAGCTCGTTTGATTCTGCGTTGTGTTAGTATCTTGTATTTGACTAGTTAAATGTAAATGAAGCAAGAGTAAGTCTTTCAGTACTAAGATGATGCGCAAGCACGCATGCACGCGCGCACACACACACACACATACACACACATACACACACACACATGCGCATGTCATACCCTAATTTTTAACCACAAGATACCACATACCATTTGCATCCTTGCATACAAACAAGATCACCTCTTGGTCCCTCTCCCTCTTATCTTTGGGTTTGTCTTTTGCAGGGATCATCAAGCACCTAATGGTTGGTGTTTTACCTCTTATGTTTACATGTTCATTACTTATCTAACCACTAATCAAAATAGCAAAAATATGTATTGTTTCTTTAAACTTTATTCTGGAAGGTAGGGTTTCCCATCAAGAACATCAAGCATGTTTCCTCAACTAGGGTTAATTTTGATTCCTCAACAAAATATGCTCAATCATTGATTCTCAAGAGGCTACATTTCAAGGCATGATCTCTAAAGTTCTCAAGCATCTTGCAACCTCATTTTTATCAAGAGTATCTCAAAGTTTTGTGGCTAACTTCTCAAACAAAGTCAAATGTTCATATGTTTATTTCCATGCCTTCTTCAACAAGTTACCTCAAGCTTTGAGAAATCTAATCAATGGAAATTTAAATGCACCTTATTTTGAGTTCATATGATCATCCATGGACCTTGAAATGCAAGAAAAGTCCAAGTACACAAGTTTGTTACATGTGGTTTGACCAAAAAGTCAACATTTGAAGTCAAAGTTCAAAGGATCACAACTCCTTCAATTCTCAACATTTTTGAATGCTTCTTTTTGAATACGACTTTTCTCAATATCCTCTACAAATTACCTTTACATAACAAGAACCAATTATGCTTGGAGGATCATCAAACGTTTGGAGACATTATAGGTCGTTTGCGGACTTAGTGAAATTTGACCTATTTTCAAGTGACTTTTTCTCAACTTTCAAAGTTCACAACTTCTTAAATTTCAACATTTGAGTCTGCTTCTTTTTGCACAGTATCATTTGTGATTCCTTCTACAAGTTTGCTTCAAGAATCAAAGTTAAATTATGCTTGGAAGGCCATGGAATTCATTGAGACATTACAAGTCATTTTTAGGCATTCGGGACTTAGAATTTTCTAAGTTACTTGACCAATTTTTCGTGCCAACTTCAACATGAAATAACTTTGTGCTCAAGCATCCAAATGCAACCTTTATTGGCACATTGTAATCTTTGTTATGATGTTAACATATTGCAAAAATAATGGGATCAAAAAGCCTCATGAGTAGGATGCCCCATTGAGTTGAACATGGTGACTTGGAACTGAAGAAATCACCATAGTCCGAAATTTGAACTTCACTAATCTCAATTCCAAGCCAAATTAGCATGCGTTTTGGACCTAAACATGTTTATCCAAGTCTTCAGAAGTTAATTGACCCTTGAAATGCATCATTTGGATGAGCTTTGATGGATTGCAAGTCACACTTTTCTCACTTCATGATTAAATTCATTTTGCATGAATTAAGCTTGATTCCACATGTATATGGATCCAAACACATTCCCTATAAATAGAGGAAGCTACTTCATTCATTTCTAAGCTTTTGAGACCCAAGAAACGCCTGCTTCAATATGAAATTTTTCAGAAAAATTCAACTATCGTGTTTTGAATTCCAGCTTGTTTCAATCCAATTTCTTGATTCCATTAGCATCTTCGGCCTCCTCTGAAGCTTTTGCAACAATTCCTAAGCTCTGAGACCTTTTGAAATGACCAGACCAGATTGAGCTTCATCAACTTCTGATCACCATTTGGACAAGGTAGTTCTGAGCACCATTTGAACTCAAACAAGTTACCACAATGTAGTCCTTCACTCTTTGATGCTTTCCCCTAACTTATTTGGTGTTGATTGATCATATTCATCATTTAATTTTATTTTTCGTGGCTTGCTTGCTTCTTAAACTTCTTTGAAATTCCCCATTGTCATACCCCAAAATTTGCCCGTTAAGTGTTCAGGACATTTTTCAAGACATTCTAATCCATTTTCAAGACATTAATGTTAAAGGAGCAAGGGTCCAGCGCACAGGTTACCAAATCCAGAAGATGACCTAAACTGGCATGCTCGCTAGGCGAGCGAACCCTTCGCTAGGCGAATCCTTCGCTACCTCACTACCCTAGCAAGCTCACGAAATACCAGAAAATTTTGGGCTTAATTCTGAGCCCACCAAGACACAATTATTATAAATACCAGAACTTCACACAAGAAAGATAGACAGACGGAGACAGAAAGAGGAGTAGAAAACCCTAACCGAGGCAACCGGAAAAACCCTGGAGGCTAACGAAGAGAATTCAGAGTAACCCCCGGATACCCCGAAGGAAACCCATCTGCACAAAGGTTACCTCCACCCAACTCAATCTGGTACAAACCATAAGAGTGATTTGCAAGTCCAACGGTGCAATTGCAATTGCAAACAGGTTTGCCACACCCCCACTATTTTATGCTCCTAATTTGTCATCTTCAAATACATGAGGCATTATGATTGAATTTCTAAATATATCATTAGGTTTTGCATATGGGTTTAAGAATACATGAATGTGTAACACGATATCTTGAATTTTTAACCATGTAATTTCTGTAATGGATGCCATAGGGTGTGGGGTTCCTGAAATCACACTGTTATCAAAGGAGAACCCAGAACCCGCAGCCGTTCGCTAGCACTTCGCTGAGCGAACATGTAGCGAGGGTTCGCCACGCCTTCGCTAGGCGAGGCAGTAGCGAACGTGACAGTATTTGTTTTTTCGTTTGCATTCTAATCTGTTCTGTACTTGATTGACATGTTTTCTATTGCATCTGCACGCTGTTTGCCTGGCACTATTATTGTTGTGATTCTTTTGTTTGGTGCAACTCTTGGTTGCACCCTAGCTTGGTATTTTAACCTGTTTGTTGAATTTTTGCGAGGGTTCACATACTCCTGAAGAGATAGTTTGCTAGGTATTCCACTTTATTTGTGGGATACCCTTGGGAAGATTCATTTTAATTACTTGACTGATTACATTGCCTTCGAACATATGATTTGGGTCCTCTCTTTGTTGCCTTACGATATTACGGCCATGTCCCGCGAATGTAAGGATACCCTTAGCAAAGACCCTTCGGTTAAATCATCATGGTCCCTCGAATGTTGCCTTCAAATACATGACTTTGTCCCTCGATGACCCTTCGTGGTAGCCTACGGTTAAATGATGATCGTCCCTTCGAATGCTAAGGTATCCTTACAAATGTTGCCTTCAATGACCAATCGACGACCCTACGATGTCCCTTTACATCCAAAGGATAAGACTACTTACTTCTCAATAGTAAGGACAGTTTTACCCTCCTAAGGATAGGAAATACCTATAAAGACCTTGGTTAAGTATAACTCTTAAATGCTTGCTCGCAGCTTAAAATACTTTTCACACCTCCCACTTTTCAAAACACCTTTTAGAAAATCACCACTTGGTATACATTCGCACCAGAATCATCGCCGAGTTATATTTTTCTAAACATCTTTCAATATCAAACGAGATAAACACTTTGTATACATTCGTACAAGAATCATTACAAAGTTAAACTCTCCTTTCAAAATATTTTCTAAACACGCCACATTTCCCAAACACTTTCTCAAACAAGGAAAACATAAGTGAGTTAAGCAATTAAGAGCCCATGGATAACCATGGATACAAAGGGTGCTAACACCTTCCCTTTGTATAATGTACCTCCCGAACCCAAAATCTAATCAAGGTCTTTCCTGTTCTTTTCCGCCTTTCCTTATTGGATAAAAGAAAAGTCGGTGACGACTCTTGCTATCCGCGACATTTGCTTTCCAAAGCAAAAACACAAAAGTCAGTTCACCGTATAACAGAACTGGCGACTCTGCTGGGGACTCTTAAAAAGAGAGGTTACCTTAAAGATAAGATCACTTATGTTTTGGAATTATTTCTTTGTCTGATTTACTTTTAAGGGATTGTTTGGGTATTCTATGCTTGAGTGAAAGATCCTACACCCGGATCTAGTGTACCTTAGGTAAGTAGCAAGAGATCATCGCGACTGTCCGGCGTATACTGGAATCGTTAAAATGATGGCTACGGTTAATGTGACACTTTGGATGTCCTGATGTTCCTCATGTTTACTTGAGGAAAAATTTGGCGTCTGCGTGGTGTCATCAAAGCATTAACCAGACCTTTAGAACCCTAATTGACTCATCCTAGCCATTAGAAAGTAGTGAGATAACTGACTTCGGTTCCGACTGGGGTTGATTGATACTCGATACTACACTCTTTGAGATTGGACTTTAGGGAAATTTTGGTCAACCGCTTGGTGTTGCACTGAAGTGGACTTAAGGAAAGGTCAATGATTTGAGATCCTTCTAGAACCCGGTTACTATTCTAGGACAGGTGGAACCAACCAAACTTCAGGGGGGAGGGTACTTACCTATGGAACTCATGCAAGCCTTAAAACCTAGGAATGATTGCGGTGTGACTTGTTTGTGTTTGTTACTTACTTAACATCATAACATCATAACATCATGACATCATAACATCATGACATCATGGCATTGTACTAACCATTTCAAGGACTTTGGGATTTAACTTTGCGCTGTTTTGCAAGGCTATGGCTTCCAGGAAGACCATCCGGATCAATTTTGTAGCGACCTCTCCTAAACTCAAGGATTTAGTGTCAGAGCTTCCCGATCATGCTCAGTTCATCAAGAAACATGGTTCTCTCCTCAATTTAGTTACCACCGATTTCAAAGAAGATATGATGAGAGTTCTATTCCAGTTCTTAGATCCTAAACATCATTGCTTCACCTTCCCAGATTATCAATTGGTACCCACATTAGAAGAATTTTCCAGGCTGCTTGGGATACCTATCCTTGATCAAACACCTTTCAGCGGTTTAGAAAAGATTCTGAAGTCTGAAGAAGTTGCCGCGGCTTTACACATGACAAAGTCCGACATTGAAACTAATTGGGTAACAAGAAGTGGAGTTAAGGGTTTACTTG
Organism: Lathyrus oleraceus; assembly: GCF_024323335.1. Lineage (NCBI taxonomy): Eukaryota > Viridiplantae > Streptophyta > Magnoliopsida > Fabales > Fabaceae > Lathyrus > Lathyrus oleraceus. Next base: position 10,849,251 of record NC_066585.1, on the reverse strand, counting down.
CCAAATTTCTGATAAATAAGGCCTGAGAATTCCTAAAAGTTATGAATGTCCATGCTTTCGAAGATGTTCTAGCACTGCTAATCTATGGTTTGGTGCTATTTCCTAACCCGGATCAATTCATAGACATGAATGCTGTTAGGATATTTCTCGCTCATAACCCTGTGCCCACCTTGCTTGGAGACATTTTGCATTCCCTTCACACTCGTACTATGAAAAGGCAAGGGACTCTCATGTGCTGCGTACCTTTATTATCTAGGTGGTTTATTTCGCACCTTCCTCAATCAGTCTTGAAGAATGAGCAAAATTTGAAATGGTCTCAAAGGATAATGTCGCTCTCCCATTCAGACATCCATTGGTGTCCCCAACCCAAAGAAAATGTTATCATCATTGACCATTGTGGAGAATTCTCTAACGTACCACTCCTGGGGATAAGAGGAGGTATTACTTATAACCCAGCTTTAGCCCTACGTCAGTTTGGTTATGCTCGAAGAGATGGTCCACATGAAATAATTATTCAAGGCACTGTGTTTGACTATGACAACGACTCTCAAGGTCTCCGTCAAAGGTTTGTACGAGCTTGGGGCATGGTGAAAAGAAGTACTTTAGGACAGAAAAGCTCTATTCCTATGGAACCTTATCTCCGATGGGTACGCGTCAGAGCTCGTGAGCTTACCATGCCATATCTGGCAATCAGACCTCTGATTGTCGAACCAAAAGTTGAAGGAGGTGCCCCTCAGATCCTTCCTTATCTAGATATGCCTACCAATGTTGAAGAATTGAAGAAATCCTGGATCCAGTTGAGAGAGGAAAGGGATACTTTTGAAACTCAGTTTGGTGCAGAAAGGAAGAAAGTATTAGAGCTCACCAGCCAGCTTAATGAGGAACGAAGACTCAATGCATATCTCCGCCCAAAAAGAAGCCGTCCCTGGGAGACTTGAGCTTTCATTGTATTTTTATTATTTTTTTGTAATGAACATTGATTAAAGAAATTATTAATAAAAGTTTCCCTCTTTTGGTGATTTACGCAAAGTTAAAATCCGAAAGTCCTTGAAAACATTTCATACATTGCATATCATAACATAACATTGCATAACAGGTATTCTAAAGGATCAATGTTCTCACGGTCTTCCTTCTAAACAGAAAGATGGCTCTCGAACAAACTGTCAAAGATCTCCAGGCTCAGAATGTTCAATTCCAGGAGATGATCTTGAACTTATCCAAGGGACAGGAGGAGCTGAAGGCTCTCTTGCTCGAGAAGAAGAAAGACAAGAAAGCTGTGAGTTACATTAACCCGGGAAGAAGGCTTAAAGGACAGGCCGCAGGAGTCAAGATTAGAATTCCGAAGGATCAAGAAGAGGAGACAGAAAATGATTCGGAAGAGGAGAATGTTGATCCCTTCAACCCTGAGGACGACGATGAAGATTATGAAAATGAACAGTACTCTCCAAAAGATGATAAGTATAAGTTGCTGGAAGAGCGCATGCTAGCTATGGAGGGTCAGAAGGCGCCCGGTCTGGATTTCGAAGGCTTAGGTCTGGTCTCTGATGTGGTCATTCCCCGCAAATTCAAGGTCCCCGCTTTCACTAAGTATGATGGTGCGTCTTGCCCTCAGATGCATCTGAGAGCTTATGTGAGAAAGATTCAGCCGTATACCACGGATAGGAAGCTATGGATCCATTTCTTCCAAGAGAGTCTGTCTGGCACACAGTTAGAGTGGTATTATCAGCTCGAGAGCTCTAACATCCGCACCTGGACTGATTTAGCGACAGCTTTCTATAAGCACTACCAGTATAACTCTGAATTGGCGCCTACTCGGCTACAGTTGCAGAATATGACTATGGGATCTAAAGAAAGCTTCAAAGAATATGCTCAAAAATGGAGAGATTTGGCTGGCAGAGTCAAACCCCCTATGACTGATCGAGAATTAGTGGACATGTTCATGGGTACCCTGACTGGCCCATTCTACAGCCATCTATTGGGAAGTTCCTCATCGGGTTTCACTGAACTTATATTAACAGGTGAACGTGTTGAAAGTGGCATTCGAAGTGGAAAGATACAGGTGGCTACCTCTGCAAGCACCAAAAAGTCCTATCAGGGGAGGAATGAATCAAATGCTGTGTACGATCAAAGGGGTCATAACAAGAAAAATCGTGACCATACTGTTGGAGCAGTTACGATTGCAGCACCACCATCTCAAAACTTTCAACACAGACAAGACAGGCCAAGAAGGCAGTTTACCAAGATCAATATGACTTTAGCACAAGCACTGCAAGGTATGCTAAAAGAAAATTTAATTACCCTCAGAGATCCTCCTGAAAATCCCAACACTACTTCTCCTCGTTATAATCCCAATGCCCGGTGTGCATATCACTCTGATAGCCCCGGGCATGATACAAACGATTGTTGGTTGTTGAAGAATAAGATTCAGGATATGATCGACGCTGGAGAAATTGAATTTGATCCTCCGGAGACTCCTAATGTCATCACTGCTCCTATGCCTAATCATGACAAGACTGTTAACGTTGTGGATGACAATTCTCACATTACTAATGTAGCTGACTTGGCATCTCCTCTCCTAATCATCAAGAAGAATTTATTGCAAGCTGGTTTATTTCCAGGTTGTGCTGAAAGTTGCGATCCCTGTATACTCCGACCCAATGATTGCTTAAAGTTGAGGAATGGTATTCAACGGCTGATGGATGATCGTACAATTCTCTTTGAAAAGATTCCTAAGGAGGAAAACCCTATTGAAGAAATATCTGTGATTGCTAGGTCCAAAGTTCCAGTGAAGATTACCGCTACTAGAGTGCCTGTGAAGATTACTGCTGAGCCCAAGGTAGCTCCCCTAATTATTACTGCACCTGGCCCAGTACCGTATTCCTCAAGCAAAGCCATCCCGTGGAATTATGGAGGTGATGTTTACATCCACGACATAAAGCAAGATGATAATTCTGCTAATCCTAATGACGTTGACATTGTTGGGACTAGTAAAATTACTCGAAGCGGAAGGATCTTTTCTCCAGAAATCTCACCTCCCGTCCCTGAAACTCGAGGAAAGGAACCAGTAATCAATCCTTCTCAGTCAAGGACACCAGTCGAAGTTACTACTGAAGATGTTGCCAAACAGGAAATGGAAGAAATGCTGAAAATCATCCGCAAGAGTGATTTTGATGTGGTAGAACAGTTGGGGCATACTCCGTCTAAAATTTCGATGTTATCCTTGTTGTTATCTTCTGAATCTCATGCCACTGCATTGATAAAATTCTTGAAGACCGCTCATGTACTTCAGGAGACATCTGTCGATCAGTTCGAAAATTATGTTGCTAGCTTGGCTGTTGACAATGGCCTAGGCTTTTCCGATGCTGACCTAACACCAGCAGGGAAGAATCACAATAAAGCTCTGCATATCTCCATTGAGTGTAAGGGGATCACCTTGTCTCATGTGTTGATCGATAATGGCTCTTCTTTGAATATGCTACCGAAAGCTGTGCTCGATAAACTTGACTGTAAAAGCATTAAACTGAAACCTAGTGACGTTGTGGTGCGTGCTTACGATGGTGTGAAGAGTGTTGTCCATGGTGAAGTGGTTCTCCCTATCAAGATAGGACCTCAAGTCTTCAACACTACCTTTCACGTAATGAACATTCGTCCTGCCTATTCCTGCTTGCTGGGACGCCCTTGGATTCATGGGGCAAGTGCTGTAGCTTTGTCTCTCCATCAAAAGTTGAGGTATCCAATAGAGGGTAAGATTGTCACTGTGTGTGGAGAAGAAGAGTATATTGTCAGTAGTGTGCATACCTTCAGATACGTCGAGATGGATGGTGAATTCTTTGAGACTCCTTCTCAGTCATTTGAAGTAGTTCCTCCGACCAGTCCTGTCCTTAAGCCAACTTCCCGTGTGCCCAAGGTTATTCGTGCTCCTCCTGCTATGATTTCTCTAAAAGATGCTCAAGCCGTGGTTGAAGATGGTGGTCGTACTGGCTGGGGTCAACTGATCGAGGTACCGTACAAGTCTGATAAATTTGGCCCGGGGTTTAGCTCTGAAAAGGTAGTCGAAGATCAGATTAATGCTGTAGAAGATGCTGACAGCGATTGCAACTTGGATAGCTGGATTTTCCCAACAATTGGTGACGGACTCAATAATTGGCAGGCTGAAGACACTATCCCGATTTCCTTTAGTCAGGAGTAATTGTTATTGCCTATTTTAGTGTTGCAAATTTTTAATTTTTACAATTGAACTTCTTAAAGCATTGTGTCTATGCCCGGGGCACAAATAGCTAATTTGTTAAGGGTTTTGTCATTTTCATAAGCATATTCACATTCAATAAATCAATGGACTTTTTGCATTCAAATATTGCGCTCTTTATCTTTCCTGTCATCTTTCAAGTAAGCTATGCTTTCTTACACACACTCACGTAACGAATTGCAGATCCATATCCACTCTGGATCCTGTTGATAATAATTCTGCTACTATTCATTATGACTTTGAAAATCCGATCTACCAAGCCGAGGATGGAAGTGAGGAAGATTGTGAAGTACCTGGAGAGCTTGCCAGACTGTTACTGCAAGAAGAAAAGACTATACAGCCGCATGAGGAATCAATTGAAATTGTAAATCTGGGTACTGAAGTAGACAAGAAAGAAGTCAAAATAGGAGCAGGCTTGGGAAACAGTGTCAAAGAAAGGTTGATTCAGATGTTACATGACTATGTACAAATTTTTGCTTGGTCTTATGAAGACATGCCAGGGCTGGATACTGATATAGTAGTGCATCGTTTGCCAATGAAGGAAGATTGTCATCCTGTTAAGCAAAAGGTTCGTCGCATGCGTCCTGAAATGTATGAGAAAATCAAAGCCGAGGTTATGAAACAATTTGATGCAGGTTTTCTGGCTGTTACTTCTTATCCTCAATGGGTTGCTAATGTGGTACCGGTGCCAAAGAAGGATGGTAAGGTGCGAATGTGTGTAGATTACAGAGATTTGAATAAAGCGAGTCCCAAAGATGACTTTCCACTTCCGCACATTGATGTTCTGGTAGATAACACCGCTCAACACAAGGTATTCTCATTCATGGACGGATTCTCAGGTTATAACCAGATTAAGATGGCACCTGAAGACATGGAGAAAACTACGTTTGTGACGCAATGGGGCACTTTCTGTTACAAAGTAATGCCATTCGGTTTAAAGAATGCAGGGGCAACATACCAGCGTGCTATGGTGGTTTTGTTCCATGATATGATCCATCATGAAATATAGGTATATGTGGATGACATGATAGCCAGATCTCATACTGAAGAAGAACATCTCGATCATTTATACAAACTGTTTAAGAGGTTGAAGAGGTACAAGTTGAGATTGAACCCGAACAAATGCACCTTTGGAGTAAGATCCGGTAAACTCTTGGGCTTTATTGTCAGTGGTAAAGGAATTGAGGTTGACCCGGCTAAGGTGAGAGCTATTCAAGAAATGCCGGTTCCCCGTACAGATAAAGAAGTCAGAGGTTTCTTGGGACGCTTGAATTACATTGCCCGATTTATCTCCCATTTGACTGCTACCTGCAAACCCATCTTCAAATTACTGAGGAAAAATCAAGAGATGATATGGAATGATGAATGTCAAGAAGCTTTTGACAAAATCAAGAAGTATCTCCAAGAACCTCCAATTCTGATGCCACCAGTTAAAGGAAGACCTCTAATCATGTATTTGACCGTGTTAGAAAATTCAATGGGGTGTGTGTTGGGGCAACATGACGAGTCTGGTCGAAAAGAGCATGCCATATACTACCTTAGCAAAAAGTTTACCGACTGTGAAACAAGATACTCATTGCTCGAGAAAACTTGCTGTGCTTTGGCTTGGGCTGCTCGCCGACTAAGACAGTATATGTTGAATCATACCACTTTATTGATTTCTAAGATGGATCCTATCAAATATATATTTGAGAAACCTGCCCTCTCCGGAAGAATAGCAAGATGGCAGATGATTTTAACAGAGTATGATATCCAATATACTACTCAGAAAGCAATCAAAGGAAGCGTGTTAGCTGATCATTTGGCTCATCAAGCAGTTGATGATTACCAATCTATGAATTTTGAGTTCCCAGATGAGGATGTCATGCTTGTTACTGATTATGAATAACCTGGACCAGATGAAGGACCCGAACTGGGATCCCGATGGACTATGGTTTTTGATGGATCTTCTAATGCATTGGGCAATGGTGTTGGTGTTGTAATTATTTCTCCCAGGGGTTGCCATACGCCTTTCACTGCTAGACTATGTTTTGACTATACCAACAATATGGCTGAGTATGAAGCATGTATTTTAGGACTCAAGGCTGCTATAGACCTGAGAATCAAGTTTTTGAGTGTGTACGGAGACTCAGCCTTAGTAATCAGTCAGGTCAAAGGAGAATGGGACACTAAACATCCGAATCTCATCCCTTATCGAGAACGGGTGTTAACATTAATCCCATACTTTGAAGAGATTACATTTGAACATATTCCACGAGAAGAGAATCAGTTGGCAGACGCATTGGCTACCATGTCATCTATGTTCAGAGTCAGATGGGACAATGAAGCTCCCATGATCACCATTGAACGATTAGATGAACCAGCATATTGTTATGAACTTAATACTGATGAAGTAGAAGAGAAACCTTGGTTCCACGAACTAAAAAGACATTTAGAAACTCAGGAATACCCTGAAGGGGCATCCATCAATGACAGAAAGTTTCTGAGGAAGTTCTCCGCTAAATTCTTTTTGAGTAATGGAGTATTATACAAACGTAATCATGATCCGACTTTGCTTCGCTGTGTGGATAAAAGGGAAGCAGAAAAGATTATGGAAGACATACATGACGGTATTTTTGGGACTCATTCTAGTGGACATACGATGGCCAAGAAGATTCTGAGATCAGGGTATTATTGGTCTACCATGGAAGCTGATTGCCACCATCACTCCAGAACTTGTCACAAGTGCCAGATCTATGCGGACAAAGTACATGTACCTTCTGCTCCATTGAACGTGTTGACAGCACCTTGGCCCTTTGCTATGTGGGGTATTGATATGATTGGGGAGATTAAACCTACTGCTTCTAATGGACATCGTTTCATTCTCGTTGCTATTGATTACTTTACAAAGTGGGTAGAGGCAGCCTCATTTGCTTCTGTCACCAAGAATGTGGTGGCACGGTTCATCAAGAATAGTCTTATTTGTCGGTATGGCATCCATGAAAGAGTTATCACTGATAATGGTACTAATTTGAACAACAAGATGATTACCGAACTCTGCACGCAGTTCAAAATAAAACACCATAACTCTTCTCCGTACCGGCCAAAGATGAATGGCGCCGTAGAAGCTGCTAATAAGAATATTAAGAAGATCATACAAAAGATGACAGTAACATACAAAGACTGGCATGAGATGTTACCCTTTTCTCTTCATGGTTATCGCACTTCAATGCGCACTTCGACAGGGGCAACTCCTTTCTCTTTAGTCTACGGAATGGAAGCCATTTTACCAGTGGAAGTTCAGATTCCCTCTCTAAGAATTATGAAAGATGCAGGCTTAGATGAAGATGAATGGATTCAGACTCGACTCGATCAAATAAATTTGATTGATGAAAAGAGACTTGCGGCTGTTTGTCATGGGCAGGTATATCAGAGGCGCATGACCCAGGCGTTTAATAAAAAAGTCAAGAGACAGGTATATCAAATTGGCGACTTGGTAATAAAGCGTATCATTCTACCACAAGGTGATTCTAGAGGCAAATGGACTCCCACATACGAAGGGCCATTTGTAGTTAAGAAGGTATTCTCTGGTGGAGCCATGATGCTTGCTGCAATGGATGGCGAAGACTTCCCACATCCCGTGAACGCAGACATAGTTAAAAAATACTATGCATAAAAGAGACCCGCTAGGTCGACGTATCTAGGCAAAAGTAAGGGCATCCCGGCGAACCAAAAGGGTTCGGGCAAAAATTAGGGATAAACATATAAAAATGTACACCCGGCAAGTCGAAAACCTGAAAAGGCGGCTTGGACAAAAAAGGGTATCCTGGTGGACTGAAAACCTGAAAAGGCGGTCCAGGCAAAAATTAGGGATTAAAGCGTATGACTATGTCCCGTTCTCGGTCAGCTTCACCCAAGTCAAAGGGACTGAACAAGCCAATCACTTCTATCCGACAGCAGGAGATGAGAGGCTTGAAGACATAATGACAGTAGTGGAATTAAAATCAATAGGACTTTTTCTGCATAGCTTTTTCTTTGTTTTCTTGACAATTTCCTCTTACTAGGATTTCTGTCTCCTTGTACTCAAATTGCCTATTTATAGGCCCTCTTTCGAAATCAATACAATTTTATTTCCAAAAAGATGCTTTTGTTTTACTTTCTCTGTTTTGTTTGCATAAACGTCCATTGATTTAATTCGAATTAATATATGCGTCTGAACATGATTGATGTTTACCGAAAATACGTGCATAAAATAGAAATAGCAATTACTAAAAGACTTTAGGGTCGAGGATAAAGTCTAACCATGCTTTCCGATGAATCCAGTTGCTAATCCTATTCCCCAGCAAAACCAGTTGTTTCCCAGAAGAAATTGGCATTACTAGACGGACTGGTCATCTCTTTTATCCCCCAGCCAGGTCATGTTGAATATTTCTACCATCAGACAAGAAATCAAATATCCCCAGCTAGGAAAGAGTCATCAACACAAATATCTCCAACCAGAATATGGGGATTTATGTTCCCCTGGGAAAGTTTTCAGACCATAATTCATTCATGCATCATTTCGCATCATATACATGCATGCAATGTTCGCATTTATTTTCAAAAGCATAAAACATCGCATGCATCACGACATGGCATGAGGCTAACTTTTTCAGGTTAATTATCCTCCCGATATAGTCAAAATAAAGGTTCATTCAGACGGACACCCTCATCGGTTACATTTGAGATTCAGATGCATCTTTCAGATATAATCCATATGAATGTTCATTCTGATAAGCATTCTGACATCCTCCTAATGATGGCATCTTTAAGCCCATCCCAGACATTTATCGCAAATACAACATATACAAACATTATCAGATATAGCCTAACGTACAACTCATTCTGATTCAGCCTAACGTATGGTTCCTTCAACTGTTCCAATACGGTCTAGCATACGACCCATTTGGATGTTCATCCCCTCAGATACTACCTAACGTACGGTACATTCTGAAATGTAGTCTAGCGTATGACTACCCCTTTTATCATCAGATACAGCCTAACAGATGGCTCATTCTGCTCAGATACGATCTAGCGTACGATCCATTCTGATCTTTATTCCTCAGATACTACCTGGCGTACGGTATATTATGAAATGTAGTCTAGCGTACGACTACCTTTTATCATCAGATACAGCCAAACGGACGGCTCATTCTGCTACTCAGATACGATCTAGCGTACGATCCATTCTGACCTTTATTTCTCCAGATACAACCTAACGGACGGCTCATTCTGCTACCCAGATACTACCTAGCATACGGTATATTCTGAAATGTAGTCTAGCGTACGACTATCTTTTATCTCAGATACAACCTAATGGACGGCTCATTCTGCTACTCAGATACGATCTAGCGTATGATCCGGTCTGATCTTCCATCCCCAGTGAAGTCACCCGCCTAATGGACGACTCAGTCTGCTACTCAGATACGATCTAGCGTACGATCCGTTCTGATCTTTACCTCTCCAGATGCAGCCTAACGGACGGTTCATTCTGCAATTCAGATACAATCTAGCGTATGATCCATTCTGATCCTTTACCCCCAGCAGCGTATGACCCATTCTGATCCTTATCTCATCAGGTTCAGCTCACCCTAACATCACCTAATGGATGACTCATTATACGGCCTAGCGTGCGACCCAGTATGACACCCATGTCTTCAGATATGGTCTAATGTACGACGCACTCTGAAGCCTCCATCCTCATACTTTCTGGATGGCATCTTTAAGCCCATCTCCATCAAGACTAACTTTTAATTAACAAGCGCAAATTTTTGGGGCATTCTAAGTGTTCAATAATCTTCCACCTCCAGATCACGAATGGCATACATACCATTCTAACTCTCTCGGTTTATGAATATTGAACAGGGGCAGCTGTCATACCCTAAAATTTGCCCGTTAAGTGTTCAGGACATTTTTCAAGACATTCTAATCCATTTTCAAGACATTAATGTTAAAGGAGCAAGGGTCCAGCGCACAGGTTACCAAATCCAGAAGATGACCTAAACTGGCATGCTCGCTAGGCGAGCAAACCCTTCGCTAGGCGAATCCTTCGCTACCTCACTCGCCTAGCGAGCTCACGAAATACCAGAAAATTTTGGGCTTAATTCTGAGCCCACCAAGACACAATTATTATAAATACCAGAACTTCACACAAGAAAGATAGACAGAGTAGAAAACCCTAACCGAGGCAACCGGGAAAACCCTGGAGGCTAATGAAGAGAATTCAGAGTAACCCCCGGATACCCCGAAGGAAACCCATCTGCACAAAGGTTACCTCCACCCAACTCAATCTGGTACAAACCATAAGAGTGATTTGCAAGTCCAACGGTGCAATTGCAATTGCAAACAGGTTTGCCACACCCCCACTATTTTATGCTCCTAATTTGTCATCTTCAAATACATGAGGCATTATGATTGAATTTCTAAATATATCATTAGGTTTTGCATATGGGTTTAAGAATACATGAATGTGTAACACGATATCTTGAATTTTTAACCATGTAATTTCTGTAATGGATGCCATAGGGTGTGGGGTTCCTGAAATCACACTGTTATCAAAGGAGAACCCAGAACCCGCAGCCGTTCGCTAGCACTTCGCTGAGCGAACATGTAGCGAGGGTTCGCCACGCCTTCGCTAGGCGAGGCAGTAGCGAACGTGACAGTATTTGTTTTTTCGTTTGCATTCTAATCTGTTATGTACTTGATTGACATGTTTTCTATTGCATCTGCACGCTGTTTGCCTGACACTATTATTGTTGTGATTCTTTTGTTTGGTGCAACTCTTGGTTGCACCCTAGCTTGGTATTTTAACCCGTTTGTTGAATTTTTGCGAGGGTTCACATACTCCTGAAGAGACAGTTTGCTAGGTATTCCACTTTATTTGTGGGATACCCTTGGGAAGATTCATTTTAATTACTTGACTGATTACATTGCCTTCGAACATATGATTTGGGCCCTCTTTTTGTTGCCTTACGATATTACGGCCATGTCCCGCGAATGTAAGGATACCCTTAGCAAAGACCCTTCGGTTAAATCATCATGGTCCCTCGAATGTTGCCTTCGAATACATGACTTTGTCCCTCGATGACCCTTCGTGGTAGCCTACGGTTAAATGATGATCGTCCCTTCGAATGCTAAGGTATCCTTACAAATGTTGCCTTCAATGACCAATCGACGACCCTACGATGTCCCTTTACATCCAAAGGATAAGACTACTTACTTCTCAATAGTAAGGACAGTTTTACCCTCCTAAGGATAGGAAATACCTATAAAGACCTTGGTTAAGTATAACTCTTAAATGCTTGCTCGCAGCTTAAAATACTTTTCACACCTCCCACTTTTCAAAACACCTTTTAGAAAATCACCACTTGGTATACATTCGCACCAGAATCATCGCCGAGTTATATTTTTCTAAACATCTTTCAATATCAAACGAGATAAACACTTTGTATACATTCGTACAAGAATCATTACAAAGTTAAACTCTCCTTTCAAAATATTTTCTAAACACGCCACATTTCCCAAACACTTTCTCAAACAAGGAAAACATAAGTGAGTTAAGCAATTAAGAGCCCATGGATAACCATGGATACAAAGGGTGCTAACACCTTCCCTTTGTATAATGTATCTCCCGAACCCAAAATCTAATCAAGGTCTTTCCTGTTCTTTTCCGCCTTTCCTTATTGGATAAAAGAAAAGTCGGTGGCGACTCTTGCTATCCGCGACATTTGCTTTCCAAAGCAAAAACACAAAAGTCAGTTCACCGTATAACACCCATGCTTAATTTAGATAAATGAATTTGGAGCATGGTGTTGAATTCATGATTATGAGGCGATCACATTGGTGGTGGTCCTGTGTTCTGAATTTACCAAACGATGAAGCTTCGGTGAGGGATCATCGGGGAAGATGAAAGTGTTTCAGGTCGTCTGAGTTTGGCCAGACACATTGGGCAAATGAAATATTCTGATTGATCGAATTTGAATTAGATCCCGTGTTTCATTTTTGTTAAATTCTATCGTGCGCCCTAGCCTGAGAATTGTTGGATCTGTCACGTCAATTAACGAGGCCAGATCCAACGCTCCGTGTTTTCTCTGATTTTATTTCTTTTTCTTTTTTATTTTATTTTTAATTGCATTTTCTTTTAAAATTCATAGAAAATTCATTTTACATCCAAAAAACCCCAAAATAGTTTATAAAATTCTCTATTATTTTTCTTCATCTGATTCTTATTTTTCCATATTTTATTTTATTAATTTTCTATTTTTCATTAAATTTCTCTTTTCTCCTTTATTTTAATTGGTTTAAAAATACTTTTATGCATTTTTAAATTCTAAAAATTTTATTATAAGCTTCTTATTTTTTTTCCAACCTTTCATAATTTTCTTGGCCATTTATTTGGTGTTTTGAAGGACTTTATGGATTTTCCACTTTATTTCTATTTTAAAATTCATTTTAAAAAAAATTTTGTTGTATTTTATTTCATTTTTATTGCATTTTATATTTTTTTGACCTTTGTTGACTTCTATTGACCTTGGATCATGGTTATTTTGATCATAGGTCTCATCAAACTCAATGTATCTTGGACGTTGAAGGGGTGAAAATCCTAATCCCCAAAATGAATGATTGATTTTGATGATGACTTGATCAAACCTTTGATCCAATTTGGGTGTGATCTCTCTTGTCCTCTTCTTCTTCATCTCTTCTTTTCCTCTTGATCAATTGGATGGTCTGTATCCATCTTGTTCATGATGTATGGATTGGTACTTGATAAACTTTCATCATTTCAAATTTACCTCCTAATTGATCATGGATCATTTAAGGTACTTTGGATTGATGCATACATTTGTCCTAAGTACTATGAAGTATGGATTGAAGTAATTGATCATCCTTCTAGCCTTTGTGCTTGATCCATCCTATTTTATTTTTATGTGGCATGACTTTAGGAGAGAGATTTGCATATCATGTCTCTAGTACGTATTAAACAAACATTATTATTGACCGACCTCAGATATTTGTGACTTCTATATAAGTCTAATTATGATTTTTTAACATGATACTAAATTTGTCCCGAAAGTAAGTCATTTTTATAAGTGAGATTGTAAGTCTCCTACTCCTCATGGTATTGTGTAAAAATATTGCATCTTTTTCATTTATGATAGCTAGTTGCATACTTGATTTTATCCAAGTTGGAGCCCTTCTCATAAGTAATGTAGAGGTCCATATTCTCATACTTATGAGTGAATAGTTGAGTGTTCTCCAAAAGATGACAAAACCATTTTTTCATTTTTTGATCACTAACATTTAATAACATATCTTTGCATTGACTTTACTTTAATGTCATTTACCTTATGCTCTTTACTCTTTTGTCATTTACTTTATGCTTTATTTTTAACATCTCACATCATATTATTTGTACTTGTGTTATTTGTTATTTGTCCATTAGACTTTCATTTCCTTGTAAAAAGACATTAATAAAGGAAAAACCTAAAAAAGGAATTCATCCTCTTGATTCATGGACTTATGGTTACTATCCTTAGCATCGTTGTGGAGTTATGAACTTAGGACTAAGATCTTGACCCTTGCTTTGAGAATTTGTACTTGAGACCTTGGGATCCATCTGACACCTTTGACTTTGGACCTCTTTGTAAATACTTGGTTTGGTTACTGTGATTTCATCTGATACATGACTATTTCTTGCTTATGTGGTTTGCTTGAGGCTTAATCCAGAGGAGGGGAATCTTGCTTAACTTATGTCATAAAGCTTGCTATCTCTTGGTTAGATCTTTCCTTCCTAGCTTTTGCTTTATGTTCTAGGATAGTCTTTTCTTCTTCTCTCCTTCTTTAATTTTCAAAAACTTTTCTCTTTTTCAAAAACCTTCTTATTTTCAAACTTGAACCACTTTCTCAATAAACCTTGAATTTTGTAAAGTGATTTTCAAAAACCTTTTTCTTAATAAATGCTAATCTATCTTAAGCATATTCATACCAATTTCAAAAATACTAAAAAATGCATGAACTCATTCAAATCACTTTGTGCCCATTGTGCACTTTTTCTTTTAAAACTTTTCTCAAAGTTTAGACATGAGTCATTTCCATAGTTGAGATATAATTCTCCTATCCCCATAACATTGATGATAAATATTTTCCATCTAAGATAGCTAGTGGCATACTTGTTGATCTTTATCCAAGTTGGAGCCCTTCTCATGATGATGCAAAATTCTCATACTTATGGGTGACTAGTTGAGTATTCTCTTTAAGATGACAAAATATATTTTCATTAAAAATAAATCAAAACAAACATTTTTTTTATTTTTACCATGAACTACGAGGTTTCGATCCTCCATTGCACTTTGTTGGTACGTAGGTATGAGACTCCAAAAGTCTTGGCAAATACAAAAATTGTAAAAAACATTTATTTCCTCATTTCCCCAATCATTTGTAAACAACACCATTTTAAAGCCAAAATGCACATATTTTCAAATAGGTTCCTATAAAGTACTATAGATGTTTAAGGTGATAATACCTTCCATTTGTATAACCAACCCCCAAACCCTTATCTCTTTTTATTAGTTTTTTTTCAAAATTTCTTTGGATTTTGTTTGTACTTTTTCCCTTTCCCTTTGGAAATAATAAAAGCGTGGTGACAACTTTTTCTTTGCGAGTTAAGTTAATCAATAGCTTAATCTCAAAATTTTTACCACTGTAGAAAAGTGGCAACTCTGTTGAGGAGTAGTCCTTAGTGGATTTAGCCTATATTTGTTTATATGCCTATATTATGTTTGTTGTTGTTTGTTATTATTTGTTTTGTCTGGTGCTTGGTGATCTCTATGTGGTGAAATAATTCCTATACCCCGACTTGAGTGCTCTTATGATAGGAGGGTGGTATAGTCTTGTTTGACTTAAGTGGAGTTAATCCTTAATGAGTTGACTTGAGATCCCCCGCTCAGTGGAGATCCCTTTGGGATTACTGATGTCTTACGGGTAATCCTGATTGGCATTACTTTTTATGTCCTAGGAGCCTGAGAAGTTAAGGACCTTAGAACCCTTAACCCCTATTGGCATTTTAGGACGTAGTGCAGTGGCTATTCAGTTGTAGACTTGAATTAGTTGTTACACAATACTACACCTGGACGAGTTTCTCTTGAGAATATTATTGGTTGGTGAGTAGTCGTTTAAGCCGGTAATATCCAACAGATGGAACTATGACTCTGGTAACTTTTTAGAACCTTGTTCTATAGGTGATTATACCTTTAGTACATACCCTATGGGTTGGTTTTTACCCTTGGATCCATGCTCGTGACTCCGAACCTTTGGACCTTGCATGTGTGCCATGTGTGATCTTGTTTGTGGTTGTTGCATCATGCATTCATTACATTCATAAGCATTGTTCTCAGTTTTCAAGGAACTTAGAGATTCTCTTTGCAAACATCACTTATATTTTGACCATGGATGTTGTAAGAAGGAATACTCGGAAATACAGTTTCAGATGTCCTGCTCTTAAGGAATTGAGAAAGCTAGCATCTTTTATGGATGATCCTAAGGGTTTCAGAGACCGTTTTGGAAGACTTTTGTCTGTTCTATCTATTGATGTTGAAGATAGCCTTCTTTGTACTCTGGTTCAGTTCTATGATCCCGTCTACTGATGCTTCACTTTCCCTGATTATCAGTTGTTGCCTACCATGGAGGAGTATACTTATCTTATGGGTATACAATTTTCTGATAGAGTTCCTTTTAGTGGCCTAGAAGGGATTCTCGAGTCTCAAGTTATTGCTGAGGCTATTCACCTGAAGAAATCTGACGTAGATGCTAATCTCACTAACAAAGGAGGTATCAGAGGGTTGACTTTAAAGTTTATGATTGAGAGAGCCTCTTCTTTTGCTAATGCTGATAGCATGGTGGCTTTTGAAGCTATTCTTGCCTTAGTCATCTATGGTTTGGTCTTGTTTCCCAATATTGACAATTTTGTTGATGTAAACGCTATTAGGATCTTTTTGGTTGGAAATCTTGTTCCAAATTTTCTTGGTGACACCTATTTCTCCATTCACCACAGGACTTCTAAGGGAAATGGAACTATTATCTTTTGTGTACCTTTATTGTACAAGTGGTTTATTTCTCACTTGCCGCAGTCTCCTATCTTCAAAGAAAACAAGGGTTGTTTAAAATGGTCTCAAAGACTCATGTCTCTCACCAATGATGACATCACTTGGTATTCTTCTATTTACGACAAGTAGCCGGTGAAATACATACCTTATTTCCTCAGCGAGTCATCCTTGATATGTTTACCCTAACCGGTAACGGATGTCTCTCTGTCAGATTATGTTATCCTCCTACCCAGTAACTGGTAATGGATAATATACTTCTGGTACTCCTGTGTTGAAGTGCATTCTTCCCCAATTGAGTTTGAGTATGCATTTCCTCAGTGAAGTCTCCAATCCCCTATTTGGTTCGAGTATTTCAGTTTTGTTCTGATTTACCCACTTCCCCTGCAAATTTTCCCTTCATCCCTGGCTGAGTCTTTCCATTGATTTATTTTCATGGAATTACCCCCGTGTCCCCAGTAGTTTCTAAGTCGTAGCCTGGCCTATGCACAACTTTTTCCCAGAGTCTTTGTCTCCCCAGTGAGTTTTCCTTATGGAATGTGTTATACTCCTGTGGACTTTTAGTCTCTCCGGATTCTTTTCTTTTGTGGAAATATTTTCCCCACAGAGATTATTTTTAACATTCATATCATATGCATCATAGGGTTTCTTAGGGACCAAAATTTGTTTCTATATGTTTGTTATTTAAGTCAATTCTACTGAGTTGATACGAAGATTTTAACCTTCACATCCTCAGTTAGAATGTCCTTAAATAGGGGCAGCTGTAAGACCCCAATTTTGACCCTAAGATCCCTCATACCATCTCATCATATGCATTGGCATTGAGATCACGCCTAGACATCCTCCTTACCCTTCATTCATTGGATTTGAATTGAGAGAGATCACCAAACACATTTTGATTGTATCATACTTTTTTTTATCATTATTTACTAACCAAAATACCGAAAATATGTCAATGTATAGTTTGTTGCTTTTGTAGGTAGTGTGCATGATCACCTATGCTCTATTAAGCTCATATCTAGGGTTTAAGACCCTCAATGTAAGGAGTGAAATCAAGAATTGGTTCACGTTGGCTCTAAACATCATATATGGATCCCCATGATCTTCACATGTCATTTTGATCAAGGAATCATCAAGAGTTTAGAGTTTGTTTGCCTTGGAAACCCTAATTCATATGGGTATCTTGTGTGACTTCTTCAATAAGTTTCTTCAACATTTGATCAAATATTTTAGGATATACTTCATATTTCATCATCTTACACATATATGATCTTCCATGAGTCCCAAAAATCAAGAGAATGTCAAGCTAGCAAGTTGGTTCATGGTGGTTGACCAGAGAAAGTCAACTGGTCAAAATTGGGGTTCCCTGGACCCTATATCCTACAATTTTTGTCATATGAAAATGATTCCAAGAGAAACTTTACTCAAAATTACATTCCAAACAACTTTAATGTTGAAGTCAAGATCTAGTTTTGCTTGGAAAGTCATTTTTTATGGTGAAATATTATAGGTCATTTTGTCTGAACCCTAGTTTGGAGGTCAACTTCCCAAGACCATAACTTGCTCAATTTTTATGAGATGAAATCCATTCAAATTCCATGATCAAATTAAAGATGTCTAATTCAACTTTTATGTTTGGAGTAAGTTCAAATTCAACTTGTAAATGCATGTGCAAAGAGGAAACATTATAGGTCATTTTGGGCCACTACCATTGAACAAGTGATTTTCCTCAACTTCTAAAATGCATAACTCCTTTATGCAAAATCCAAATGAGGTAAAATTTGTGACAAAATTTAATAGGATTGAAAGAGCTACAACTTTTATGAAGGAAAGTTTCTCATTTGAAGTCCATAGAAAAAGTTATTCAAGGTGGAAGAAGTGAACATTTGACTTGGGACTTAAAAATTTTTCAAAAATGTTTGATTTTCCAAATTCCACCTCAAAATTCATCATGGTCCAAGATTTAAATGAAAAAGTGTCCAACATGAAAGTTGTTTCCCTTGATCTCACCTTTCCAAAAAGTCCAAGATCACATCATTTGGCCAAAGAATGAAGGACTTGCACATAGGTGCAATGTGAGGAACCATTTGGATGATTTTCACTTCCATATTTCATACACGACTGTATGGCCACATGACATGATTTCAGCATGATTCTCACTCATTTTTGGACCTGAATACATCACTTGATAGGCCTATGACACGCCCATGCAAGCATGCAAAGAGAATTACTCATTTTTTTCCAAATTTGGAAGTGTGTGGAAATGAATCTCCTTGGCTATAAATACAACCCTCATTGCTCAGAATTAAGGACCTCATACCCAAGCTTTGAACCTACAATCCAAACCCTCTTGTAACACCTCAAAATTTGCCCTCCTCTTCTTGGGACTAGCTTAGCATATTGCATTTCATTTTGTAGGACATTAGGCATTACATATTTCATATCATGAGAGAATAAGCAAGTCATCCTCCTAGGTCTTTCTCAGAAGATGAAGAGGTTAAGAGATGCAAGCCTGAGGGTCTCATAAATTGATCACTAATCATCTGAGGTTTGTGCTTCAATTAGGGTTTCTTGGTTCCTCAAGGAGGTTGGGTATTATCTTGGTTGAGATGGTACCTCATCATCATCATGGCTCATTATTTTTGATTAGATTCCTTGGGATTAGGGTTTTGACCTCTGGTCAACCCTAATCAGTGGCATTCTACCAGTCAGGTTTTCTTTTAAGGAGATGAGGTCTTTATTGAGATGGAGATCATCATATGGTTTTATTGAGCTTGTATAAGCTGGTTTTATTGAGCTTGTATAAGCTAGGGTTTCATTTTGGAGCCATTTCATCAAGTGTTGAAGGCTCAAAGTCCACAGTGCATGACCAAGTCAACTGCAAAGTCAACTGTGGATTTGGAGGTGGGAAGTGGTTAGAGATGCTTCATTCATGTTCAAACAAGTCTCATTTGACATTTCAAACATCAACATTGAATAATTTGAAGTCAAGTCAAGACTTTCCCAAAATAGCAAGTGACCTATAATTTTGAACTTTCCAAAAATGGAAAGGTTTTGGACCAACTTCAACTCAAGATTAAATCATCAAGAAAGCTTCAAATGAAATCTTGTCCAACATGAAAGTTTAAGATCTTTCTCTCCCATTTCCAAAAAGTCCAAGATCATGAATTTCTCATGTGTGGTTGAAGAGATATGGTCCAATCATGGCAAAGTGTGTTTGAAAGTTCAAATGAGCATAACTTTCTAACCAAAGCTCCAAAATGAGTGGTTCTTTTTGCATTTTGATCCTCATAACATGTACTTTCCAAGCATATCATTACATGGCATGAAATCTCATTGCATGATCATTGGTTCACTCATGAAGATTTGTGAAGAAAAATTGCTAAGACCATTTTGGATGATTGCATGCATACAAAACCAATCCTAGAGCTTGCATGGGATGTTTTTAAGTGGATTTGGGCCATGAATTGGTACTGTTCACGTGCTCCTCATGCATGGGAGGTGAAAATACCAATTAGTGCAAACACTTCATAAGTTGTTAATCACATTTGCATTTGGCTTAAGCTGGTTTTAAACATGATTAGTAGGAAGTATAAATGGATAATCATAACTGTTTTTTGTCATTAGCAACATTTCAGATCTAGAATCACAAAATCATCAAAATTCTTCTCTCAAATTTTTCTTGCAATTCTTCACACAAGAAGCATTTCTTTTGATTGATTCATGATGCTGAAGCATTTTTGAGAAGATTTGAACGTGAATTCAAGGCAAATCGTGGCATATTTGTTCAGATTCATAGCTTGAAGGTTCCATGGTGATTCCAAAATCTGCTGGATTCATGTGCATTTAAGCTTCCAATTCATCATCAATTACTTCATTAAGCAGTATGGAGAAGAATTGAAGCATTGCCAGGCCTTGTAGCAGGCGATTCCAGTTCTGTTCATCAAGAGGTCAGTTTTTTGATCTCAATAATTCTCAAAATCTTTGTGATATTTGTGTAGATCATGGTTTGGTGATGATGCTGATATAAAATTCGAGTGAATTGGTGCTGTTTTGAAAAAGTTATGTTTAATTAAAGTTTTGATGTCAATTTTTGATTCCTTCGATCTGAACGTGTATTGATGTTTTTGCATGAACTAATTGTTGATCTTGCATGAGCATGGAAGAATGAGTTGATTGATATAGGTTTTGTTAGATTCTGGAACATTTTTTATTTTCTGGAAATTTCAGATGAAGATCTTCATGATCTTCATCTTCCACGTATGAAGCTCATGCACGTCCAGAATTTGCTACGAAGTGGCCACGGTTTAGCTACGAAAATTAGGATTAGCTACGAAATTCAAAAAGCGCGCCAGGCTTAGGGTTAGATTCAAAACTGTGTCGTTTTGGTTGTGGCGTGCTGGATATTCAAATCTGGCACCGGTTCGAACTTGAGCGAGGGACTTATTTCAAATTGCCTTGCCTTTATTTCATTTTTCCACATTATTCCATGTTTGGCTCCATTTTCATTTTCAAATTCTTTCCAAACTTCTAAAAATCATAATAAAATGAAAAATGCACCAATTGATCTCCAATTTTTTGCTATGTGTTCCTTATCATGTCTATTTTTTTATGATCATTAAATTGCAAGTTATGCCTGATTAAAAAATGGATTTGTCCTAGGGTGATTGAACATGTGTCCATTTGTGCTATTGCCTTATTCATTTGATCATAAAATGCTTGTTTCTTATCCAATGCTTCTGAAATTTTGTGTGTGGATTCTAGACATGTTGAGTGACATTTTGGCTTTGGTTTGAGATTTTTCCCATGCTCCCATTCTGTTTTATGCTCATGCTAACTTGGTGTGACAATTTGTGTCACACATGTGATTGTTTGAATTATGCTAAGTGATTGCCATGCCTAATGATGTCCAATGCCTCTAATTTTTTGTATGATGATCATGTTATATGTCCTGTTTACTCATGAATTTTGCCAATATTATTTGAGTCATTTTTGATTTAATGTGCATTTGTTTCTTCTGATGTCTCAATGTGATCACCATTTACATACCTTGCCATGTTTTGCTCATGAAATGAATTTGATTAATGATCTTGATGTGAGACTTTTTGAGTTTTGTTCTTGATTGAATAAGGATGATTCATGTTAAATTTCAAGTTCTGTTTTGAATGTTTGACCCTCTTTTGACCCTAGGCTTTGACCTAGTGGTTTGGACTCACTGTTTGGATTGTGGATTTCAGGTTCAGATGCACATTGCCATGATTGGAGTGGCTCATTCTTTTGAGTTTGATTAATTGGTTGATGTTGGCTAACATTGTGTTGTTTTGTAGGTTTTGAGAACAAATCCCCTTGTGCTTGTGCCTTGCTCATTATTGCCTGATTGCTTTGTCTGTTTATTATTGCCTGATGACTGTTGTCTGTTTGTTTGAACTGTGTAGTGATTGTCTGGTTGTTTGCACATGTACTTTAGTAGCTATAACTCATTGCTTGAGTTGCCTAACTTGGCTTGTGGTTTGCTTACCACCTAGGTATAACTCTCTGACTTCATGTAGTCTGGAAGACCTGTCCTGTTATGTGGGCAGGCACCTGTCTAAAGCCCTCCTTAAGAGGCAATGCTTGTGTTTGTTTATTTTGTGCCAAGCAGGTAAAGACCTCTTAAGAGGCAATTGGCAGATAGAAGGGATGTGTAATCCATCCCCTGCTATTCAGTTGTGTCATTCAGTTTGCTCACACACCTTGTGTTGATGCATTGTGGATAATAACCCAAGATCATGTTGTGTCAGTCACTTGTGGAGAAGAGTTCCTACATTCTGAACTCCCACACTTTCATTTGTCTTAAGCTCTCCCAGGCCAGGGATAAGAGCTGTGAGGTCTTACCCTCACTTCTTATTTCATCTGCTTCACCCTAACTCTCAATGTTAGGGTTAAGAGCTAACAACACCTTTTCCAGTTGGTTTGTTTATCAAGGTCGATATGACCCCTTGACTAAAACCTAACCTTGATTGAGCCAATTGATTGCATATAGTGTGTGCTATTGGTGTTTGTGTTTGATCAGTTGCTGTTTAGGCTAGCTTGCTTCCTGTGCAAGTTAGGATAGAAACCTCAACCTAGGGCCATGGTGAATTTACATGATAACTATTAGGCTCGAGTCAGGCTCCCTTCTAGTTTGTCATTTCCCAGTCTCTGGTTAGGTTAGGAGTTCTTTCCCTGCATAGGGGAACTACATCGCCCCGATTCTCATACCAGATGAGGTACGTAGGCAGGAGATGAGCTGATCTCTCCGGGCGCCCTTTTTCTTTTTCAACCCTTTGTGTGTGTTGGAGTCTGACGTAAGTCCAGTGATTGGCAGTTAGTTTCCTGTGTCTTGTTTGCTTGTTGGAGTCTGACATAAGTCCAGCGATTGGCAGTCGGTTTCCTGTGTGTGTGTTTGTTGGTTTGGAGTCTGATGTAAGCCCAGCGACTGGCGTTCGGTTTCTATGTTTGCCTGTTTGTGTGGAGTCTGACGTAAGTCCAGCGATTGGCAGTCGGTTTCCTGTGTTGGTTGTGTTTGGCGTGCGTTAGCCGAGCTACGAGTGCTCTGATTCTTCTCTAGTTAGAGAATATACGTATGCATAGGATGCGACATCCTAGCGAGCACGTTTCCCCTGTCCCGAACTACGTCGACTCTGATGTTTGTGCAAACAAACTACGTAGGCCCAGGATGCGATATCCTGCCGAGTCTGTTTCTTCTTCCTTCCTGTGTATCCTTCCAGTGTGTGTGCAGTTTTAGCAACCTTTCTTCTATTCTTTTGTGCGTGGATCCCGTCGAGTACGACGGATGCGTAGGGGTGCTAATACCTTCCCTTCGCATAACCGACTCCCGATCCCATCTCTCTCTGGTCGCGAGACCATGTCTTTTCCAGGTTTACTTCGAGCGTTTCCTTTCCCTCTTTGGGATAAATAACGCACGGTGGCGGCTCTGTTGTTTTGTTTTCCCGCCGGTTTTTCGCGTAATGCGACAGCTGGCGACTCTGCTGGGGAAATAAGGAAGTTGACCTCTTGCTGGTCCATCTTCCCTAAGCGAGTCATTCCTAGCGCTCTCTAGGATAGTTTTGGTTGCTTTTATTGCTTTATTTATTGCATTTATGATTATTATATTGTATATATTTGCATAAATGTTTGCATGCATCATACTATCATCGTGCTGACTCTGTACAGGTCGGTTCCTCTGATTTGGGGTGGGTGTTCCGAGTGGGGCTAAAACCCAGGCCCGAGTATACACCTAGGATTAGTGTGGTCTCATGTTGCCTCTCATGTTAGGTCAACATGTTTTTGGCGACGTGACATACCACAAGCCGGACGAGGTTTATTTGAGAGTGCTCTTCCTTTGTGGAGTATCCACTTTGGTTGATTCACCTCATCTGAGTTGGTGACTTCGGTGACCGATCTTTCCCGGATCTTTGGTTTAGACGATCTTATGAGAGCTGCAACGGCACACCCGAAAGGGCAAACCCGTTGAGTATCTTTGCCCGATTGTCGAGACCATTATCCGCCTTAGGATGACCTGATTAGAATTCACCTATGAGGGGAGGATTGATTCTTGCAGAGGCATGTTCTGATGGTGACTCTTTGTTGGTGACTAATGGTTCAGTTATTGATCAGAGTTCTATTTATAAGTCGGATTTATGGATTTATTTCCGAGACGCCGGAGTTCTGTCCGTAGTATTTATCAGTGGGGATCCGTTTATTTCAGAATTCCCTGGGCTGGTTCAGAGGGTCTTGTGGTTATCTGTTCAGAGGACTTTCTGATGATGATGGTGATGTATCCTCCGTTCCGTTTATTTCGGAACCCTGAGTTGGATTTGCGGTTACATATTCCCTCAGATGGTTGTGATTAGTTCAGAGGTCGTAACTCAGTGCAGTGGATGTTCAGATGACTTGGAGGATGGCACAGTGCATTGCATTCATACATCAACATCATTCACATTTTGCATTTATGTGCATTTAACTCATGTTTATCCATATGCAGGGGACATTTTTGATTGAGATCCTGGTTGAGAGACTTCTTTGTTCCAGACATGAGGACCGGTTTGAAGGACGATGTTGTCTATAGTTTCTTCGACCCAAAGATTGGTGTGCTGAGAGATATGATAGCATTGATTACACCTGACCATGTGGGGATGTTCCGTGAGACTTATGGTGGTATCCTGAAGTTGGTTTTCAGGCTCTCAGACAGTGATAGGAGCGCCATCCATACTCTTCTCCAGTTTTATGACCCAGGCTTGAGGTGCTTTGTTTTCCCGGATTACTTGTTGGGACCCTTGATGGAGGACTATGCCAGCATCCTGGGTATTCAGATCAGAGATCAGATTCCTTTCTATGCCACTAAGGGGGAGCCTGATGTTGCTGAGATCTCTCGTGCTCTTTATTTGAGCCCAGAGATGATTAAGGGGGGTTTGAAGGAGAAGGGAAAGTTACCTGGTTTTCATCTGAGTTTCTTGGAGGCTAAAGCTAAGGAGCATGCTGTTGTGGGTAATTGGAGGGCCGTCTGTGCTTTGATTGCTGTGAGCATCTATGGAATCATCTTGTTCCCTAATCAGAAGAACTTTGTGGATATTAATGGCATCAGGTTGTTTATGCAGAGGAATCCCATTCCTACTCTGGTTGGGGATGTCTATTACTCGGTCCATAATCGGAACGAGAAGCGGCGTGGGGGATTGATCAGATGTTGTGCTCAGTTGTTGTACAAGTGGTTCATGGGGTATTTGCCTTCCAGAGGTGCTTTTGTCTTTCTTGATCCTACTGTCAAATGGTCAATCAGACTGATGGGTTTGCGAGCCAAGGACATGGCTTGGACTCACAATGGTATGGCTGGACGAGATTTCATTTACAGTTGTGGGTGTCTTCCCAATTTGCCTCTTATAGGAGTTCAAGGTTGCATTAATTACAACCCGGTGCTTCTTAGGAGACAGATGGGATTTGCTGTGGAGGGTCCTCCTCTTGGACGAGAGATTCAGGAGTCTTTCTACTTCCCAATTGAGGGTAATCAGCCAAAGTTGAGGCAAGTGTATGATGAGTGGCGTGACATTCAGAGAAAGGGCAAGGTTCCTTTTGGCAAGGTTAACAGCAAGTCTTTTCCTCCGTTTGATGATTGGCTTAGGAAGAGGATTGAGTTCACACATCTACCATTTCCTGGAGGTGATCCTCGGTGTCCATTGATTGAGGGGCCGTGTTCTTCTGTCAGCATGGAAGAGTTCCTTGAGATGAAGAAAGCCAGAAATCAGCTGCAAGCCGAGAAGACTGAGTTGGAGATGAGTGTTGCTAGAATTCAGATGGCTAATCAGGAAATCAAAGGGAAAATGGAAGATCAGGATAAAAAGACATGCCATG
Source organism: Lathyrus oleraceus (assembly GCF_024323335.1). Taxonomy (NCBI): domain Eukaryota; kingdom Viridiplantae; phylum Streptophyta; class Magnoliopsida; order Fabales; family Fabaceae; genus Lathyrus; species Lathyrus oleraceus. The sequence continues at coordinate 10,823,523 of NC_066585.1, read as the reverse complement.
GAAGTGAAGCGCTTTGAGATAGACACTGCCTATTACCGCAAGATCAGCCAAGCATTGGAGTCGTCTACAAAGGAGCACGACATCACCAAGGAGAGGTTGGCTAGAACTTCGAAGGTCATCGAAGATGAGAAGAGGAGACAAATCCTTGTGAGGGATCAAAGAGATGCCAGAGCCAAAGTCTTTGCCACAGAATGGGAAGCTGAGAAAGCGAAGATTATTGCTGAGAGAGATCACTATCTTGCTGAGAGGGATCATTACTTCAGACAGATGAAGATTCACCAGAAGGAGATAGGGAGATTGCAGCAGGAGAACACTGAGCTTAGGTTCGCGGTGAAGTTTACTAGGATGGTTGATGACGCGGAGCCTTCTGTGGGACCTGTAGCGGTGTATTCGTCGCTATATGATCTATCGATTAAATCATAAGCTAAGAGATACATGAAATTTTTCGAGTCGCCACCGCACTTTTATTTATCCAAAGGATTGGCTAAAAAGCGAACAAAAGCCTAAGAAGTTTTACACGTAGAAAACTAATAAAAAGATCAGAGAGTCTGGGTAAGGGGTAAATTACGCAATGGGAAGGTGTTAGGCACCCACTACGTCCTAGGTACTCCTAGGGAGCCCTTTTCACACTTGTTATGCAAAAATTATTATTTGTTATGACAAAAATATTGTGCAAACATGATTGGGATGATGAGAAAAGAATATACATTTTTATTATTATTGGGTATTGGGTTCGAACGGATGAACCCGTTGCCTACGTACCTTCCATCAAAGGTAAGGATCAGAACGCCGTAGTTCGGCTAAAAGATTTCCAAAAGTGGGTTAGGTTCAATTTTAAACACAAACCCTAGGTCTTACGTTATCCACGGGAGAAAACTCAACCTTATATAAACAACAACGTCCACCATGTGAGAACAGCTTCAACTGGCCAGAGAGGGGTTAACCCTATAATAGGCGAGGAAGACTTACAATTCAATCACTAAAGACAGAAGGTGAGATTAACATCAACCACTAAGATAAATCAAACCTATAGCTCATGTATGAAAAGATTAATGGACAAAGCCAAAACAAGTGAATGAGTGGAGTTACTGATTATGATTATGAAAATGAAGTCAAAATATGATTAAGATCAATTCAAATAAGTATTATGAAATGAAGTCTGGAAAAAGGTCAAGGACTTGAGTCCAGGTTTTTAGTTAGAAAAACATGAAGATGTTTGCACAACACTTATGTCAAGTTTTAAAAGATAAAGTGTGAAAAGGTTCTAAGACGTAATGAATGATGAATGGATGAAGGATGGATAGTAAAACTTCTTAGAAGGTTCACTTCTTGAAATCATATAGCAGATGATTCAAGTGTGTCCTTTGGAATAGAAATTAATAATAACAAACAAGCAAAGCAAGCAAAAGCGGATATCGGATGCCAATCAATGGTCTTATACCAATCTCCTAAAACAAAATGGGATATCCGAGGCCACTCAATGGACTTACACCGATCTCCACAGGCAAAGAAATAAAAGCGGATACCGGATACCAATAGATGGATTTACACCAGTCTCCTAAAACAAAACGGGATATCAGATGCCACTCAATGGTCTTACACCGATCTCCTCAAAAGAAAAGAACAGAGATGAAATATGGAAGTCAACTGCCAATCTATCTGGACTTAGGTTAACTCCACAGTATGCTCACAGGAAATCCAATGCCACATCACAGGGGCTTACAATGGATCCTCACATACAAGAACAAAAGAAACAATATGATCACAGGAATGCAAATGCCAACTTACAGGGACTTATAATTGCAACCTCTCACACAAACAGATGAACAAACTATGATCACAGGAAAGCAGATGCCAACTTACAGGGACTTATAACTGCAACCTCACATACAGATTAAACAGATCAAATTATGATCACAGGATAACAGATGCCAACTTACAGGGACTTATAACTGTATCCTCACATACACACAAATAAACAGAAGATATGAGTGACCAATGAGGTCTTACACTCTATCCTTCCATATCACAGGAACAAATGCCAAAGCAATGGACTTACAATTGTCCTCAATGGGCACACAACAATGATAGCATCACAAAACAAATGAGATGATCATGCATTAATGGCAATTGATGATGATGATAAATGCATAGCATACAGGCAAGCAAGTGCATATGAAGCAATCAATCAATCAATGAATAACAAACAGCACACTCTATAGCCAAAACAATGGGGCTCACACAAGAGGGTTTGACTTTAAAAGTCCACTGTAATAGGTAAATGTCGCTCTTAACCTGGCCATTGAGGGGCTCAGGTGAAGCAGATGAAAAGGAGATGAGGGGTGTGCCTCATTGCTTCTATCTCATATCAGAGAGAGCATCAAAGAAAGTGTGGGAGTTCAGAAAGTAGGAACTCTCTCCACATTATTGACTCGATTAGATCTTGGGTATTTATCTCATTGCTTCAACCAGGTACTGGGAGCAAAGAGAGGACACACTGAATAGTGGGGGATAGATTGCTTATCCCTACCTTCCACCAATTGCCTTACTTGAAGGACTTTTCCTGCTTAGGACAAATATAAACAAACACAGGCATTGCCTCTTAAGGAGGACTTCAGACAGTTTGCCCGGTCAAATAACAGACCGGGTCTCCAGACTACATGAAGAAGAAGTAATTATACCTCAAAGCAAATGCTAAAAAGCAAAGCAAGCAAGTTCAATGAACTTAGGCAACTAAAGTACCTGCAAAAGTCAAACTCATTAGCAAACAAGTCAACAGTCAAAACCAAAAGGAAATGAACCAATAGTCACACAGCGGGACCAATTGTGCAAGGCACAAAGACTCAAGTATGAGTCACCTACAAAACAAATTGTTAGCACATCATATAATTCAACTCAAACAAATATTTGAATGATCCTCAAGGCATTAGTACTCAACCTGAAACAGATGAACTCAAACATAAGCTCAGAAGACCACTAGGACTAGCCTAGGGTCAAAGATGGAAGAAAAAGTCAAGGCAGCAAGAAAAAGTCAACCCAAACCAAATCTAAACATTCAAGAAGCATTCTCAATTGGATTCATAATAAAATCATGCATCATGGTCATTTCATATGCAAAAGGATGCAAAGCATGGCAAGAGAAGCATACAAAAGTCAACAGCAAAGACTTCATTCAAAAGTCAACTCAAACAACCTCAAAAATTATGAAGTAAATCATACTCAATCCTAACATCTAGCATGGTAGACATGTAAAATTTCATGGCATTTGGATGAGAGGAAGGCAGTCAAATAAAATCATGAAGTCAAATCAAATTCAAGCAAGCATGGTGAAAGTCAACAAGCATGGGTCAACTTCAAAAAATCATATCAATTTGAAAACAGAAGAGAAATGAATGAGATTAACACCAATGCAAAGCTTGAGGTGTCTAGTTATCACATATGAAATTTCATGGTCATATAATAAGATTTGAGAATTTCACAAAAGATTTGGCAAGGCATAGCACAAAAAGTCAACAAATGACCACATATGGAAGAAAATTCTCAAATAAATGGAAAACAGCAAGATTAATTCCAAGAAAATTCATACATCAATTAGACATACAAGGGATCATTCATGCAAAATTTGGAATCATTTGGATGTAGGGAAGTGTGTGAACAAAAATTGTGAAAATGCATGATCATGGTATAGCACCAAATGCAACACACAACTTCAAAAAATCATAACTATCAATCCACAAATGATAAATGCACAAACTTTATATGGAAATGAAGGTCAATGTGTCTAGTTTCACCACAAAAAATTTCAAGCTCATTGGATGCAACATGAGAATTTCACAATTGAAATGGCACAATGTATCATTTATGCACACATGTTGGAAAATCATTTATCATTTAAAATCCAGAACATGAAAAATTAACTAAAATTCACAATTAAATATTAGACTCATTTGTGAACATGTGGAAAAAATTTCATAATTTGTTGGTAAAAAATGAATTAGAAAACAATTTGTTGAAGTTGGATGAAATAGTGTAGCAAGCATGAACAAAAGGCAAGGCAATTGGTCAACACAAGTCAACAGAATGGCATTTGTGTAGTTCTGCAGTCACTTATTGAAGTGCTGCGTTTTGGCCCTACAAAACGAAATGTTTTGATTGGCTCTCAGCCAATAAAACAGTAACTTTGGCCAATGGAAGAATTTCTGAGTTTGGCATAAACCCTAGGGTTTTCTAACAGCATGTGCAAAGGCATTCCCAACGTTATCAACATCATGAAACAAAACAAACACACCACACAACAGCATCATCTTCTCATGATCTTGATCATTAAACAACAATCGAAACAAGCAAATCACATAGCAGTACCTAAACAGCATGGTTCTACAACAGCATCCATCACTTTTATCACAACAGCAATGGACCAAAACAAACAACAGCAAACAACTGACATAAAATGGATTTCAATGAGAAAGTAGCAGGGTTTATCAGCATGGTTCAGCCTGGTTGCATGTCTATCATGTTCAATCGTCCATTTGCAGCATGGTTTCATAACAGCAATGAGCATAGCATAAGAGCAACATACAAACTTGACCAACAATTTCAACAGCATAGCATTCATCATGTAGGCAGCTTATGTTCAAACAACAGCAAAGTATCGTGTTCATCATGCAAACAACAAGAAAACAGCAACATGGTATATACTGCCAATCACACATACATTTATGAAGCTGAATTTTCTGCTAGAAATAATGACAGAGTTCATTTTAGCAGCATGGCCTGGCATTGTGGTATCATGTGTTTATTAACAGACAACAGCACACAACAGCATAGCATATTCATCGTCAACAGTGTTCATCACAAACAGCAGGGCAATAGGTTCCATTTCATAATTCATCACATCATCATGAAATTCAAACAAACATGGCAATGGTGATCGACAGCAACACAAAAACTTGACTAGCATACAACAGCATTCATCATCAAGCAGCATTAAGGTCATAGTAATTACAGTTCCAACAACACATAACTGATATGGCATTGGTATCATGTTATCATGTTCAAAAAACAACAACATTAAAATCAAACCAAGCAAAAAAAAAACCAACAGCATGGCAAAGGCATAGTAAGGTAACAACAGTGACAACAGAATTCGACCAACAACAACAGCATGAGCATAATGATGGGCACAAATAGTTGGTTTAAACAGCAGCAGCATGGCTAACATGATTTACATGGATTTCTAAGCAATACTCCCAAGGTTTCAAAAACAGCAGCAGGCTTTAACAGCATTGGTATATTCATCATCAATTTGCAGCATAATGTAAAACAATGATCATACAACAAACCAACATTCATGTCCAAACACAACAAATACCAACATGAGGATTTTATGAGCAATGTTCAGGAAATTTCGAACAGCAGCATTGGCATATTCATCATCATGTAACCAAATGTAGTAAACAAACAGCATTCAACACAAACAAAAAAATATAACATGAATCAAGATGGATTTTCAAGACAAATGTTCAAGGAGTTCAAAACTGCAGCATGCATGGCATTGTGGATCTCAAGCAATATTAAACAGACATAAATCAAAGAAATTCTAGGCGTGGCAGGGTTTAACAACAGCAGGATTCATTCATCCTTATGCAGTCAAACAGAACAGACAATAGCAACAGTATTCATTATCATGTGCTCATCATCAAATAAAATTCAACAACCACATGGAAACCACAAATGTAACACAACCATGATGATCATATAAAACAGCAGTCAACATACATGAGCCAGTTTTCTTTTAAAAAACAACATGATGTTTGGTTTAAATAGCAGCACACATGTATTCATTTTCAAACAGCCAACTTCAAACAGGCCCAATCAATCAGCATGGCCAATGGCAATTATTATGCAACATCAAAGTAACAACAAGCCAAACACAACAAGTGGAATTTCCTGGACAAAAATTACCATTGCAAAGTAACAGCAAGCATCATCATCAGGTAAAATCATCATGACCAAATATGCCCAGAAATCAACCATATACATATCAATAGCATTAATCATACATCAAACAACAAACGTGCATCAACCAATTTCATTAAATCCTTTCCAGCCAAGCAAATCGAGCAGAGTTTACCATGAACACAGAAAAATGAAATTCAACTTTCTTTCAATAGAATCAGCCATTTAACATGATGTAATTTGCAATGGACTCAGGGATGCATACTCTACCAAAAACATACCATGGATTGAAGGAATGGGAAGGTCGAAAAACTTACTTGGTTGTGAAGGAAAAGTGAATCAGTGGCTCTTTGCGTGTGATAGCTTGAAACAGGTGAAGACTCTAGCTCTAAATGATGGATGATGAACTTGTTTCAGCTCACACTTGCTTGGATACGACCAAATCAATTTCTGCCATGACTGTTCTTTGAGAAAAACCAGAGCACAAAATGTGGTTTCCAGCAAGGTTTTGAGGTTGCAACAGGCTCTCAACTGATGTCCAGATGAGGAATGATGGAGAAGGGCTCGAGGGTTTTTTGTTGTTTTGCTCTGAAAGTCTCAATCTGCCAAAACTGCAAGAAGGAGAGGATGAATGTGTTTTTTCGTGGAGGCTGCAGTCTAGGGTTCCACAAATGTCAGAAAAATGCATTTATATTGTCTGTTTAAAGTTGGTTTAGAGAATGATAATCTTGCTTAACTTAAAAATGTGGTTTTTGCCTTTTTGCTAAATGTGTACAAGTGAAGATTGGAGGGTGTGTTTTGGCACAATTTTGGGCTTATAACCAGGCTGTAGACAGACCACATTGCTGCTGCTTTGATTGTACATGTGAAAACTGTACTGGTTTTGCTTTTTTTTGAACCAACATGCATAAAAATGCCAACTTTGCATTTTGATTCAAAATGATGGGAAAATGGTGATATGATGATGGTTTTGGACTTTGAGCAAATTACAAATAATATATGAAACATTTCCCAATTGGCAAAAATGAGAAAAAAGTCCTAAATCAAAAAGTCAACTATGAGTCAAACCTTGAATTTTTAAAGGAATTGGTCCAAAAATGCCATTTTGATTGGCAAGGTTTTAGATCATGAAATTTATATTTTTGGAAAGAGGATGAAAAATGTGACGTGTAGGAAAAAACCCCACCAAATTTGGCCTTATGGTTTGAGAGATATGGCCTGTTGAAGTTCAAAAATTGGTGAAAATGATTTGATCATATCTTGACAACCACACATGGGATTTTGATGTTCTTGGACTTTTTGAAAATGGGAAGACAAGATCTTCAACTTTCATGTTGGGCAAAAATTCATTTGAAGCTTGTATCATGATGTAAGTTTAAGATCAAGAAGTTTCCATTTTTGGCAGTTGAAATTACAGGTCCACTTTCTATTTCTGGAAAATTTTCTGATTGGCTTGATTTTCTTCCATGATGAGGCTAAACATGATATATGAGACTTATACAAGCATGAAGGAACTCCTTCAGATCAATTCTATCCATCAAATCACTGATTAAATCAACTGTTGACCAAGGTTGACTGTCTGTTGACTTTTCTAGGGTTTTGGACTGATTGAACTTCTTCTGATGAGTTCCAAACCCTAAATCCTTGAGAACTTGACTTCAAATGATGTCACAAGATGTATGAACCTTTGATTAGTGATCATGGTGCCCAAATTCTGCAAGAATGGCCACCATCCATTGCTTTGACTGACTGTTGACTGATCTTGACCTAATTGCTGATGACTACTTTATCTGCAAGCAAAAAGGTTAGACTGACAATATTTTTGTACTTTTTGAATGATAAACATATGAAAGCAAAGATATACAAATGCAAAGTATGCTTGGTGATCAAGAAATGAACCTACAAGGCAATCTACCCACTAAGAGGAAAGCAAAGGCATGCATTGATCCTTGAGGTCATGATATGAATGATATGGGCCATGAGGGATCTTTAGGGCCCAAAATTGGGGTCTTACAGATGCCCCTATTTAAGGTCATTCTAGCCGGAGAAGTGAAGTTTAGAAATCTTCATCTCGACGCGGTAGAATGGACTTAAATAACAGTAATGAGACAAATTTTGGTCCCTAAGAGACCTCATGATGCAGATGTATGCATGTAAAAGACACAAATTCTGTGGGGAATATGATTCACACAGAAGAAAAGACGATCCGTCGGAGTAATACACTCACCAGGAACAGAGACTCTGACAAGACTCTATGGGGATAGTAAAAGAAAAAGAAATGTGTGAACAATACACGACTCTAAACTGGGGAAAAACAAAACTGACATAACGTGACCAAAACACGACTCTGATTAGGAGAAAAGAAAACAGACAGGAGAACTCACTGGGGAGTGAAGGACTCACACTGGGAAAAGAATTCCAAATGGAAAATAAATCCATTGGAGAGACACAAGCTGACTCCTGAAGAGAAGCAAAAGAAAACTCCACTGGGGAAGTAACAAAGAAATGAGATGTTACCAAGCATACGGGTAACAAACTCGGGAAAATCTGACTCCACAGGGGGACCGAAGTCATAATAGGGAGCAGAAAGGAGGGAACACCAAGGATACCGGTTACTGGGTATAATAGGTGACCGACCAAAGCGTGAATTGGATTTCACTTCCAAAACACTCATCATCCTGAAGAGAGCGAAAAGCAAACTTGTTTATAGGATGGACATTCAATTCCACAAGGAAAATGAATCTTACTCTGAGGGGAAAACAATCAAAAGATTGACTCAAGAGCGAACGAGATATAATATCCATTACCGTCAGAACGTGGATAGAATACTCAGATGAGACATATTATTCATTACCGGCAGACCGTGAATAACATACTCGAAAGGAAAATTATCCTGAACCGGTTACTGGGTTGTTTATAGGATAAAATCCGAAGACGTGAATTGGTTTTCACTTCCAAAACACTCATCATCCGAAAGGAGGGCTTGAAAAAGAAGCAAATCGACTTACAGGATGGGCATTCGAATCCACAAGGGGAAAACGAATCTTACTCAAATGGGGACACAAACCCAAAGAGTGCATGAGATATAATATCCATTACCGGCAGACCGTGGATAAGATACTCGCATGAGATATATTATCTATTACCGTCAGAACGTAGATAATAAACTCGCATGGTAAGAAACACCAGAGATACCGGTTACTGGGTATATAATAGGTGATCTACCGAAACGTGAATTGGTTTTCACTTCCAAAACACTCATCATCCAAAACACAAACTGGTTAAAGGATGGCTATTCGATTCTACAAAGAATACGAATCTTGCTCAGTTGGGGAAAATCAACAAAGGATTCCAACTAAAGAGCGCATGAGATATACTATTCATTACCGGCAGACCGTGAATAATACACTCGAAAGGAAAAGACACCAGAGATACCGGTTACTGGGTATATAATAGGTGACTAACCAAAAAGAGAGACAATCGATACCAAGCATACGGGTAAACGAAAGACAACTCAAAGGAATAAATTGCAAGCATCCGGCAATTATCCAACAACAAAAATATTCGACTCCACAAAGGGAAAATAACGAATCTTACTCGACTGGGGAAACACAAAAGGCTTCGACCGAAGAGTGCATGAGATATACTATTCATTACCGGCAGACCGTGAATAATATACTCGCATGGAAGATTATCCACAACCGGTTACTGGGTTAACAAAGGATAAATCAACCGAACAGAAAGGCATCGGGATACCAAATAGGTATATAATGATAACCAATCAAAAGGAGCAACAGACATTACCAACAAAAAGGTAAATGAAAGGCGAACTGCTGAGGATAAATTGCAAGCATCCGGCAATTATCCAAAGAAGACTAGCTGGGGATGCACTGATAAACAACCAATGATCTGGGGAACAAATCACTAGCATACGGTGAAAAGACCCACTGGGGATAAAATTGCTAGCATACGGCAATTATCCACAAAAGATTTGCTGAGGATATAAGTGCTAAATCTGAGCAACTTATACAAGCAAAGGAAAATCATCATCAAATATTGAATGAAGATAACCACAAAATTAGGGTTTACATCTACCGAATACGGGGTAGAAGACCAACAACTCCGCATGGGGATAGAACAAATCACAAATCCGCACGGGAAACCAAAATAGGGTTTATAACAAACCACAAACTGCTGAAGAGCATGAAAATAGGGTTTACAACTACCGGGATGAGGTAGAAAACCAAAAACTCTGGCTGGAGAATAAAAGGTGTATAACCACAAATTCTGTTAAGAAAGCCAGGAAAAGATAGGACTTACAACTACCGGTTACTGGGTAGAGGCCCAAAAACATTCCGCTGGGGAACAACCCACTGGGAAGTACAAGATATCTGACAAATAGCCAATTCGGGAACGATCCGAAAAGCAGACTGAATAAAGACACGTCCTAATGAGGATATAACTCAAATAGGAAAATCCATCCCAATATATGTGTTGGGAGGAAACGGAAGAAACCGTCATCCACGAGGGTATATCTCAGTGGGGAAATGCAGAAGGAAAGACAGACGCATTTTCTGCTTACGGGGCCGACTCTATATGGAGAGATTTATAAACACCCGACATCTGCTTGGGGAGATCTGTAAAGAGATCTATATCACCATAGCAGGAGACACGACAAACAAAAGATATATGGCGAGAAATGCAACATGAATATCTGAATGTTTATGAATATGCATGAATATGCGTGATTTATGTTTGATGAATGCTGACAAAACAGACAATTCTAACACAAACAGGTTCAGGAACAAACATCCGGTATTATACTTCCAGGGGAAAAACCAGCTGGAGAGCCAATTTGCGGAGATCCACATGCTGTAAAGCAAAGATCTGCAAGTACTGCCGAAGAAGCAGAGAATCAGAGATATTAGGAAACAACCCGATCAGGGTACAGAAAGTCACAACGGGCAAAGCAGCCACCAAGACGAATCTGTAGGGGAACAAGAGAAGTCCCAAAGTATATCTGCAGGGGATCCCAGTGTCAACTGAGAAACAAAGAGTGCGTAAGCACGAACTGCTGTAAAAGCAAATCCACATAACTCCGCTGGGGGACAACCCACTGAGGGAGAATGATATCATCCAAATAGAATCTGACTGCATAAGCAACTCTACTGGGGAAAACTGTCGGCTACACCCTTGGGGAACAAACCACTGAGGGAGGACAAACCAAACAAATTGATTCTGCAACGAACCATTCCACTTGGGAGAATATATACAGCAAACTGATCACAACAAGTAGATTCTGCAATACAAGCCACTCTACTAGGGATCACAAACAGTCAGGAAATCAATCCGTTCTCTGGAGGCTAGAGCCATCATCCAACCATACTGGGGATTGAAGGAGTATTCAACAGGCAAAACTGCCACAACAAACATTCTGCAGACTAAGCTGAGGAAAAGATGATTGCAATACTGGGATACCACCCAAATCAACCACTGAGTAGGAAAATAAATCCTGCTCTGCTGGAGAGAATAACTCTGGTGGAGAGATAGCAACAATTCCACAGACGACTTCGCCGGGGAGAGGTAAAGTACCGGGTATCAAACCACTGACCTACCGAGTCTTCAAAAGAAAGCGAACGTGCTGAGGAAACAGACAAATCTTGCTGGCACACTGTATGGGGAGAAGAGGTAACAACTCCACTTGCAACCCTGGTGGGGATATTAATAACAGCTTTACTCGCGACTCCGAGGGGAGTACCAATCAATCAGTTACACTCATGACTGTGCTGAGGAGGCAAATAAAGTCTGGGGTTATGACCCACTGGAGAAAGTGACGGGGCACCAAGATGATAAACCATCAACCACCGAAACTTCTAAATAAAATACCCATGCTGGGGAAAAACTGCTGCTGGAGAAAACGAAGTCTTCAACAACAAATCACTTGCGACTGTACTGGGGAACAGCCCCAACAACAACTCTGCTTGAGGAACAACCCCAACAAAGATTTGAAGAAAGAAGATACCACCAAACCAGGAGTATGAACCAATGTCTTACCTGTTGGGAATCATGCCACCCTCGGGAGAGCACTGAGATATTCTTGAGTATCCCTTCAATCTTGTGAATGTTCACTTTGTTTAAAACAAAATTTTTGAAAAATTAATTTGTTTAAAACAATGACATTTTATCAATTTAAAACATGCAAAACATTTGTCGAATTGAAACAAATAGAGTGCAAATAATTGGATAAAAAGCTCAAATTGATTTGATAGAATGGTAGTCTGCAAATGGCAAGACTCCATAGATCTGTACAAATTTGAAATCAGTGATATATATTGGAAGAGGGCTACATTGAACATAATGATCCTTTCTCTACCAATTTGAATCTCGATGTATCCGAAGCTTCAGTTGACGACGAATCGAGAATCTTCTGACGAAATGACGACTGATGAACCAGAAAGTCTTGTCAGGATGCAGTTACTTGCCAAATCCCTAATTTTTGCCTAGATTGCCCCAGAGTGAGGTACTCAGTCTAGCGGGATGCAAATATATCTCTTTTTTTTCATGTCTCTAATTTTTGCCTGGATCACCCTTGCGGGTTCTCCACCGAGACGCTCATTTTTGCCTAAGCCGCCCTTTCGGGTTTTCAACTTAGCGAGCTATTCTGTTTTTTCATTCTTTTTTTTCATTTGCATATACTTCTTTTTTTTTTTTTTTTTAGGCAAAGTATCTCTTAACTGCATCTGAATTCACAGGACGAGTGAAATCCTCCCCATCCATTGTTGTAAGCATCAAAGCTCCGCCTGAAAAGGCTCTCTTAACAACATATGGACCCTCGTAGTTTGGAGTCCACTTGCCCCTGGAATCGGGCGCGAAAGATAAAACTTTCTTGAGCACAAGGTCACCTTCTCGGAACACACGAGGCTTGACCTTCTTGTCGAATGCTTTCTTCATTCTCTGCTGATACAACTGACCATGGCACATGGCAGTTAAACGCTTCTCTTCGATCAAATTCAGCTGGTCATAACGACTCTGAATCCATTCAGCGTCAGTCAACTTGGCTTCCATCAAGACTCGCATTGATGGGATCTCCACCTCTACTGGGAGAACGGCTTCCATGCCATAAACAAGAGAGAAAGGGGTTGCCCCTGTTGAAGTGCGTACAGACGTACGATATCCATGCAAAGCAAATGGCAGCATCTCATGCCAATCTTTGTAGGTGACAGTCATCTTCTGGATAATTCTCTTGATATTCTTGTTAGCAGTTTCAACAGCCCCATTCATCTTAGGTCTGTAAGGAGAGGAATTATGGTGTGCAATCTTGAATTCAGCGCACAACTCATCCATCATCTTATTATTCAGATTGGATCCATTATCAGTAATGATCCTCTCTGGCACACCATAACGGCAAATCAGCTGGTTCTTGATAAACTTCACAACCACCTGTCTGGTTACATTCGCGTACGAAGCGGCTTCAACCCACTTGGTGAAGTAATCAATGGCTACGAGAATAAAACGATGTCCGTTGGACGCTTTCGGCTCAATCATGCCGATCATGTCGATTCCCCACATAGAGAAAGGCCATGGTGATGAAATCACGTTCAGGAGTGTCGGAGGAATATGAATCTTATCCGCATAAATTTGACACTTGTGACATTTCTTCACATACTTGCAACAGTCAGACTCCATTGTCAGCCAATAGTAGCCTGCTCTCAACATCTTCTTAGCCATGGCATGTCCATTGGAATGAGTACCAAATGAACCCTCATGGACCTCAGTCATCAATAGGTTTGCTTCGTGTCTATCCACGCATCTGAGCAAAACCATATCAAAATTTCTCTTGTACAGCACTTCTCCACTGAGGTAGAAACTGCCTGACAACCTTCTCAAAGTTTTCCTATCTTTGTTTGATGCCCCAGGCGGGTAGACCTGGTTCTGGAGGAAATTCTTGATATCAAAATACCAAGGCTTGTCATCTTTTACTTCTTCAATTGCAAATATGTGAGCGGGTCTGTCCAAGCGCATCACAGTAATATTGGGGACATCATTCCACCATCTGACAACAATCATGGAAGCAAGCGTTGCAAGGGCATCTGCCATCCGATTATCCTCTCGAGGAATATGATAAAATTCAACTTCTGTGAAGAAAGTTGAAATTCTCCTTGCATAATCTCTGTATGGGATGAGACCTGGTTGATTTGTCTCCCATTCACCTTTGATCTGATTGACAACCAAAGCTGAATCACCATAGACATCAAGATATTTGATTCTCAAATCAATGCATTCCTCAAGTCCCATAATACAGGCTTCATACTCCGCCATGTTATTCGTGCATTTGAAAGTTAGCCTTGCTGTAAACGGAATGTGCGAACCCTGGGGATTAACAATTACTGCCCCAATTCCATTTCCATATTGATTAACAGCGCCATCAAACACCATCGTCCATCTGGAACCAGGTTCTGGACCTTCATCAAGTGTAGGCTCATCGCAATCTTTCATTTTCAAATACAGAATTTCCTCGTCAGGGAAGTCATACTGAACAGACTGATGATCTTCAATCGGCTGGTGCGCTAAATGGTCAGCCAAGATACTACCTTTGATAGCTTTCTGAGCTCGATACTCGATATCATACTCAGACAACAACATCTGCCAACGGGCAATCCTCCCAGTTAAAGCAGGCTTCTCGAATATATACTTAATTGGATCCATTCTGGATATCAACCAAGTTGTATGATTTATCATGTACTGGCGCAAACGCTTAGCTGCCCAAGCTAAAGCACAGCACGTCTTCTCAAGCATAGAGTACCGAGACTCACAATCAGTAAACTTCTTACTGAGGTAGTAAATAGCAAACTCCTTCTTCCCTGATTCATCTTGTTGACCGAGTACACAACCCATCGAGTCTTCAAGAACTGTTAAGTACATAATCAGAGGTCTTCCTTCCACTGGCGGAGACAAAATCGGAGGTTCGGACAGATAATCCTTGATACTGTCGAAAGCTTTCTGGCAATCCTCGGTCCAATCATGAGACTGATCTTTCCGGAGGAGCTTGAATATCGGCGCACATGTGGCAGTCATGTGGGATATAAATCTGGAAATGTAGTTCAAGCGGCCAAGAAAACCTCGGACTTGCTTCTCAGTTTTGGGTGCGGGCATCTCTTGTATTGCTTTGACCTTGCAGGATCAACCTCAATACCTCTTTCACTTACCACAAAACCCAACAACTTGCCGGAACGGACTCCAAAAGTACATTTGTTCGGATTCAGACGAAGTTTGAACTTCCTCAAACGCTGAAAAAGCTTCAACAAATGCTCAATATGCTCAACTTCCGTTCGGGACTTAGCAATCATATCATCAACATAGACTTCTATCTCCTTGTGCATCATATCATGAAACAAGGTAGTCATAGCTCGTTGATACGTGGCTCCGGCGTTCTTCAAACCGAAGGGCATCACTCGATAACAGAATGTTCCCCAAGGTGTGATGAATGTTGTCTTCTCCATATCCTCTGGTGCCATCTTGATTTGATTATATCCGGAAAATCCGTCCATAAAGGAAAAGACTTTGAATTTAGCTGTATTGTCTACCAACATGTCAATGTGTGGTAGAGGAAAATCATCTTTTGGGCTAGCTTTATTCAAATCTCTGTAATCAACGCACATACGGACTTTTCCGTCCTTCTTAGGAACAGGCACAATATTGGCCACCCATAGAGGATATGTCGAAGTCACCAGAAACCCCGCATCAATTTGCTTCTGAACTTCCTCTTTGATCTTCACTGCCATATCTGGATGAGTTCTTCTGAGCTTCTGCTTCACAGGCACGCACTCAGGCTTCAAAGGCAGGAAATGTTGCACAATATCTGTATCTAAACCCGGCATGTCTTCATAGGACCAAGCAAAGATATCTGAATATTCTCGTAGCAAGCTGATCAAATCTTCCTTAACAGACCCTTCAAGAAGTGCCCCAATCTTCACCAGGCGCTCACAATCTTCAGATCCCAAGTTGACTGTTTCCAAGTCTTCGAGATGCGGCTGAATGATCTTCTCTTCGTGCTCAAGGAGACGGGTGATCTCATCAGGAATCTCTTCAACGTCATCTTCTTCTGCCTCAAATACAGGGAATTCAAAATTGGGAGATGGCGTTGGATCATTATGTTCAATGGGTTTTAGGATCAACCTGCATAATGATTTTGGTTAAGAAAAACTTCAGAATTTAAGCAAGCAAATCATTATGCAGATGAAAGAATGTTGCTTTTACAGCTTTTATTTTTGTTTTTATGTTTTTTGTGATCACTGATTTCATAAAGAAAAGCAAAAAGTGAAAACAAAGGAAAAACAAATGTTTTGACAATGCAAAAATTGAATGAAAATATCATTGTATATATGCTTTGCCAACAATGTCATCACTTCTCCTTTTGGCATGGGAGAAGGGTTTTAAACAAAATGAACAATTACTCTGATCTATGGATAACTGTAGGAACATCCACAGCGACCCAATTGTGGCAGACACCACCAGGAATAACAAAATTGTTCAAGTCTTCTGCATCTTCTTCTTCAATGATAGCAGCAGCTTCCTCTTCTGCAGGTTGATCAGCATGGATGAATCCTCCACTGGTGAACAGACCTTGCTCATTGCATGCCCCAGAACCAAAGCCAATGCCAGCCCGGGATCGATTATCTTCAAGTTCAAGCACTTTCCCTAATCCAGCAACTGCACCACATTCAATGGCCAGCTTAGCATCACGGTAGGAAGTGAATGAAGGAGACTTCTTCTCGATTGGTTTATCAATAGATAAAGCTTGGAACTGAGTTCCAACTTCATCCTCTGCATCAATGTACGAGAAAGAAGATAAATTACTGACCAGGAGAGCCTTTTCTCCCCCTACTACAACCAATTTCTTGTTTTTCACAAACTTCAGCTTTTGGTGTAGGGTGGATGTCACGGCGCCAGCCTCGTGAATCCATGGTCTGCCCAAGAGACAGCTGTATGATGGGTGAATATCCATTACTTGAAAAGTGATCTGGAAATCACTTGGTCCAATCTTGATTGGGAGGTCAACTTCCCCAATCACGGTCTTGCGCGACCCATCAAAAGCTTTAACAACAACCCCACTCTGCCTCATAGGAGGACCTTGATATGACAACGAGAGAGTGTGGATTTTGGCAATACATTCAGAGATGATCCAGTGTCCACCAGTACATTGGACATTGCATCAGATTTGCAATTCATAGATATGTGTAAAGCCATGTTGTGGTCTCTTCCCTCCTCAGGGAGATCAGCGTCACAAAAGCTCAGAGTGTTGCAAGCGGTAATGTTTGCAACAATGCTATCAAATTGTTCCAGGGTGACGTCGTGATCGACATACGCCAGGTCCAAGACTTTCTGCAGAGATTCCCGATGAGGCTCTGAATTCAGCAATAGAGAAAGAATAGAAATCTTGGAGGGCGTGTGTAGAAGCTGGTCTACAATATTGTACTCACTCTTTCTGATGAGCCTCAGCATCTCATCAGATTCTTCATCAACAATGCCACTCGGGCCATCTGAAGAAACAGGAGTCTTTTGTACAGACGAGGAGGGTTTGGCAACATCAAGTGCCGGATTCTGAACATTCACAGCATTCCCTACGGGATGTACAACAGATTCAGAAGCAACAGCCTTAGCAGGCGCAGAAAAGACACGACCACTGCGGGTCAATCCACTAACATCAGCAATAGTGGTTACAGAAGTGGACGGCAGAGGCACTTCAACTCCATCCTGGACAGCCACATGATTGTACCGGAACGGTACGGCTTTATCAGATGAATACGGCACAGGGCCAGCTGGTTTGATGATCAAAGCAGGGGATGCCTTAGGCTTGTTGCTATTATAGCGAATAACAACGGGCTCAGGCAATTTGAACACCGGGGAGATAACACTCACTTCGGGCTCAACAACATCCACATTGCGATTCTGGAGAATCTCAATGGTACCTTCATTCAACAACATTTGAAGTTCACGGCGAACCTGGTCACAACCCAAACGGTTAGTAGAACAGACGCGGCACTGGTCATGGTTATGCTTCAAATAGCTGTGCTGACACAGCATCTTATGTAATCCAACCAATGACTGCCGGATATGACTGACATATTTCACCTTGTACTTCCCAAGGTCTTCCTGGATCATATTCACAGATTTCCCATGCGAAGGCAACGGGTTCCTGGTGACATTCGGGTTGGAGTCTTCAAAACTCAATTATTCCACTTCTCATAAGGTCTTGAACCTTATTCTTCAGCGGGAAACAGTTCTCAACGTTATGGCCCGGAGCACCGGAATGGTAGACACAATGCTGGTCTGGTTTGTACCACCATTGCGGATTTGCAGGAATAGCAGGAGGATCCCTGGGAGAAACCAACTTCCTCTCCAACAAGGAGGGATAAAGCTCTGTATATGTCATCGGAATCGGGTCGAAGCTGACCTTCTTCCTATCATAGTTCACATTTGCTTGGTTGGTTGTACTTCCACGAGGCTGGTAAGCCTGTTGCTGTGGACGCTGCTGTTGCTGGTATTGCGGTTGTGGATATTGCTGCTGATGCTGATACTGCTGAGCATTATCCTTGAATACAGGTGCCACACTAGCCACCTGATGCTGATGTCTGGAATGATGTGCAGGCTTCCTCTGAACAGAGGGTCTTCGATGCTTGGGCTGAGACTGCACGGCATGCGCTTCTCCTTCTTTCCTCTTAAACGCTCCATATCGTTTAGAGGAAGAACTATCATCTTTTGACAATCGTCCTTCGCGGACACCTTCTTCAAGACGCATCCCCATGTT
The DNA here is from genome assembly GCF_024323335.1 of Lathyrus oleraceus. Taxonomy (NCBI): domain Eukaryota; kingdom Viridiplantae; phylum Streptophyta; class Magnoliopsida; order Fabales; family Fabaceae; genus Lathyrus; species Lathyrus oleraceus. The sequence continues at coordinate 10,804,757 of NC_066585.1, read as the reverse complement.
CACCATCTCGGTGAAATCAGAGGGAGCGCTGGCCACCATTCTCTCATAATAGAATGATCCAAGAGTCTTCAGAAAGATCTTGGTCATCTCCTTCTCTTCTAATGGTGGAGTGATTTGAGCTGCCAGCTCACGCCATCTCTGGGCGTACTCCTTGAACGTCTCTTTGTCCTTTTGTGACATAGACCTGAGTTGATCTCTGTCAGGCGCCATGTCAACATTGTATTTATATTGCTTGACGAAAGCTTCGCCAAGGTCATTGAAAGAGCGGATGTTGGCACTGTCCAGACTCATGTACCAACGGAGAGCAGCACCAGACAAGCTGTCTTGAAAGTAGTGGATCAAGAGTTGATCGTTGTCTGTCTGCGTGGACATCTTTCTGGCATACATGACCAAGTGTGCCAAAGGACAAGTGTTCCCTTTATACTTTTCAAAGTCTGGGACCTTGAATTTAACTGGTATTTTCACACCGGGAACTAGACAAAGTTCGGCTGCTGACTTGCCGAAGAGATCTTTGCCTCGGAGAGTTCTCAATTCCTTTCTCAGCTCAAGGAATTGATCGTTCATTGCATCCATTTTCTCATGAACATCTGAGCCTTCAGAAGCTTCAGAGTGATAAATGGTGTCGTCTACCCTAGGCATGGTATGCACGACAGGAGGAACAGGAATAGGGACCGGGCTAGATGCCGGCATTTGAGCAAATGTAGGAGCTGGCAGATCAGGCATGAAGCCAGGAGGCATCCCCCAAGGAAAACCGGGAGGCATGGCATTTGGCTGCGGGCACTAACAGGCACCGTTGAGGTAGCTATCTCAGATATAACTGTCCGCTGAACCGGAGTTGCTGGCTGTTGGGGAGCAGGCTGATTCTGGGCAGCAAGAAGTTGCTCCATCAAGCGCCAAGTCTGGCGACTTCATCTCTCAAACTCTGGTTCTCTTGTTCCAATTGCTCCATAATTCTTGCAGAGTTGACTCGCGTATAATACCGGTGAGTCAGCTTGTCTTCAAAATAAATGAAGAGCAGATGTTAGAACCGGAAGACCAGAAAAAGGTACCTGTTTATGCAAGAATGATGCATGAAATGCTTGTGCAAATGCTTTAATTTTCAAGGAACCCTTAGGGTACATTTGCAATATTTTGAATATTAAACATTTTGATTGCTCATGGAAAATATTTCATTCAAAATATTAAGACAAAGAAGTACAGCATTCTTTTAAATATTACAAAGAGAAAAGGTAAATAACATCCTATGGATCCCTATTAGCTCGGGATGCTGGAAGACGAGAAGTGTACAACTTCTTGATCTCTCTCTCATAGGCAGCCTCCATATCAGCTTTCTCCTTTGCAAGTTGATCATACTTCCTTTTCCAGAATTTGGATGACTGAGGAAGCAGAGAAGTCCAAGTGTCGTTCGGATCGTCGATCACTCGGTGCTCGAGAAATTCAATCATATCATCCTTCTCCTTGAGCTGCTGCAGCAATTCCTCTCTCTCGCGGATCCAGGCACGCGAAAGGTCTTCTTCTCTCAACTCCTCTACACGTTGGGTAGGGAGGGTTGAAGGCCCAGCCACATCCAACAGTGTAGGTCTTGGATGATCATATGGCATCAGGTAGGTAGCAGCCCTCTGTCTGACCCAAGAGGTATATGGCTCCAAAGCAATGCAGTTCTTTGGACCCAATTCATTCCTACTCTTTATGCGAATATTGCGCCAAGCGCGGACAAATCTGGCTTTCAGGCCTTGGGGATCTTTACCCTCCTGAAAGAACACACCTTCTAACAGAATGTTATGGGGTTTATCCTTTAGGGGGAACCCAAGCTGACGACGTGCAAGCGTAGGGTTGTAGGTAATCCCACCACATGTACCAAGAAGAGGCACATTGGGGAATTCACCACAAGAATTAATGATCTGAACGGTATCATACACGCGATCATACCAGGTGATATCATCATTGGTGAGAGACATGAGTCTCTGAGACCACCGTAGACATCCCTTGTTCTCCTTGAAAGCAACTGTCTGCGGCAAGTGCGAAATAAACCACTTGTACAGCAGGGGTAAACAGCAGACAATGACTCCTCCATTCTTCATATTCCTCAGATGCATGGAGACATATGCATCACCCAACAAGGTCGGAACCGGATTAAGGACTGAAAAGATCCTAATGGCGTTCATGTCGACGAACTTGTCGAAGTTGGGAAACAACACCAATCCATAGATGAGCAGTACAAATAGAGCCTCAAAGGCATCCTCACTCATGGCCTTCCCATAGAAAGTGGCTTGAGCAATAAGGAACTCGGAGGAAAAACCTGAATTCCGCCTTTGGTAGTCAGATTAGCTCTAATCAGATCTTCATCTATGTGCAACAGACTGGAAATCTCTCGAGCAGATGGAATACTCTCTAAGCCACTGAACGGCACTTGATCCAGAATCGGAATCCCAATAAGGTGAGAGTATTCTTCCAAAGTCGGCAACAACTGGAAGTCCGGAAATAAGAAGCAATGATAGAGCGGATCATAGAACTGAGCAAGAGTGCTCATCAATCCCTCATCCACCTGAGTAGTCAGCAACGGCAGAAGCTTCCCATAGCGAGCCTTGAAACCCAAGGGATCTAATATATATGATGTCAGATTCCTTAACTCTTTTACATCGGGCTGCTTGAAGCTGTACTTCTTTGTATGCCTTTTCGGTCTTTCCATGTCTGAAAATTTTGCAAATAACCCTTTAAGTTCCTTGAAAATTTTCTCTTTTGATGACATGAATGCGGATGAATGCGTGAATGCATGAATGCAACAAACACACTCAAGGATCAAGCAAAGCACACCAAACAAAGGTCGTGGGAAAGCTCTATGTATCCCTAATATCAATCATCCATTTTGGTGGATTTAGGTTTTCACCTTATCGACACCCAAGTTCCATTGATATTAACGGTACATGAACCGGTTCAAACATTCCTAATATCAACCAGCCGCTTTGATGGATTTTAGGTTTTACACCTGATCCGGGATCCATTGATATTAACAATGTTTGAACGACTCAACCACGAATCACGGGTTTGTTGAGAGTCACGAGCATGGAGTCTCGGTTAAGAACCACCCAAAGGGAGTGTACTAGGGTTTAAACCTGCCAGACATGTTCTATCAGAGGTTCCCATAATCATCGTTCCATCTTTCGAATATTATCGGAGGAACGAATACTCGTATTCCAAGAATATTCTCAAGAGAAACTCTTATGAGTGTAGTATCGCGTAACAATCGTATCAGAACTGACATCTGAACGACCTCCGCACTACGGTCCTAAAAATAGGCCAAGATGGGTTTGGTAAACTAAGGTCCTTGGCTTCTGCGGAACATGATTGAAAGAATAATGCCTAACCACAAATAACTTGTGTGACATTATTAGTTCAACATGACCTCCACCAAGTGAATGGACTCGCAAGTCAACTGGCTAAGGACTACTCCACACCAGTCGACAAGACTATGCCATTCTCCTATCCTAGAGAGCACTCGAGTTCGGGTATAGAACTCATCTCACAGATCACCAAAGCAAACAGCAAATGTATATCAAGCAATTCACACATTACAATCAATACATTCATCCCAAATTGTACAAAAATATGTCAGATAAAGAATAATAACATATATCACAACAAGGGTGAAAAGTAGGCAATACAACCAGAGATTCTGGGTTCGATCCCCAGCAGAGTCGCCACTTTTCTGTAGCGGTGTATTCGTCGCTATATGATCTATCGATTAAATCATAAGCTAAGAGATACATGAAATTTTTCGAGTCGCCACCGCACTTTTATTTATCCAAAGGATTGGCTAAAAAGCGAACAAAAGCCTAAGAAGTTTTACACGTAGAAAACTAATAAAAAGATCAGAGAGTCTGGGTAAGGGGTAAATTACGCAATGGGAAGGTGTTAGGCACCCACTACGTCCTAGGTACTCCTAGGGAGCCCTTTTCACACTTGTTATGCAAAAATTATTATTTGTTATGACAAAAATATTGTGCAAACATGATTGGGATGATGAGAAAAGAATATACATTTTTATTATTATTGGGTATTGGGTTCGAACGGATGAACCCGTTGCCTACGTACCTTCCATCAAAGGTAAGGATCAGAACGCCGTAGTTCGGCTAAAAGATTTCCAAAAGTGGGTTAGGTTCAATTTTAAACACAAACCCTAGGTCTTACGTTATCCACGGGAGAAAACTCAACCTTATATAAACAACAACGTCCACCATGTGAGAACAGCTTCAACTGGCCAGAGAGGGGTTAACCCTATAATAGGCGAGGAAGACTTACAATTCAATCACTAAAGACAGAAGGTGAGATTAACATCAACCACTAAGATAAATCAAACCTATAGCTCATGTATGAAAAGATTAATGGACAAAGCCAAAACAAGTGAATGAGTGGAGTTACTGATTATGATTATGAAAATGAAGTCAAAGTATGATTAAGATCAATTCAAATAAGTATTATGAAATGAAGTTTGGAAAAAGGTCAAGGACTTGAGTCCAGGTTTTTAGTTAGAAAAACATGAAGATGTTTGCACAACACTTATGTCAAGTTTTAAAAGATAAAGTGTGAAAAGGTTCTAAGACGTAATGAATGATGAATGGATGAAGGATGGATAGTAAAACTTCTTAGAAGGTTCACTTCTTGAAATCATATAGCAGATGATTCAAGTGTGTCCTTTGGAATAGCAATTAATAATAACAAACAAGCAAAGCAAGCAAAAGCGGATATCGGATGCCAATCAATGGTCTTATACCAATCTCCTAAAACAAAATGGGATATCAGAGGCCACTCAATGGACTTACACCGATCTCCACAGGCAAAGAAATAAAAGCGGATACCGGATACCAATAGATGGATTTACACCAGTCTCCTAAAACAAAACGGGATATCAGATGCCACTCAATGGACTTACACCGATCTCCTCAAAAGAAAAGAACAGAGATGAAATATGGAAGTCAACTGCCAATCTATCTGGACTTAGGTTAACTCCACAGTATGCTCACAGGAAATCCAATGCCACATCACAGGGACTTACAATGGATCCTCACATACAAGAACAAAAGCAACAATATGATCACAGGAATGCAAATGCCAACTTACAGGGACTTATAATTGCAACCTCTCACACAAACAGATGAACAAACTATGATCACAGGAAAGCAGATGCCAACTTACAGGGACTTATAACTGCAACCTCACATACAGATTAAACAGATCAAATTATGATCACAGGATAACAGATGCCAACTTACAGGGACTTATAACTGTATCCTCACATACACACAAATAAACAGAAGATATGAGTGACCAATGAGGTCTTACACTCTATCCTTCCATATCACAGGAGCAAATGCCAAAGCAATGGACTTACAATTGTCCTCAATGGGCACACAACAATGATAGCATCACAAAACAAATGAGATGATCATGCATTAATGGCAATTGATGATGATGATAAATGCATAGCATACAGGCAAGCAAGTGCATATGAAGCAATCAATCAATCAATGAATAACAAACAGCACACTCTATAGCCAAACAATGGGGCTCACACAAGAGGGTTTGACTTTAAAAGTCCACTGTAATAGGTAAATGTCGCTCTTAACCTGGCCATTGAGGGGCTCAGGTGAAGCAGATGAAAAGGAGATGAGGGGTGTGCCTCATTGCTTCTATCTCATATCAGAGAGAGCATCAAAGAAAGTGTGGGAGTTCAGAAAGTAGGAACTCTCTCCACATTATTGACTCGATTAGATCTTGGGTATTTATCTCATTGCTTCAACCAGGTACTGGGAGCAAAGAGAGGACACACTGAATAGTGGGGGATAGATTGCTTATCCCTACCTTCCACCAATTGCCTTACTTGAAGGACTTTTCCTGCTTAGGACAAATATAAACAAACACAGGCATTGCCTCTTAAGGAGGACTTCAGACAGTTTGCCCGGTCAAATAACAGACCGGGTCTCCAGACTACATGAAGAAGAAGTAATTATACCTCAAAGCAAATGCTAAAAAGCAAAGCAAGCAAGTTCAAAGAACTTAGGCAACTAAAGTACCTGCAAAAGTCAAACTCATTAGCAAACAAGTCAACAGTCAAAACCAAAAGGAAATGAACCAATAGTCACACAGCGGGACCAATTGTGCAAGGCACAAAGACTCAAGTATGAGTCACCTACAAAACAAATTGTTAGCACATCATATAATTCAACTCAAACAAATATTTGAATGATCCTCAAGGCATTAGTACTCAACCTGAAACAGATGAACTCAAACATAAGCTCAGAAGACCACTAGGACTAGCCTAGGGTCAAAGATGGAAGAAAAAGTCAAGGCAGCAAGAAAAAGTCAACCCAAACCAAATCTAAACATTCAAGAAGCATTCTCAATTGGATTCATAATAAAATCATGCATCATGGTCATTTCATATGCAAAAGGATGCAAAGCATGGCAAGAGAAGCATACAAAAGTCAACAGCAAAGACTTCATTCAAAAGTCAACTCAAACAACCTCAAAAATTATGAAGTAAATCATACTCAATCCTAACATCTAGCATGGTAGACATGTAAAATTTCATGGCATTTGGATGAGAGGAAGGCAGTCAAATAAAATCATGAAGTCAAATCAAATTCAAGCAAGCATGGTGAAAGTCAACAAGCATGGGTCAACTTCAAAAAATCATATCAATTTGAAAACAGAAGAGAAATGAATGAGATTAACACCAATGCAAAGCTTGAGGTGTCTAGTTATCACATATGAAATTTCATGGTCATATAATAAGATTTGAGAATTTCACAAAAGATTTGGCAAGGCATAGCACAAAAAGTCAACAAATGACCACATATGGAAGAAAATTCTCAAATAAATGGAAAACAGCAAGATTAATTCCAAGAAAATTCATACATCAATTAGACATACAAGGGATCATTCATGCAAAATTTGGAATCATTTGGATGTAGGGAAGTGTGTGAACAAAAATTGTGAAAATGCATGATCATGGTATAGCACCAAATGCAACACACAACTTCAAAAAATCATAACTATCAATCCACAAATGATAAATGCACAAACTTTATATGGAAATGAAGGTCAATGTGTCTAGTTTCACCACAAAAAATTTCAAGCTCATTGGATGCAACATGAGAATTTCACAATTGAAATGGCACAATGTATCATTTATGCACACATGTTGGAAAATCATTTATCATTTAAAATCCAGAACATGAAAAATTAACTAAAATTCACAATTAAATATTAGACTCATTTGTGAACATGTGGAAAAAATTTCATAATTTTTTGGTAAAAAATGAATTAGAAAACAATTTGTTGAAGTTGGATGAAATAGTGTAGCAAGCATGAACAAAAGGCAAGGCAATTGGTCAACACAAGTCAACAGAATGGCATTTGTGTAGTTCTGCAGTCACTTATTGAAGTGCTGCGTTTTGGCCCTACAAAACGAAATGTTTTGATTGGCTCTCAGCCAATAAAACAGTAACTTTGGCCAATGGAAGAATTTCTGAGTTTGGCATAAACCCTAGGGTTTTCTAACAGCATGTGCAAAGGCATTCCCAACGTTATCAACATCATGAAACAAAACAAACACACCACACAACAGCATCATCTTCTCATGATCTTGATCATTAAACAACAATCGAAACAAGCAAATCACATAGCAGTACCTAAACAGCATGGTTCTACAACAGCATCCATCACTTTTATCACAACAGCAATGGACCAAAACAAACAACAGCAAACAACTGACATAAAATGGATTTCAATGAGAAAGTAGCAGGGTTTATCAGCATGGTTCAGCCTGGTTGCATGTCTATCATGTTCAATCGTCCATTTGCAGCATGGTTTCATAACAGCAATGAGCATAGCATAAGAGCAACATACAAACTTGACCAACAATTTCAACAGCATAGCATTCATCATGTAGGCAGCTTATGTTCAAACAACAGCAAAGTATCGTGTTCATCATGCAAACAACAAGAAAACAGCAACATGGTATATACTGCCAATCACACATACATTTATGAAGCTGAATTTTCTGCTAGAAATAATGACAGAGTTCATTTTAGCAGCATGGCCTGGCATTGTGGTATCATGTGTTTATTAACAGACAACAGCACACAACAGCATAGCATATTCATCGTCAACAGTGTTCATCACAAACAGCAGGGCAATAGGTTCCATTTCATAATTCATCACATCATCATGAAATTCAAACAAACATGGCAATGGTGATCGACAGCAACACAAAAACTTGACTAGCATACAACAACATTCATCATCAAGCAGCATTAAGGTCATAGTAATTGCAGTTCCAACAACACATAACTGATATGGCATTGGTATCATGTTATCATGTTCAAAAAACAACAACATTAAAATCAAACCAAGCAAAAAAAAAACCAACAGCATGGCAAAGGCATAGTAAGGTAACAACAGTGACAACAGAATTCGACCAACAACAACAGCATGAGCATAATGATGGGCACAAATAGTTGGTTTAAACAGCAGCAGCATGGCTAACATGATTTACATGGATTTCTAAGCAATACTCCCAAGGTTTCAAAAACAGCAGCAGGCTTTAACAGCATTGGTATATTCATCATCAATTTGCAGCATAATGTAAAACAATGATCATACAACAAACCAACATTCATGTCCAAACACAACAAATACCAACATGAGGATTTTATGAGCAATGTTCAGGAAATTTCGAACAGCAGCATTGGCATATTCATCATCATGTAACCAAATGTAGTAAACAAACAGCATTCAACACAAACAAAAAAATATAACATGAATCAAGATGGATTTTCAAGACAAATGTTCAAGGAGTTCAAAACTGCAGCATGCATGGCATTGTGGATCTCAAGCAATATTAAACAGACATAAATCAAAGAAATTCTAGGCGTGGCAGGGTTTAACAACAGCAGGATTCATTCATCCTTATGCAGTCAAACAGAACAGACAATAGCAACAGTATTCATTATCATGTGCTCATCATCAAATAAAATTCAACAACCACATGGAAACCACAAATGTAACACAACCATGATGATCATATAAAACAGCAGTCAACATACATGAGCCAGTTTTCTTTTAAAAAACAACATGATGTTTGGTTTAAATAGCAGCACACATGTATTCATTTTCAAACAGCCAACTTCAAACAGGCCCAATCAATCAGCATGGCCAATGGCAATTATTATGCAACATCAAAGTAACAACAAGCCAAACACAACAAGTGGAATTTCCTGGACAAAAATTACCATTGCAAAGTAACAGCAAGCATCATCATCAGGTAAAATCATCATGACCAAATATGCCCAGAAATCAACCATATACATATCAATAGCATTAATCATACATCAAACAACAAACGTGCATCAACCAATTTCATTAAATCCTTTCCAGCCAAGCAAATCGAGCAGAGTTTACCATGAACACAGAAAAATGAAATTCAACTTTCTTTCAATAGAATCAGCCATTTAACATGATGTAATTTGCAATGGACTCAGGGATGCATACTCTACCAAAAACATACCATGGATTGAAGGAATGGGAAGGTCGAAAAACTTACTTGGTTGTGAAGGAAAAGTGAATCAGTGGCTCTTTGCGTGTGATAGCTTGAAACAGGTGAAGACTCTAGCTCTAAATGATGGATGATGAACTTGTTTCAGCTCACACTTGCTTGGATACGACCAAATCAATTTCTGCCATGACTGTTCTTTGAGAAAAACCAGAGCACAAAATGTGGTTTCCAGCAAGGTTTTGAGGTTGCAACAGGCTCTCAACTGATGTCCAGATGAGGAATGATGGAGAAGGGCTCGAGGGTTTTTTGTTGTTTTGCTCTGAAAGTCTCAATCTGCCAAAACTGCAAGAAGGAGAGGATGAATGTGTTTTTTCGTGGAGGCTGCAGTCTAGGGTTCCACAAATGTCAGAAAAATGCATTTATATTGTCTGTTTAAAGTTGGTTTAGAGAATGATAATCTTGCTTAACTTAAAAATGTGGTTTTTGCCTTTTTGCTAAATGTGTACAAGTGAAGATTGGAGGGTGTGTTTTGGCACAATTTTGGGCTTATAACCAGGCTGTAGACAGACCACATTGCTGCTGCTTTGATTGTACATGTGAAAACTGTACTGGTTTTGCTTTTTTTTGAACCAACATGCATAAAAGTGCCAACTTTGCATTTTGATTCAAAATGATGGGAAAATGGTGATATGATGATGGTTTTGGACTTTGAGCAAATTACAAATAATATATGAAACATTTCCCAATTGGCAAAAATGAGAAAAAAGTCCTAAATCAAAAAGTCAACTATGAGTCAAACCTTGAATTTTTAAAGGAATTGGTCCAAAAATGCCATTTTGATTGGCAAGGTTTTAGATCATGAAATTTATATTTTTGGAAAGAGGATGAAAAATGTGATGTGTAGGAAAAAACCCCACCAAATTTGGCCTTATGGTTTGAGAGATATGGCCTGTTGAAGTTCAAAAATTGGTGAAAATGATTTGATCATATCTTGACAACCACACATGGGATTTTGATGTTCTTGGACTTTTTGAAAATGGGAAGACAAGATCTTCAACTTTCATGTTGGGCAAAAATTCATTTGAAGCTTGTATCATGATGTAAGTTTAAGATCAAGAAGTTTCCATTTTTGGCAGTTGAAATTACAGGTCCACTTTCTATTTCTGGAAAATTTTCTGATTGGCTTGATTTTCTTCCATGATGAGGCTAAACATGATATATGAGACTTATACAAGCATGAAGGAACTCCTTCAGATCAATTCTATCCATCAAATCACTGATTAAATCAACTGTTGACCAAGGTTGACTGTCTGTTGACTTTTCTAGGGTTTTGGACTGATTGAACTTCTTCTGATGAGTTCCAAACCCTAAATCCTTGAGAACTTGACTTCAAATGATGTCACAAGATGTATGAACCTTTGATTAGTGATCATGGTGCCCAAATTCTGCAAGAATGGCCACCATCCATTGCTTTGACTGACTGTTGACTGATCTTGACCTAATTGCTGATGACTACTTTATCTGCAAGCAAAAAGGTTAGACTGACAATATTTTTGTACTTTTTGAATGATAAACATATGAAAGCAAAGATATACAAATGCAAAGTATGCTTGGTGATCAAGAAATGAACCTACAAGGCAATCTACCCACTAAGAGGAAAGCAAAGGCATGCATTGATCCTTGAGGTCATGATATGAATGATATGGGCCATGAGGGATCTTTAGGGCCCAAAATTGGGGTCTTACAGGACCGTCGTCAGTTTAGACCTTTATCATTTGTGTGGATTACCATCAGGCATGTTGACGGAATTCACTTGCTTGTATTTCCTTTCTGTTTCTAAAGGATTGTGTTTGACTTGTATCAGACTTGATGTATGACTCTCGCACATATGGTGCACTTTTGATATGCGGTGGTTATTTTCATTCAGTGATCGATCGTCAAGCTTTATTTGCTTTGCTTCACTCACACAACACACACATGGTTGGGTGGTATCTTTGATAAATCATAATTCTCTGCACTGTATGATAAAATCAATCGATAAATGTCTGAATATTACTGCCGGATTATTATCTGTCTCGATGAAGCCAGGATCGAAAGACAGAGTGTTCCTCATATGGATAGACATTGCATTCATGCATGAATCATAATAACTTGTCTTCTGTTTTGCAGGTGTCAGTTTCTAACGTGCTTGATTGTTTTAGGAATCATTGCTCGTGCGCGTAGAGTCATTCCCTTGCACGCAACCCGTCCACACAGATACTTTACCAGACGCAACACACCCAGGCTGATGGATCTACCCAATGCAGATATTCTCGAGCTGAAGGAGAAAATGAATGAACTGATCAATGTCATGCAAGGGTTTGCCGTGGGGCAAAAAGCACTTGCTGATGAAGTGGAGAAGCTCGAGCGGGCTTCGGCTGCCAACAGTGGTGTTAATTTAGAGGGTGTTTCCAACCATGGCCTTGGTGGTTCCAGGGATGGGGGAGATCTCGGAAAGAAGACAACTGCTGGCGTGGTGATCAACAGTGGGGGTGGTTTTGGTGTTGCCACAGGCGGTAGACTGGGTCCAACGGGCAATAATCTGAAGGACAGCCTGTTTCCTCCTTTCTTCGGGGCTGAGGAGGATAAAGAGGAAGACAGAGAAGCAGATCAGTTCTCCATGTTGAATGAACAGTTTGGGCAGTACGGTGTCCAACCACCAAACAAAGAGATTCAGGTGCTGGCGGAGAAAATCAGGGCTCTTGAAAGCTATGCTACTCCAGGGGTTGTCAATATGTCTAATATGGGGCTGGTTGATGGGATTGTGATCCCGCAAAAATTTAAAGCGCCTGCATTTGACAAATACAATGGGAGTTCTTGCCCGGAAACCCATCTCCAGGCCTTCGTCCGTAAGATTTCTGCTTATACGATGGACCAGAAGCTATGGATGTATTTCTTCCAGGACAGTCTGTCTGGGGGGTCCTTGGAATGGTACACTAAGTTAAGGTCGTCTGATATCAAGAGCTGGCAGGATCTTGGTGATGCATTCTTTAAGCAATACCAATTTAATGCTGATATGGCTCCTAGCCGTACCCAATTGCAGGGTATGTCTCAGAAGCCTAATGAAGGGTTTAAGGAATATGCACAGAGGTGGAGGGAGCTGGCTGCCCGAGTCCAGCCTCCGTTGGTGGATAGAGAAATGTTAGATCTGTTTATGGGTACCCTTCAGGGGACCTTTGCTGAAAGAATGGTTGGATGCTCGGTTACCTACTTTGCTGATATAGTGGTGGCCGGAGAAAGAATTGAAAGTTGGTTAAAGATGGGAAAGATACAGGGTAATGCTTCGTCATCTGGATCGAAGAAGCCCTTTGGGAATGGCCAGAGAAAGAAGGAGGGTGACACCAGCGCTGTGTATGCCCAGAGGGGACAGAGTAGGGAGCGTTACTACCAGCACACTGCTGCGGTAACAATTCCTGCTGATAATCAACAACAGCAACAGCAACAACAACAACCGCAACAACAACGACAGCCATTTCAACAGAGACCGCAGAGGGCCGGGTATCAAGTAAGAGGACGAATGAATGATCGTCAATTTGATAGGCCGCCTGTGACCTATTCATTCTTGCTGAAGAAGTTGAAGGACTTGGGGTTGGTTCAACTGAGAACTTTGGCTCCGGTGAGACCCGACCAAAGGCCTCCCAGCTACGATGAGAACGCCAAGTGCGAATTCCACTCAGGTGCTCCAGGACACAACGTAGAAAACTGTAAAGCTTTTAAGCATGTGGTCCAGGACTTAGTGGATTCTAAGGCAATCAACTTTGCACCATCTCCAAATGTGAATGCTAATCCCATGCCCACGCATGGTCAAATGGGGGTGAATGCAATTTCGGAAGAGGGCAAAATCAGGCTGATGAATGTGGATCAGTTGAAGACTCCGTTGGCTGGGATCAAAAGACGACTGTTGAAGAATGGGGTCTTTCCGGGTTGTGATAACTGTTGTGCTGCGTGCACTGTTGCTCTTGACGGGTGTGTATTGCTGAGGGAGGCTGTCCAGAGGCTGATGGATGAGGGAAGACTCCGATTTGAGAAGGTTGATTTGGTGAAGGAAGAGGTCTCCACCATAACCATCTATTTCGATCCGGTTGATTTGTCAACGCTGGCCGATGCGGCTCCAGTTACTATCACGGTACCTGGGCCAATTCCTTATGACAAAGATGACGTCGTGCCATGGCATTATGGTGGAGAAGTCTATTGTAATGGGGAGAGGCTGGAAGATCAAACTGCAAGTGAAACCACCGTTTCAAAGGTGGATAATGCCGGACCCAGTGGTTCCACTCGCAGTGGAAGGTTGTTTGCACCAGATACTTTGAGGAATAGAGAGGGAGAAAGAGAGAAGAAAGATAAGGCCGAGGATTTAGTCAGGGCAAGAGGGAAACAGGTGGTGAACGAGGGTACTCCCGTGGTGACACCGGCGCCTGGTGGGTCGGAGAGAGAACTTGATGATGAAGCTGAAGAATTTCTGAGGATCATCAAGAAGTCCGAGTACAAGCTTGTTGACCATCTGCAGCAGACGCCATCCAAGATTTCAATCCTGTCATTGTTGCTGAGCTCAGAGGGGCATAGAGAGGCTTTGCTGAAAATATTGAAGAGAGCCTATGTTCCTCAAGAGATCACGATCAATCAGTTGGAGACAGTGGTGTCAAATGTCAATGCCAGCCATGGGCTGGGTTTCACTGATCTTGATTTGACGATGGATGGGCGTAATCATAATAGGGGCTTACACATTGCAATGGAGTGTAAAGGAGCAGTGCTTTCACACGTGTTGGTTGATACCGGCTCCTCTTTAAATGTGTTGCCAAAGAAAGCCCTGGCGAAGCTGGACTGTGAAGGGTTGATCTTGAGGCCCACTGACCTGGTGGTGAGAGCCTTTGATGGTTCTAAGCGGGCTGTGTTTGGGGAAGTGGAGCTCCCCGTGAAGATCGGGCCCGAGGTGTTCAAGTCGGTATTCTATGTCATAGATATTCAGCCGGCATACAGTTGCCTATTGGGTCGCCCATGGATCCATGCTGCTGGGGCAGTAACTTCGACTTTACACCAGAAGCTGAAGTATATCTGGGACGGGCATGTAACACCCCAAAATTTGCCATCCTCATTCATGCATTCATTTTTTAGGCCATTTAGTATTTCATATTACATTGCATCATGTCAATCAGAATTAGCTCCAAGAAGCTTGAACATCATCCAGGAAGTTCTGACACAACTCCTTCATCATTTTGTTGTTGAGATTAGAACCATTATCAGTAATGATTCTTTCGGGAATCCCATAGCGACAAATGATTTCTTTCTTGATGAAACGGGCAACCACATGTCTGATGACATTCGCAAACGACGCTGCTTCGACCCACTTGGTGAAATAGTCGATGGCAACAAGGATGAAGCGATGCCCATTGGAAGCAGTCGGCTCAATCTTTCCAATCATGTCAATGCCCCACATAGCAAACGGCCATGGCGAAGTCATCACATTCAGAGGATTTGGCGGCACATGCACCTTATCAGCATAAATCTGGCATTTATGACACTTCCGAGCATATTTGAAGCAATCTGATTCCATGGTCATCCAATAATAACCCGCTCTCAACAATTTCTTAGCCATTGCATGTCCGCCGGCATGAGTACCGAAGGAACCTTCATGAACTTCCTGCATTAACATGTCCGCCTCGTGTCTGTCCACGCATCTGAGCAAAACCATGTCGAAGTTCCTCTTATACAGCACATCGTCTTTGTTCAAGAAGAAACTGCCTGCCAATCTTCTCAAAGTCTTTCTGTCATTGTTGGATGCCCCTGCAGGGTACTCTTGATTCTTCAGAAAGCACTTGATATCGTGATACCAGGGCTTGTCATCGACTACCAGTTCAGCAGCAAACACATACGCGGCCCTGTCAAGGCGCATCACATCGATCCTGGGAGCATGGTTCCAACGAATTACCTTGATCATGGAGGATAGAGTAGCAAGTGCGTCTGCCATCTGGTTCTCATCACGAGGTATATGATATAATTTTCACCAAGTGGGTCGAAGCAGCGTCGTTTGCGAATGTCATCAGACATGTGGTTGCCCGTTTCATCAAGAAAGAAATCATTTGTCGCTATGGGATTCCCGAAAGAATCATTACTGATAATGGTTCTAATCTCAACAACAAAATGATGAAGGAGTTGTGTCAGAACTTCAACACGGGTACCGTTCGCCTTGCATGGGTACCGTACTTCAGTACGTTCGTCGATTGGGGCAACCCCTTACTCTCTGGTGTATGGTATGGAAGCAGTCCTACCTGTTGAAGTGGAGATTCCTTCTCTAAGAGTCCTGTTGGATGTCAAGTTAGACGAAGCCGAATGGATTCGGACAAGGTTCAATGAGTTGAGTCTTATCGAAGAGAAGCGAATGGCAGCCATTTGTCATGGGCAGTTGTATCAGAGTCGGATGAAGAGAGCCTTTGATCAGAAAGTGCGTCCTCGTTGTTTCCAAGTCGGAGATTTAGTGTTGAAAAGGATCCTTCCTCCTCAGACAGATCACAGGGGCAAGTGGACTCCTAACTATGATGGACCGTATATTGTCACCAAGGTTTTTGATGGTGGGGCCTTAATGCTTGCAACTATGGATGGTGAAAACTTCACTTCCCCTGTGAACTCAGACGCAGTTAAAAAATACTTCGCATAAAATAGACCCGCTGGACAGTAAAAAGAATAGTCCAGGCAAAAATGGGCATCCCGACGAACCAAGAAAATGAAAAGGTTCGGGCAAAAATTAGGGATTAAAAATGAAAAGATCGTACACCCGGTAAGTTGAAAACCTGAAAAGGCAACTTAGGCAAAAATGGGTATCCCGGTGGATTGAAAACCTGAAAAGGGCGATCCAGGCAAAAGTTAAGGATTAAGCGAATGACCGCATTCTGAGTTAGTTCTGAATCTCATCTCATGTCGATGACTGGAAATTTTCGAAAGGTAGGAAACAGTCCAATCACCTTTTCAGAAGGCTGATCATCTGGAGGATCTTGAAGACGGGCAAGTCATAACAGAATTGGAACCCAATAGAAATCCATTTCACATTGCCATTAGATTAATTTCTGTTTTTATCTTTTGTGCGATTACCTCTTTCCAGGGGTTGCTTCCTGATGTAAATGCCTATTCAGAGGCCATTCAATCAATAAAATCATGTTATTCAGTATATCTCTGTTTTCATTTTCATTTTACTGTTTTGTTTGCAAAAATGACGTCCGAATTTTTGATAAACATTGCATCATGACACATAAGGGCTTTACAGGTACATGCTTAATAAACATTTAAAATTGCTGTAAATTTTAAGTGCTTTGGATCGTCTATTCAGAACAGATACCCTCGGGGCATTTCCTTAAAATCCCCTGCAGATGATCGTGAATATCTTCCCCAGTGAAGTCGCCAACAGACGAATTCGGTGTCTTATCCCTACAGAGCTGATCAGAGTGTTGGATTCTTCAATCCCCAGCAGGTTCTCACCACTGTACTTCCCCAAGCGTTTGTTTCAGGACATACACTCCCCAGTAGAGTTGGCAGTGCCAGACTATATGTCCCCAGCGGAGTTGACAGTGCCAGACTGTATCTTCCCAGCAGAAGTGGCTGCTCCTTAGAGTTCGAGGCCAGATCGATAATCCCAATGCCAGATCCATGGTTTCTTTCCTTGAAGCAGAACCTCGGTACCGTATCAGTATTTGCTTCCCCTGTTGAGTCATCTCTCGCAGATCGTGGTTGCTAGAACCACCGTCGCTTTCCCCAACAGCAGGTTTTCATTGCCGTTCTCTCCCCAGTCAGAGTCTCGGTATTTCGTCATTGCTAGAACACCGTGTGGCGGGTCATTTCCCCACAGGTTTCTTTACGCTGTGCATCTCCCGCAGCCTTGCCAGGGTCCAGAAGATGGTGATCATTTCCCCAGCAGATCCCTTTGCCTCAGCTTGGCATTCTACCCGGCATTTCGCATCCCTGCATGTAGAATCACATTGCATTGCATTCTTCCAAAATCGCGTAACATTTCCATTTTCATGGAGCATTACGCCATTGAAAAATTCAAACATATGCATGTAAAGCATAAAACATTCTCGGTGTCCCAAGTGATAAGCTAGAAGGTGTTTCCAGTACTCAGACTGAAGATTGTTCATGACTTACCTTTATTATCCCCAGCAAGTGTCACTGGCCCATGCGCCGCCTCTATTATCTTTCCCTATTTCTGCCGATGCTGACAGGCATGAAGTTTTTCCGGTATTCAGACCGAAGTGGCATTCAGGCCAATTTTCCGATATTCAGATCGAAGTGGCATTCAGGCCAGTTTTCCGATGTTCAGATCGAAGTGGCATTCAGGCCAGCTTTCCGATATTCAGATCGAAGTGGCATTCAGGCCAGTTTTCCGATGTTCAGATCGAAGAAGTTTCCGACGTTCAGGTCGATGCAACTTGTGGCATTCAGGCCAGTTTTCCGATATTCAGATCGAAGAAGTTTCCGACGTTCAGGTCGATGCAACTTGTGGCATTCAGGCCAGCTTTCCGATGTTCAGATCGAAGAAGTTTCCGACGTTCAGGTCGATGCAACTTTTGGCATTCAGGCCAGCTTTCCGATATTCAGATCGAAGTGGCATTCAGGCCAATTTCCGATATTCAGATCGAAGTGGCGTTCAGGCCAATTTCCGATATTCAGATCAAAGTGGCGTTCAGGCCAATTTCCGATATTCAGATCGAAGTGGCGTTCAGGCCAGTTTCCGATATTCAGATCGAAGTGGCGTTCAAGCTAGTTTCCGGTATTCAGACCGAAGTGGCGTTCAGGCCAGCTTTCCGATGTTCAGATCGAAGAAGTTTCCGACGTTCAGGTCGATGCAACTTGTGGCATTCAGGTCGATTTTCTGATGTCCAGATCGAAGAAGTTTCCGACGTTCAGGTCGATGCAACTTGTGGCATTCAGGCCAAATTTCTGATGTTCAGATCGAAGAAGTTTCCGATGTTCAGGTCGACGCAACTTGTGGCATTCAGGCCAGCCTCTCGGTGTTCAGACCGATATTAATAATCTCATATCTCCCGATGTTCAGATCGAAGTCATTTCCAGTATTCAGACTGATGAGCGGCATTCAGGCCATGGTTATTTCTGTGTTACCATTTATTTTGGTATCCAAGTTAACATTCTTTTTTCGGTATTCAGACAGACTCTCACTGTGCCAGACGGGCTCTTCCCTCGGGACCACTTCTTTGCCGATCCTGATAGGCATTGTTACTTCACTTCACTTCAGTGCAAATTTTTGGGCTTTTATTGTATTCAATCCCTTGATACCTCGAAAGCACAAAGGCCGCTGCTATCTTCTTTCCAGGTCTCTAGTTGATTGAATAGGGGCAGCTGTAACACCCCAAAATTTGCCCTCCTCATTCATGCATTCATTTTTTAGGCCATTTAGTATTTCATATTACATTGCATCATGTCAATCAGAATTAGCTCCAAGAAGCTTGAACATCATCCAGGACACTTTGTGGGTTTTATTCAAACGATCAGTCAACACAAGGAAAAGACTTGAGGTACTACCAACAGGACCAAATGGGGCCTATTCACCGTACAAATCGCCAAGCTGGAAGAAGCAAGAATCTGCTGCTGAGCTGTCATGCTCGCTAGGCGAGCAGATGCTTCGCCTAGCGAAGAGCACTGTCATGCTCGCTAGGCGAACAGATCCTTCGCTAGGCGAAGGGCGCGCATTTCAGGAAATAACATAAAAGCTTTGGGCTTGAGCTGACCTCATTCTAAGCCCACAAGTCCACGAAAATCAGCTATAAATATAAGAGTTTCAGTAGAGGACTGGACACTGGGAAATAGACTTGGAGTTTCATTTGGAGAAAGATCTTGAGAGAAGGAAACCTAGGAACTACTCTGCAGCGACCTTCAGGCAGCCCTGAGAAGTTCACTCCGCCTCACGTAAACCCTAACGTTACCTTGCCAATCCAGCCGTGTCGTTCAATTCCAATCGGTCTCTCATCAGGTATGCCTTTGTTCCTCTTACTTTATGCCTTGAATTTGAATACTATGAATGTATGAGGTAACATCAGGTTTTGCCCACGGGTTTATATTTGTGTATGAATATGTGAGTAATGCCTTGAATGTTTAATAATTTCGTTTATGAGATGAATGCCATAGGGTTTGGAATCCTTAACATCGGACTGTTATCAATGAGAAACCCGAAACCCGCAGGCGCTCGCTAGCCGCTTCGCTAGGCGAGCACGCAGCGAAGCTTCGCTAAGCTTTCGCTAGGCGATGCAGTCGCGAATATGACAGCATTCGCTCTTTTTGTTCTGTTTTGTTCTAACCTGTCTTTGTGTTGCCACGACATTGTTTTCCCTGGATTTCATCTTGTTTGTCTAACCTTTCTGTTGAGTTTTCGTGAGGGCTCACATACTCTTGCAGGGATACCATCCGGAGGTCTATTCCGATTACCCGTACTGACTGGTTTTCTTTGATGGTGTTAGCTTGGGAGGATTTCAGGGTTGCTTATCCTTTAATCGTTGTAGCTTCGGATCTTTATCCGTGTGGTACTTTTACTTCTTCCCCTTATTTTGCCGCTTTCTTAGCTGGAAGACCTCAATAGGAGGCAATGTTTGAGCCCCTTGGTGGCATTTTACTTTAAGATACATGTTTTGTGTGGTGTGATCGTTTCCCCATAGGATGCGAGGCTTCGTATAGTCTCCCGTCTGCATGCCAATTAAGGTAGCACTGTTCCTCCGCCTAGGACTTCCTTTCTGCATGAGCGTTCCTAAAACGCAAACACCTCAACGCTCGTTTACTCCTTCTACTACAGGCGAGTAAGTCTCCAAAGGTCGAGCATCCGGTAGATTGCGTAGTGACGTCGTTCGTCCAAAACCCACTCCATAACCCCGTAGTTAGCCGAACTACGGCTTGCTCTGATTCTCATTCCCAATGAGATACGTAGGCATAAGACGCGATGTCTTAGCGAGCACACTCCTCCCCAACCCATAGGTCAGCCGAGCTACGAAGACTCTGATTCTCATATTCAGATGAGATACGTATGCAATGGATGCGACATCCGTGCGAGTCATTTTCCTTTAACTCCTCTTTTAGCAAATAGTACATTAGATAAACACACACCCTTTAGACGAGAACAACAAAAGTGGATCCCGTAGAGTACTACGGATGCGTAGGGGTGCTAATACCTTCCCTTCGCATAACTGACTCCCGAACCCAAGATTTGGTTGCGAGACCTCGTCTTGTCCTTTCCTTTTTTCAGGTTTACTTCGAGCGTTTCCTTTCCCTCCTTTGGGATAAATAACGCACGGTGGCGACTCTTCTGCCCTTTTCTTTCGCCGGTTGTTTTTTTCGCACACTGTATTTTTCAGGCTGCGACAGGGCAGGTCGTCACAATCTGTGGAGAAGAAGACATCTTCGTCAGCCACCTATCATCGTTCAAATACGTGGAAATGGACGGTGAAATTGTTGAGACACCGAGTCAAGCATTCGAAACCGTCAAGGTGGAGAATGCTCTTTTTGCCAAAGAAGAGGAGAAGCCGTCCATTTCTTCGTACAAGCAGGCTGCTGAGGTGGTGAAGAGTGGAGAAGCTCCCGGTTGGGGGAAGATGATGGACGTCACCGCCAAGAAAGACCGATTTGGAGTAGGTTATCAGCCGGGCCGAGGCTCGTATGGACAGGGCAGAGGACGTCGTCCGTCATTCACGTTCACCAGTGCTGGAATGCTGGATCCAGATCACATCTGTATGGTGGGTGAAGAGGTCGACAGTGATTACGAGATTGATTAATGGATAAATCCGTGCGTACCAGGGATGGAAGTCCAGAACTGGAAGGCTGAAAAGATCATCACTGTCACTCTACTTGAAGAGTAATATTTTCTGTTTTCAATTTTATTTGCATGGAAGCCATACGTTTTGCCCAAAACGTAATGGTTCATTGTAAGGGCCACCTCATGTTTCATTTTGCAATACTTGCATCATTAATAAATGGATGTTTTTCAATTAAAAGTGGTGTTCCCTGTTTTTCATTTATTTTTGCAGTTTAATAAAAAACAAAAATAAATGGCAATGTTTATTTTCATTTTCTTTTCAATTTGTCTCGCTCCGGTTCTAAAGCAGTACATGAATCAACATTCATGCAGATGCGATCATTCGCCGGATCTCATTGATAACAATCCTGTTACACCCTCATATGACTTCGACAATCTGATCTATCATGCCAAAGAAGAAGGCGAAGAAGATTGTGAACTGCCGGATGAATTAGCCAGGTTGTTGAAACAAGAGGGGAAGGTGATTCAGCCGCACGAGGAGCAAGTTGAGATTGTGAATCTGGATACCAAGGAGGGCAGGAAAGAAGTGAAAATCGGGGTTGCGTTGGAGGAAGGTGTCAAGAGCAGAATGGTAGCCTTGCTGAAAGAGTATGTTGATATCTTCGCCTGGTCTTATCAAGATATGCCAGGGTTGGATACCGATATTGTTGTACACAAGTTACCATTGAAAGCAGATTGTCCTCCAGTGAAGCAGAAGTTGCGCAGAACCCGACCTGAGATGGCCATGAAAATTAAAGAGGAGGTTCAGAAGCAGTTGGGTGCTGGTTTCCTCGCTGTCACTAATTATCCACCTTGGGTCGCAAATATTGTGCCGGTCCCGAAGAAGGATGGGAAGGTGAGAATGTGTGTGGACTACCGGGATTTGAACAAAGCTAGCCCGAAGGACGATTTCCCGCTACCTCACATTGATGTGTTGGTAGATAATACAGCTCAGTTCTCGGTGTTTTTCTTCATGGATGGCTTTTCTGGCTATAATCAAATCAAAATGTCGCCAGATGATATGGAGAAAACAACGTTCATCACACCGTGGGGCACTTTTTGTTATAAGGTGATGCCATTTGGTCTCAAGAACGCCGGTGCTACTTATCAGAGAGCCATGGTGACTTTGTTTCATGATATGATTCATCATGAAATCGAATGCTATGTTGATGACATGATAGCAAAGTCCCAAACAAAGGAGGGACATTTGGTAGATCTGGCCAAGTTATTTGACCGGCTGAGACAATTCAGACTGAGGTTGAATCCGAATAAGTGCACTTTCGGAGTGCGTTCCGGTAAATTGCTGGGGTTTATTGTGAGTGAAAGAGGAATCGAGGTTGATCCTGCTAAAGTAAAAGCAATACAAGAAATGCCTGAGCCGAGAACAGAGAAGGAGGTTCGTGGTTTCTTAGGTAGATTGAACTACATTTCACGGTCCATATCTCATCTAACAGCCACGTGTGAACCTATATTCAAGTTGTTAAGAAAAGATCAAACGGTCAGGTGGAATAATGATTGCCAAGCGGCATTTGAAAAGATAAAAGAGTATTTGCAGGAGCCTCCGATTCTGATGCCTCCTGTGGAGGGACGACCGTTAATTCTATACTTGACGGTCCTCGAAGGGTCTATGGGGTGTGTATTGGGGCAGCATGACGAGTCTGGTCGAAAAGAGCATGCCATATACTACCTTAGCAAAAAGTTTACCGACTGTGAAACAAGATATTCACTGCTCGAGAAAACTTGATGTGCTTTGGTCTGGGCTGCTCGCCGACTGAGGCAGTATATGCTGGTTCATACCACTTTATTGATTTCCAAGATGGATCCAATCAAGTATATTTTTGAGAAGCCAGCATTGACCGGACGGGTTGCGAGATGGCAAATGATTTTGACCGAATATGATATACAGTATACCTCTCAGAAAGCAATCAAGGGGAGTGTATTGTCTGATTACCTCGCCCAGCAACCCATTGAGGATTATCAACCGATGAAGTTTGAATTCCCTGATGAGGACATCATGTTTCTCAAATCGAAGGATCGTGAGGAACCAATCCCGGAGGAGGGGCCTGACCCTGAATCCGAATGGATTTTGATATTTGATGGGGCCGTTAACGTGAATGGTAGCGGAGTTGGTGCTGTTTTGGTTACGCCGAAAGGGTCCCATATTCCTTTTGCTGCCCGGCTAACATTTGAGTGCACCAACAACGTGGCTGAATACGAAGCTTGTATCTTGGGGATTGAAGAGGCGATTGATTTGAGGATCAAGAACCTTGTTATATATGGAGACTCAGCTTTGGTTGTGAATCAGGTTAACGGGAAATGGTATACGCATCAATCTCATTTAATTCCATACCGGGACTATACGAGGAGATTGTTGACGTTTTTCACCAAGGTGAAAATGCATCATGTGCCTAGAGAAGAGAATCCTTTAGCAGATGCTTTGGCTACTTTGGCCGCCTTGATTAAGGTGCAGTGGTGGAATCAGTTCCCCAGTGTTGAGGTGGGACGTCTGGATAGACCGGCTTATGTGTTTGCTGTTGACACAGCGCCTGAGGATGGGAAGCCGTGGTATTACGATATCAAGCGCTATTTGGAAACCCAAGAGTATCCTGAGGGAGCATCCAAGAAGGACCGAAAGACTCTGCGGAGGTTGGCCATGGTGTTCTACTTGAATAAGGACGGGGTTTTGTACAAGCGTAATTTTGATTGGGTTTTGCTCAGATGTGTTGATGATAAAGAAGCAAGCCAATTGATGAAAGAGGTTCACAAGGGGTCGTTCGGTACCCATGCCAGTGGGAATGCAATGGTGAAGAAGCTGCTGAGGGCAGGTTATTACTGGATGACAATGGAGGCCCAATGTTTCAATTTCGTGCGGAAGTGTCATAAATGCCAGATTTATGCTGACAAGGTGCACGTGCCTCCAAATCCATTGAGTTTGATGTCGTCTCCGTGGCCGTTTGCTATGTGGGGCATTGATATGATCGGAAAGATTGAGCCTACGGCTTCGAATGGGCACCGGTTCATATTAGTGGCTATTGATTACTTCACTAAGTGGGTGGAAGCGGCCTCTTACGCAAATGTGACTAAACAGGTCGTTGCCAGATTCTTGAAGAGAGACATCATTTGCAGATATGGGGTTCCCGAGAGAATCATTACTGATAATGGTTCTAATTTGAACAACAAGATGATGGCAGAACTGTGCCGGGAATTCAAGATTGAGCATCACAATTCTTCTCCTTATCGTCCGAAGATGAATGGGGCGGTTGAGGCAGCTAATAAGAATATAAAGAAGATTGTGTAGAAAATGGTCGTGACCTATAAGGATTGGCATGAGATGTTGCCGTTTGCATTGCATGGGTATCGAACCTCAGTGTGTACGTCTACTGGGGCAACGCCATTCTCACTCGTGTATGGGATGGAAGCGGTGCTACCGGTTGAGGTTCAGATTCCTTCTTTGAGAGTCCTGATGGACGTAAAATTGAAAGAGGCTGAATGGGTAAGAACTCGGTATGAAGAGTTGAGCCTGATTGAGGAAAAGAGGCTGGCGGCCATCTGCCATGGGCAGTTGTACCAGCAGCGGATGAAGCGTGCTTTTGACCGAAAGGTGCGACCTCGGGTATATCACGTGGGAGACATGGTGTTGAAAAGGATCCTTCCTCCTCAAAACGATCGTAGGGGCAAATGGACACCCAATTATGAAGGTCCATTCGTGGTCAAGAAGGTTTTCTCTGGCGGAGCCTTGTTGTTAACGACCATGGATGGTGAGGATTTTCCATCCCCTGTGAATGCGGACGCAGTTAAAAAATACTTCGTATAAGAGACCCGCTGGACGAAAAGAATAAAATAGTCCAGGCAAAAATGGGCATCCCGGCGAACCAAGAAAAAATGAGAAGGTTCGGGCAAAAATTAGGGATAAAAAGGAAAAAAACTGTACACTCGGCAAGTCGAAAACCTGAAAGGGCGGCTTGGGCAAAAAAGGGTATCCCGGTGGACTGAAAACCCGAAAGGGCGGTCCAGGCAAAAGAGGGATTGAAACGAACAACTGCGTCTAGCATGATCCTTTGTACTTTGGATATGACACGGATAATCCCCGACAGGGATCGGTCTGAAGCGTCTTGTTCAGAAGGCGGAAAGTGCGGAGAGTCTGAGGACATATGGGGTGTAACTGAGTTGGAACTGGATGATATCGTGGTTTCACATTGCCATTAGGATAGATTTTCCTTTTGTGCGCAATTACCTCTTTTCAGGAATTGCTTCCTTTGTATTGCTCAGTTATGAGCCACACCTTTTAATCAATAAAATGCATATTCAGTCAAATAATTTTGTTTTTGTTTTCATTACCGCTTTGATTGCAAAAAAATCCAAGTGTTTGTGATAAAGAATCTTTGCATTTTAAGACATACAGGTCCCTTCCAATGCATGTTTATAAGATTGAAAACTTGAAATCTTATTCGGAAGGTTGAGTGACCCAAGTGTTGAAATTTTGGCATACATGGGGCACGTTTTTATCTAATGATCTCTTTTGCAGGTGCTGTTAGATATTTTCACTCACTTGCAGGTTGTGATGTGAAGTTTTGACAAAGAGATCCCCGTGGGGTCCAATCAGGGACAAGGCGTTGAAGAATGGTGAAAAGACGGCGAGGGATGACGACGATCCTGGATATTAACCAAGAAGACTCTTCAAAGTCTGAGGACTGGAAAGTTTGTATAAATCCAAGGAGTTCGATCTCCGTCGAGTACGGAGGAATCGAGAATACAAGGTGATGAATCAGAAAAGTCCAGACGGGTTTGGGAGTTCTCAAAAGTGGAAAGTTGACACTGGAGTTGGATGGTGAATACCAGGGTTCGACGAGTTGACAGGTGTTCTGTGCCAGATATTCCTTGTTTCCCCAAGCAGAGTTGGGATTGTTACCTCCTCAGCAGATTCAAGGTCAGTGTCTTCCCAAGCTGGGTCGGGATGGTTATCTCCCCAGCAGGTTTTAGATCGGTGTTTCCTCAGCAGCCAGGCCTGAAGTTTGCTATTTCCCCAGCGGAGGTGTCTGTGGGTAGTTGTTTTCCCCGCAGAGTGCGTTGGTGGTTTCGTCCCCAACGGAGTCCCCAAGTGGATCGGGTGCGGAGGAGGTTATCCCTAGTGAGGGTGGTCCTTTCCCCAGCTGCAGCGTTATTCCCTAGCAGGGTGGAGATTGGAGTGTTGTCGAGTTCCTCCACGGAGTGCCTCGAGCTCCCCAAAAGAATCCCTTGAGGGGGATACTTTTTTTATGCATTCATCATGTAGATAAGCATAGCATATTGCATAGCTAATTGCGTAGCATTTCCATGATTATGGAGCATTGCGCTAAAAAATCAGGCATCAGCATTGCAAGCATAAGCTAGTCTCAAGCCGTGGTTACTGTTTGAGAGGTGGTTTCGCCAGAGGGTGAAGAGGTTACTCTGAGGAGTTTGGCATCATGATGTCAGACCCATAATATTCCCCAGTAGTGTGATATTGGAGGAGGAGTTTCTGTCGGGCGAAGATGGAGATAAAAATAAAAAATCAAGGGAAGTTTTGAGGTTTCAGGAAAAGTGAAAAGAGAAAAATCCCCAGCTGAGCGTGAATTGTTCGTTTGCTAGGGTCGAATAGAGGATAGCATACTCATGGCTTGTTATCCCCAGCTTGGGTCGTTGGCATGCGTGCCGCCTCATTTATCATTGTCCCTTATTTCTGCCGATGCTGACAGGCATGAAGAGTTTTTCGGGTATTCAGACCGTTGCGGCATTCAGGCCAGGTTTCCGGTGTTCAGGCCGAGGTGGGTATTCAGACCAGTTTCCGATTCTCAGATCGAAGAAGCTTCCGAAGTTCAGATCGATGCAGCTTGCGGCATTCAGGCCAGGTTTCCGGTGTTCAGGCCGAGGTGGATTTTCAGACCAGTTTCCGGTTTTTAGATCGAAGAAGTTTCCAACTATCAGGTTGAAGTACTTGTGGCATTCAGGCCAATCTCCCGGTATCCAGACCGAAGTGGTACCCAGACCGAAGTGGTATCCAGACTGAAATGGCATTCAGGCTAGTTTTTCGGGCATTCAGGCCAATATCTCGGTCTTCAGACCGACATCAATACTCTCATGTTCCGATGCTCAGTATTCAGACTGATGAGCGGCGTTCAGGCCATGATGGTTCCTGTGTTACCATTTATTTTGGTATCCAGGTCAAATTTCTTTTCGGTATTCAGGCCAACGTTCTCCGTACCAGACGGATTCTTCTTTTTGAGATTGCTTCTTTGCCGATTCTGCTAGGCATTGTTAATTATTTTCCCGCAGAGTGCAAGTTGTTCGTCTGTTCTTGGTATTCAATCACTCTTTACCCTGATCATCTGAAAGCCGAGGCTATTCATATCGACAGGTTCACAGTGGATTGAATAGGGGCAGCTGTAACACCTCAAAATTTGCCCTCCTCTTCTTGGGACTAGCTTAGCATATTGCATTTCATTTTGTAGGACATTAGGCATTACATATTGCATATCATGAGAGAATAAGCAAGTCATCCTCCTAGGTCTTTCTCAGAAGATGAAGAGGTTAAGAGAGGCAAGCCTGAGGGTCTCATAAATTGATAACTAATCATCTGAGGTTTGTGCTTCAATTAGGGTTTCTTGGTTCCTCAAGGAGGTTGGGTATTATCTTGGTTGAGATGGTACCTCATCATCATCATGGCTCATTATTTTTGATCAGATTCCTTGGGATTAGGGTTTTGACCTTTGGTCAACCCTAATCAGTGGCATTCTACCAGTCAGGGTTTTTTTTAAGGAGATGAGGTCTTTATTGAGATGGAGATCATCATATGGTTTTATTGAGCTTGTATAAGCTGGTTTTATTGAGCTTGTATAAGCTAGGGTTTCATTTTGGAGCCATTTCATCAAGTGTTGAAGGCTCAAAGTCCACAGTGCATGACCAAGTCAACTGCAAAGTCAACTGTGGATTTGGAGGTGGGAAGTGGTTAGAGATGCTTCATTCATGTTCAAACAAGTCTCATTTGACATTTCAAACATCAACATTGAATAATTTGAAGTCAAGTCAAGACTTTCCCAAAATAGCAAGTGACCTATAATTTTGAACTTTCCAAAAATGGAAAGGTTTTGGACCAACTTCAACTCAAGATTAAATCATCAAGAAAGCTTCAAATGAAATCTTGTCCAACATGAAAGTTTAATATCTTTCTCTCCCATTTCCAAAAAGTCCAAGATCATGAATTTCTCATGTGTGGTTGAGGAGATATGGTCCAATCATGGCAAAGTGTGTTTGAAAGTTCAAATGAGCATAACTTTCTAACCAAAGCTCCAAAATGAGTGGTTCTTTTTGCATTTTGATCCTCATAACATGTACTTTCCAAGCATATCATTACATGGCATGAAATCTCATTGCATGATCATTGGTTCACTCATGAAGATTTGTGAAGAAAAATTGCTAAGACCATTTTGGATGATTGCATGCATACAAAACCAATCCTAGAGCTTGCATGGGATGTTTTTAAGTGGATTTGGGCCAGGAATTGGTACTGTTCACGTGCTCCTCATGCATGGGAGGTGAAAATACCAATTAGTGCAAACACTTCATAAGTTGTTAATCACATTTGCATTGAGCTTAAGCTGGTTTTAAACATGATTAGTAGGAAGTATAAATGGATAATCATAACTGTTTTTTGTCATTAGCAACATTTCAGATCTAGAATCACAAAATCATCAAAATTCTTCTCTCAATGTTTTCTTGCAATTCTTCACACAAGAAGCATTTCTTTTGATTGATTCATGATGCTGAAGCATTTTTGAGAAGATTTGAACGTGAATTCAAGGCAAATCGTGGCATATTTGTTCAGATTCATAGCTTGAAGGTTCCATGGTGATTCCAAAATCTGCTGGATTCATGTGCATTTAAGCTTCCAATTCATCATCAATTACTTCATTAAGCAGTGTGGAGAAGAATTGAAGCATTGCCAGGCCTTGTAGCACGCGATTCCAGTTCTGTTCATCAAGAGGTCAGTTTTTTGATCTCAATAATTCTCAAAATCTTTGTGATATTTGTGTAGATCATGGTTTGGTGATGATGCTGATGTAAAATTCGAGTGAATTGGTGCTGTTTTGACAAAGTTATGTTCAATTAAAGTTTTGATGTCAATTTTTGATTCCTTCGATCTGAACGTGTATTGATGTTTTTGCATGAACTAATTGTTGATCTTGCATGAGCATGGAAGGATGAGTTGATTGATATAGGTTTTCCCATGCTCCCATTCTATTTTATGCTCATGCTAACTTGGTGTGACAATTTGTGTCACACATGTGATTGTTTGAATTATGCTAAGTGATTGCCATGCCTAATGATGTCCAATGCCTCTAATTTTTTGTGTGATGATCATGTTATATGTCCTGTTTACTCATGAATTTTGCCAATATTATTTGAGTCATTTTTTATTTAATGTGCATTTGTTTCTTCTGATGTCTCAATGTGATCACCATTTACATACCTTGCCATGTTTTGCTCATGAAATGAATTTGATTAATGATCTTGATGTGAGACTTTTTGAGTTTTGTTCTTGATTGAATGAGGATGATTCATGTTAAATTTCAAGTTCTGTTTTGAATGTTTGACCCTCTTTTGACCCTAGGCTTTGACCTAGTGGTTTGGACTCACTGTTTGGATTGTGGATTTCAGGTTCAGATGCACATTGCCATGATTGGAGTGGCTCATTCTTTTGAGTTTGATTAATTGGTTGATGTTGGCTAACATTGTGTTGTTTTGTAGGTTTTGAGAACAAATCCCCTTGTGCTTGTGCCTTGCTCATTATTGCCTGATTGCTTTGTCTGTTTATTATTGTCTGATGACTGTTGTCTGTTTGTTTGAACTGTGTACTGATTGTCTGGTTGTTTGCACAGGTACCTTAGTAGCTATAACTCATTGCTTGAGTTGCCTAACTTGGCTTGTGGTTTGCTTACCACCTAGGTATAACTCTCTGACTTCATGTAGTCTGGAAGACCTGTCCTGTTATGTGGGCAGGCACCTGTCTGAAGCTCTCCTTAAGAGGCAATGCTTGTGTTTGTTTATTTTGTGCCAAGCAGGTAAAGACCTCTTAAGAGGCAATTGGCAGATAGAAGGGATGTGCAATCCATCCCCTTCTATTCAGTTGTGTCATTCACTTTGCTCACACACCTTGTGTTGATGCATTGTGGATAATAACCCAAGATCATGTTGTGTCAGTCACTTGTGGAGAAGAGTTCCTACATTCTGAACTCCCACACTTTCATTTGTCTGAAGCTCTCCCAGGCCAGGGATAAGAGCTGTGAGGTCTTACCCTCACTTCTTATTTCATCTGCTTCACCCTAACTCTCAATGTTAGGGTTAAGAGCTAACAACACCCTTTTCCAGTTGGTTTGTTTATCAAGGTCGATATGACCCCTTGACTAAAACCTAACCTTGATTGAGCCAATTGATTGCATATAGTGTGTGCTATTGGTGTTTGTGTTTGATCAGTTGCTGTTTAGGCTAGCTTGCTTCCTGTACAAGTTAGGATAGAAACCTCAACCTAGGGCCATGGTGAATTTACATGATAACTATTAGGCTCGAGTCAGGCTCCCTTCTAGTTTGTCATTTCCCAGTCTCTGGTTAGGTTAGAAGTTCTTTCCCTGCGTAGGGGAACTACGTCGCCCTGATTCTCATACCAGATGAGGTACGTAGGCAGGAGATGAGCTGATCTCTCCGGGCGCCCTTTTTCTTTTTCAACCCTTTGTGTGTGTTGGAGTCTGACGTAAGTCCAGCGATTGGCAGTTAGTTTCCTGTGTCTTGTTTGCTTGTTGGAGTCTGACATAAGTCCAGCGATTGGCAGTCGGTTTCCTTTGTGTGTGTTTGTTGGTTCGGAGTCTGATGTAAGCCCAGCGATTGGCGTTCGGTTTCCATGTTTGCCTGTTTGTGTGGAGTCTGACGTAAGTCCAGCGATTGGCAGTCGGTTTCCTGTGTTGGTTGTGTTTGGCGTGCGTTAGCCGAGCTACGAGTGCTCTGATTCTTCTCTAGTTAGAGAATATACGTATGCATAGGATGCGACATCCTAGCGAACACGTTTCCCCTGTCCCGAACTACGTCGACTCTGATGTTTGTGCAAACAAACTACGTAGGCCCAGGATGCGATATCCTGCCGAGTCTGTTTCTTCTTCCTTCCTGTGTATCCTTCCAGTGTGTGTGCAGTTTGTGAGTAGTTTTAGCAACCTTTCTTCTATTCTTTTGTGCGTGGATCCCGTCAAGTACGACGGATGCGTAGGGGTGCTAATACCTTCCCTTCGCATAACCGACTCCCGATCTCATCTCTCTCTGATCGCGAGACCATGTCTTTTCCAGGTTTACTTCGAGCGTTTCCTTTCCCTCTTTGGGATAAATAACGCACGGTGGCAGCTCTTTTGTTTCGTTTTCCCGCCGGTTTTTCGCGTAATGCGACACCTCTCCATTAAAGGATAATCTTGAAGGTTTACTTTTCAAAATCGAGTTTCAAATCTCCATCTGTTTTGAGATTGAAACTCCAAGAGTCCAGACCATTTCTTGATCCTAATCACTTCCAACAAGCATCTGAAGCAAGGTCAGGCATAATTAGAATCAAGATCGAGCAAGTTTGAAGCTCCATTAAAGGTGAATTTTCAGAAACTTCATCTCTTCGATTCTCCCTCAATTCTTCACCATTCTTTGTGATTTTTGGTTGTCTGAAGTCCTATCAATGTAGGCAAGAAGATTGAGTTATTTTGAGGTCAAATTGAAGCAACTAAGCTCATGATCCTCAAAATTCAAATCCATGTATCTTTTTATATACTTGGAATTGGAAAAAATTGAGGCTTGATTCGAGCTCCTGAGCATTTTTTATTTGAATCCATATCCTTGTTTTTCATTTTGGTGATGGTTGATGGTGGACCAGTCCGATGAGGTCCACTGGAGAAGAAGACCGGAGCCCTAGCTCCGGTGGTGTGTTGTCACACCTCTCAGCCACAAGATCCATCTATTTTGTTTTGATCTCAAACGTCCATTGTGATTACCAAGCCTGCAACGCATTGACTAAGGACCATTGTGGAACGTGCACACTTGGCCATCAGATCTGCCACCTCAATTAACGAGGGAGATTTGATGGCCATTGTTTTTTTGATTTTTTGATTTTTATGTTTAATCCATTTATTTTAATTAATTCATATCAATTTTATTTTTAATCCAAAAAATATGGGACTTTCACCAAATATCTTTAAATATTTTCCTCTTTCATTTTCTGTATTAAAATTATTTTTTGGATTAATTTTGATATATTTTATGAATTAATTGTTTTTGTGCATATTTTTAATTGTTTAAAAATATTTTTGACTTTTCAAAAATTATGAAATTTTTTGTCTAAGGTCCTTTGACCTTGTTTGACCTAGGATAATTCTCTTGGCCATTTATTTGGTGTTTTGAAGAGGTTTTAGGTTTTGGCCAAACTAAATTTAATTTAAATGCATTTTTAATTTGATTTTTAATTGATTAATTGTGTAGAAATTATCTTGAGACATTTTTATTGACTTGTGAAGTTTGACTATGTGTTTGGGCCTTGGTCAAGGTTGATTTGACTTTTGTTGAGTTAAAATCATTGAATTTAGGGGTGTAGCAGGGTATTCGTTACCATTAGAGATATTGACTAAATCCAAGGTAAATCATACAAGTCGAGTCGCCACCGCACTTCTATTTATCCAAAGAAATGGTTAGAAAGCGAACAAAAACCTAAAAGTTTTATCAAATCAAAAACTAGTAAAAATGTCAGAGATCTGGGTAAGGGGGTTGGTTATGCAATTGGAAGGTTTTAAGCACCCAAAACATCCTAGGTACTCCTAGGGAGCCCTTTTCACATTTGTTGTAAGGTTGGTATTTTTGTGAAAAATTTGTTTGTGCAAACATGATTGAAGAGATGAGAAGAGAACATACAAGTTTATTTACATTTTGTGTTTGGATGGATAAACCCATTGCCTACGTACCATCTTAAAAAAGATTAGGATCAAAACCTCGTAGTTCCGGGTAAAAATCTCAAAAATGAGTTAGGGAATTGATTGGTCCAAAAGCCTTAAGGTCTTTTGTTATCCAAGGGAGAAAACTCAACCTAAAGCCACAAATCCACCATGTGAGGATAGCTTCAACATGCTAGTGAGGGGTTAACCCTATAATAAGCATGGAAGACTCATTGTCCATCACTAAGGATATAGGTGAGCATTACATCTTCCTCAAGGATAACTCAAACCTAATAGCTAAAGGGTTATGAAAAAATTGATTAAGAAAGTGGCCATTGAAACCACAAACAGACATTTGAATGGGTTATATTTACCAATGAAAAGTATTTGCAAAAATGGTCAAAGTTGACTTAGAAGTTCAATTCAAGATAAGTATTATGAAAAGAAAGTTTGAAAATCAAAAGCATAAGGCTTAGGTTTCTAATGTTTGAAAAGAAGTGTTAAATGTTTGCACAAAAAGTTTTGGCTTGGGTTAGAGTGGAGAGAAGAAGAAGAATGGCTAGAGTCCTAAACATACAAGAGAGAAGGGATAAGAAACAAGACCACAAATGGAGTTCCTCCCTTGAGATCATAATGATGATCCAAGTAGCTCCCATCCTTTGGAATAAGCAATCACATAAGCATAAACTCAAGCAATCATCAATCAAATGAACTCTTGAAAAGCTCCCAAATGTATCTTGGATCTCTCTCTCGTAGAATCTCATGGCAATGGTTCCTCAATTTGAATCAAGGTGGAATCCCTAGCACAAGAACACACACATAAAAATATTCTAGCAAAACAAACAAGGAATGGACAAGAAGAGTTTAGAAGTTGGTCCTTTCAAGGTCATCTTCAAGCTTTAAGTATTCTAAAGGCATGAGGCCTAGTTGCTCTTTGACATTTTAAGCACTCTAAAGGCATGAGGCCTAGTTGCTCTTCAAACTCCAAATTAGCATAGGGAAAGTCCTAAAGTCTAAGTTCATTTTTGTCCAATTCTTTGTATCTGGTCCACAACAATCAAAACAACACACAAGCACAATAGTATATACACAATTATGTGCTCAAGTGAGCAAAAGGCAAATTGCATTAACATAAACATGTGCTCAAGTGAGCAAAGGAAAAAGCAAATGAATAATATGTACAAGAATAGTAAATTGCATAAATGTAAAGTGAAAGAAATAAATGTTAATGGTTAATGGTCAATGTTAATAGTTAGTGTGCCATAAGGCAAATTTAGCGCTATGTTAAGCAATCGTAATTGGACTTATGTAGAAGTCACAACTATCTGAGGTCGGTCAATAGTAATGTAGGCAACAACACAAGTTAGAAGTCTTGATTAGTGAACCAAGTTCCAACAACTTGCCATGCCAAAAGAAAAGGAGAATTGATCTTGTATTGGTTTAAGTCTTTTGCATGATTTAGGAAGCAACCTATCCTTAATGCAAAGCCATTCACTTGATCATTTGATCAAGATGAATTAGATTTGAATCAAGGAAGATTAAGCCTCCCTAATCAATGCTAACTTATCAACCTTTAACTCATTGATCAAAAAGAAAAGAAGAAGAAGAAGATGGAAGAAGATGGACAATGGAAATGAGAAGAATAAAGTGCATTAAATGAAATGGAATGTACCAATCAACAAGTGTTGACCAATGACATTGAGAATCATGGTCAAACAATCAAAAATAGAAGTGAGATGAAGATTGGAAGTCAAGAAATGAACAAAATATTTTTGGGCATTTTTAATATTTAAAATAAACTTGAATTAAAATATTAAAGAAAGGTCAAACTTCAAAATCACTTCAAATCAACTTTGAAAAGTCCAAGTGATTTATCCCAAGTTCAACAAGGTCAAACAAAGTTTGACAAAAAATTTCAACATTTTTAAAAGTCAGAAACTATTTTTAAACAATTAAAAATGAATAAAAAATAACCTAATTGAACTAAAATCTCAAATAAATCTCAAATCAATTAATAAATTGATGAGAATATTTTTCATTGATCCATCATCATTCAAATAGGTTGAGAAAATATTTTTTGTATTTTTTGAATATCAAAAACTATTTAAAATGAATTAAAAATAACCAGAAAAGAGAAAATTCAAAAAAATATCAAATGATAAAATAAAAGAAATTAAAAATCATTTTTAGAAACTAGAATTAAAAAGAGAAATAATGCAATTGGTCCCATATTTTTTGGAATTAAAATGAAAGAGTTATGATTTTTTGAAGTTTAATGAAATAAAAGAAATAAAATGAAAATTAAGAAAATCAGAAAAAAGGAGAGGCGTCTGATCAAGCCTCATTAATTGACGTGGCTGATCAGACGCTCCACATGCGCACGCTCATGGTAGGCCTTAGTCAACTGAGTAACATGTGGAATTAAAAAAAGTCATAAGATCCAAGAGCCATGATTCAATCTGGAAATCATCATCAACAGCTGGGATTCAAACTGGCAAATGGACGGTGGTGTACACCACCGTCTTCTCCGGCGAGCATGGAGATTCCGGCCAGAGTTGCAGGTCATAAAAACTTGATGAAAATGAGCGATCCTCATATCATTGGAAAGCTGGGGTGATGTACATCACCCCTGTACCACTAGTTTCTCTTCTAGATCCCCATAGTAAGAGAAATCAGAAGGAAAAAAATATGGTGTTCATGCTGAACTTCATGGATTTGTAAAATTAAAAGCACCAACAAGTTGCCTCTGTTAAGAGGACTTCAGCCAAGCAAAAGGACATAAGAAACAAGCTATAAATGAAGAGTTTCGAAGCAAATAAGTTTGAACATCAACCTTCTAAATACAGATCTATGGAGCACGATCCTTCAACACACTTGCTTGCAGCTTGTTCTGGAGATGGAAATGAGGCAAGGCTAAGGAATTAGAGTCCAATAATCAACCAAGGAAGTTGAGAATTGGATCTGAAAATTTCAAGTGAAAAAGCAAAATTCCTTTAGAGTATGGTTTGGAATGATTTCTGCAGCATTTCAGATTGATTCCAGGATGCCAATTGAATGAGATGGTGCTTCTATTTATAGATGGAAAGGCAAGGCAAGGGTGATCAAATGCGTGTGCATGAAGTTGGATCCTCCATGCATGGGCCTGTACAGGCGCATGTGAGGCCCAAGATCAAATGTAAATGCAAGCTGAGCTCATTCTGAAGTGAAATGGACGTGCATTTTGAATGGTATTTGCTTGTGCATGAAGCTTCATCATGAATTCCATAATTGTGCCTAAAACTTCACCTCTTCGAAAATGCCAGTTAGAAAATCCAAACATAAGCATGTGGGTAATGGTTAGAAAGGTATTGACATAAGGAACAAATGTTATGTTGAGAAAAAACTCATTTGAAGTGTGGAAATTTATGAAAACAGGCCATGAAGTTCATAGTGTAAAACATGCCTTTGAGAATTTTGTCAAATTGAACTAACTTCAAGCCCTTCTGTTTTGATGATGAAAGCCTCAAATGAAAAAACCTCCAACATCAAAGTTGTATATCTTTTCAAGACAATCAAAATGGACTTAAAGTTTACATCATTTGGAGTTTTGATGAAGAAGTTATGGGCACTTGAAGTTGGACTTTTTTGCCTTTCAATGCATTTGGTCCAAAGTGACCTATAATGTTTTGCATTATCACATGTATTTCTTTTGAGATTTTGAAATTTTATTCAACATAAAATTTGAATTAGACATATTAAGCTTTCTAATTCATTTGATCCCACCTCAAAATCATAAAAAATGAATGAGTTATGTTCTTGGGAAGTTGACCCAAAATTAGGGTTTCAGTCAAAATGACCTATAATGTTTTGGAATGGGAGATGACCTTCCAAGCTTCAAATCAATTTTTGATGAAAATTAAAGTTGTTCATATTGTACTTAAGAAAATGTTTTATCTTGGGATCATCTCCATTTGACCAACACACAAAAAGTTAGGTCTCAGTGCATTTCAAAATAGTCAGATGAATTGACTGATCAACTTCTCAGGTCCACAACTCATATCTTGATGAATTGATGATTGAGGACATTCAAATAAGTTCAAATATGTATGAAATGATGAATTAAAGAACTTACCTTGATTGTATTTGATCATGGGCTGAGGTTGCTTCATGAGCAAGGCATTGTGGATGATCAGATGAATTAGGGTTCCTTGGGACACAAGCCTCAAACCCTTTGACTTGCTTTGATCAAAATGATGAATTGAGATGATAAGGAGGCATATTTGATGGATGAGAGCTTTGGGAACCATTTCCATGCTTGCCTTTATCTTCTCTTGGCCATATCATTGCACAAAGGATCACCTAGAAGCTTTTGACCTTGTGATTGCTCAAGCTACAAACAAAAGATGTTAGTGACATATTTTTGTGCTTTTGGTTAGTAAACAAAATGAGAA